>NW_012267269.1:4402039-4419370 GCF_000151885.1 Dipodomys ordii
TATGGTAAATAATGCTGCAATAAACATAGTTGTGCTGGTAGCTTTAGTGTGGTCTTGTTTGTAAACATTTGGGTAAATGCCCAAAAGTGGGATGGTATGTATTTTTACTTGTCAATTTTTAAAAACAAACTACACAAGTTAATTTCAGTTATAGGATCTTTTGCAGCATTGCAATGTTCAGTATTTTCTATTATTTCTTTGTGACAGTATTTATAATTGTGATGTGGGATAATCTTTTTAACTTCTATAGAAATAAGTACTATAGTTCATGTTAGTAAATATAACTAGTGTATAATAAAACTAAAGTCATCTACTTTTAAGATTTTTCATGACTCAATTGATTTTCTAAAATTTACATTATATTTAAATTTTGATATGCGTGTTTCTTAGATCTTAGTGGCTATCTTTTCTTTTATAATCCTCCTGTGCACTTTTTGGGGAGCCTTGCTTTTCTTTTATACTATTACTCTTTGGACATATGTATGTTAATGAACTCACATTTAATTTAACCACTTTACCTAATGCCCATTTGTATAATGTACTGTTGTCTGTTCTGTGAGTGAACACAAAGCATTCACTGTCTACTTGAAGATAAGAAAGAATTTCTACTAACAAACAGGGTGGTATGTTAAAAGCTTCCATGGAGGTATGGGAGTGACTCTGTGGAGTGCAGGAAAAAAAACAGTTATTGCCTGTTCAAAGACAATTAAGTATTAAGATTCTAAATTAGAAAAACAATACCATTGCTGTGGAAAGATACTTTTTTTTTTTTTGATGGAGTTGTCGGTCGTGGGGCCTGAACTCTGGGCCTGGGCACTGTCCCTCAGCTCTTCAGCTCAAGGCTAGCACTCTACCACTTGAGCCACAGTGCCACTTCTGGCTTTTTTCTTTTTGCTTACGTGGTGCTGAGGAATCGAACCCAGGGCCTCAGGCATGCAAGGCAAGCACTCTACCACTGAGCCGCCTTCCCAGCCCAGAAAGATACCTTTTAAAGTTGTAAATAGTAAAATAAATTAAAGTGACCAATAACTTGTGATATGTTTAAACTTTTAACTAAGAAAAAGTTATAAAATAATATTTATAATCCAACAGTGTGGGACATTTTCTATTAAAAGAATGGCTCAGGCTGGGAAGGTAGCTTAGTGGTAGAGTGCTTGCCTAGCATGCATAAGTCCTGGGTTCGATTTCTCAGTACCACATAAACAGTAAAGGCCAGAAGTGGTGCTGTGGCTCAAGTGGTAGAGTGCTAGACTTGAACAAAAGAATCTCAGGGACAATGCTCAGGCCCTGAGTTAAAAAAAAATAAAGTAAAATAAAATAAAGGTATTACTACTCCTTAGTGGTGCTGTGGCTCAAGTGGTAGAACAATTGCCTTGAGCTGAAGAGCTCAGGGTCAGTGCCTAACCCCAAAGTTCAGCCCCATAACTGACCAAAAAAAAATTGCAAGAATGGCTCATTTTTATGATAGCTAAAGAATGCTTGTGATATAAAAATATCATAAGAAACCCAGTAAGTAAGTAAATAAATAAATACGTGTGTGTGTGTACATATATATCCTAAAGGGAAGATTTTGTGGAGAAAAAGACATTGAACCAAATCTTGAAGGACCAAAAGAAAGAAAGAAAGAAAGGTTTTAGGAAGGCAGTGATAGGAGGAAAGAGCTTGCATGACACAGGATTCCAAAATGACTGGATGCACAATACATAGAACTATTTGAGTATACGGGTAACACCAGGTATTTCACTTGGGCTGGATTATGCTTTTTATTAGCCTGGGATTAGCAGAGCAGGGTGGCACTGAATGACAAGCTAAGGAATTTGACTTTTTGCATTTCAGTCCTGCTCATTCTGCATTGTCTATACATCTGCTCATAGTCCTTCATCTTGTTGTCTGGCTCTGGTCTAATTATTTTATCTGTGAAGGATGATGTCATGGAAATAGTACAGAACCTAGAATCAAGGACCTTGTATTTCTATATTCCATGTGGGTTTAATATATGGGTATTACAACCATAATTCAAATGCAGAGATATTACCTTGATAAGAGTCTAGGTCAAAATGACTACAAAATCCTGCTTCTCTGTTGCCTTAATTCCTACAGCTTTGTCTCTTACACACAGTAGGTTTTTACTACTATTTGTTGAGCCACATGATAACAAACCTCTGAGACCAATGATATAATTCAGTTACATAAAAAAGGAAGAATAAAGAGTTCAGGCATAAGGTGATGAGTAATTTTATCCTCCCAGATCAGTTCAGTTTAATTCAGTATTCAGTTATGAGGTGGTGTGTGTGTGTGTGTGTGTGTGTGTGTGTGTGTGTGTGTGTGTGTGTGGTTTATTGGGGGGTGTGTGTGTGTGTGTGTGTGTTTGGTTTATTGGGAAGGGGATCCTAGGATACAGAATCTAAATTATTATCACTTTACCCAGAATGGTATTAAATATTTAAATGCACAGTAATATTGAGAGAAAAGTACAGTGACTACTCTTGTACCTCTAGAATGATAACATGATTGATCCTGAACCAGACACTGACCACCCCTCCCTCCCATCCAACAACAGCCCTATGGTAGCAAGTATAACTCTCAATGTGCAAAAACTAAAAATGAGAAATCAAATGAGAGCATCCAGGTTCAGAAAGTTTCAGACCCCTTTTTTGTTTGTTTGTTTATTTGGATGAAACTGTAAACCATCTGTCCTCCAAATCTGTCTCCTCTTCTGCTACTGATCAAGGTCAGAGATTTTCACTGAGCACTTGTAGGTATGAGGAGTCCAAAAATGAGCATTGTAGGTGATTGGAAGAATGTAAGTTAACACTCTTGATTCTTAAAGGTGAATCAAATCAGATTCATTTATCAGGTTCTTCCCATAAGGAATATAAATTGGTAGATGCTTTGAGGGAAGAGGGAAACATGGTACAAATACTTGGAAACATGCTTTTTGCCAACTAAACAACCTGCAGGAGTGTAGCAGAGTAACAGCCTGGGTCTCATCCTCATTGCCTTCTATTTCCTCCATCTTCCACATGCATTAAGGCTTTGGGGGTGTTTGTTCTCATCTCTTAAAAGTCTTGGGACATGTCAGGACTTCTTTGCTCTCCATTTTTTTCTACTTGGGTTCTCCTTACAGTAACTTCTGCCTGCTCCAAACTCTCATGGATTCATGTGGATAGCTTCATAGATTTTTTTTTCCAACTCAGATCTTAGCCCTTTTCTTCTCTAGGTATGCAAGGTTAGCCAAGTCCTCTAATTCTCTGTGACTCAACGCTCGCTGTTAAAGAGAACTAATTGATCAGCATTCTTGCAGAGAATCGTATCTACTCTTTCTAATTTAAGCAGAAAGTGGTACATTATAGAATATTAAATAAGAAAGAAAGTTTGAGTTGCCTAAGAAAAATTCTAATGTGAGCTTTCTAAAGCGTTCCATGCTACTGTGTGCAGAGTAAGGTTCCCATGGGAGCAACTGCCTGTTTCAAAGCAGGAAGTGATCTAATGAATGCAAATGATGAATGGAAACGCAAGAGCTGCAAGGACCATGCCCATCCTCTCTGCTACAGCTTTAAAAAAACAATGTTTTATGTATAATCTTTAATATCACAGACAGTCACTGGTTGGCATAGCAGGCGTACCACTTTGTTCTGTGGCCATTTGTTCTTATCCATACTCAGAGAGAAGAGTATGGCCTCTGCTTCACTTCTTTCCAAATTGTATGGCAGTGCTTCATCTAAATTATATCCAATATTGGAGCTGCAAGGGAGTCTGGAAAATGAAGTTTGGGGGTTTCTGGACTCAACATCTCAGGAAGGCACTGGTTACAATAAATGTTAACTGTTCAAAATCTACCACTTAACAATACCTGTATCTGGAGAACTGGGTTGTCAAAAAGATGAAATGAAGTAATAAACACAAAAGTTTTATAGCAGTACATGATACATGGAAGATTCTCAATAAATGTAGGTATTTTTATCCATCAGCTTCCTCGGTAGTAGCCCTAAAAAAAAAAAAAAGATCAAACAGCCTTAGATCAGGCTTTAAATTTCCCATCTAATAATAAGTAAATTTATGGACCTATTTATTATCTAAGAACATCCATTTCCTCATCTTCTTGTTGAAGATCATAATCACTGTCTACCTCTTAGAGTTCCTGCTCACAGCACAGTAGGTCATGTGTGAAAGATGACTGGAGCACTATACTAAATGCTCAAGTGGCTGTGGTTTTAAATGGAAGCTAGATGAATTGAAATTTGTGTTCAAATTCCAGCTCTACCCTTGAGAACTGAGGTCCGCTTCCTGCAGTTTTATCTTATCCACCTTTTCACTTTATTTCTCCCTTTGCATTTCAGAATTAGCCAGGGCTATTAGAGAACTTTACTCCATCCCCATGAGGAAAACAAGGCCTATTTGCTTCCAGCTCTGCAGCTTTCACCCTACCCGAATCTTTAAATCCTCCACCTGGAGTTCTTTCACTCTGTCCAGGATACCCTCTGTCCTCTGTCCATCAGTTCCTATAACTGCAAGACCAAAGAAAGTGGCTCGACCTCAAGGACCAGACAGGTGGCTCTGGAGCCAAAGCTGTGAGGCACTCTCCCCAGGGAGAGAAATTCCGAAAGTTTAGCTCACTCTTTCCTGCCATAAAGCACATTGAATGTTAACAGCTTGCTGCTGTCCAAGCTGGTGTTTTTTAAATTAAGTATTGTTAAATCCATACCATTTGGAATGATGCTTCAGACAGCCCTGACACTTGCTCTTGCTGCTGCTTTCATTTCACCTAATATATTGTGCATGGAGCCGGTTACCAGGATTACAGCCCCGCGGCTTCTGCTGCTGCTGTGCACAGACACTTGCAGACGGCTTTAATTTAGATACCTGAAGAGGAAAAAAGGAACTGGGCCAACGCCCTGCTCACATGCCATAAGGAGCCTTTCTCCAGCTGCTGTTAGTACGATCTAGATTACCTAGGGTTTTATATTATTTTCCCTTGGCACTGAAAAGGGGCTTAGAAATGACAAAGTTGGGAGACAGAGAAGCCATGGACTAAAATAAGAGACTTTCCATCATCAGGTAATATATACTCTCAGGAGAGCCTGGTAGCTTGCTTGCCTCCTGCTTCTTCTCCTTTGCCATAAACATCTCCTTCCACTATAGCCCCCTACACTCAGACTGCCAACATTGGCTCTGTGTGTAGATAGATAGATAGATAGATAGATAGATAGATAGATAGATAGATAGATAGATAGATAGACACATGTATGAGTTAAGAGTAGATAAGGAGTTAGAAGACCCTGACTCAAGAGTCAGCTCTAGCCTCTGAAGCTTTAATCAAGTTGCTTAACATCTCTAAGCTAACAATTCATACAGATGAAAAATAGGTATAAGTATTTAACTAACTTCACAAACTAGTCAGAAAGATCAAATGAGATTGTGAATGTAAAATCATTCTGTAAATCTTAAAGGTATTACCTACATCAAATTATGAAAATTAGCTAATTCTCAAACTTACCCCAATTATCCTAACCCAACTTGATTTTCTTCTCCTTTTACTAAAGTTATAGAAAACTTGGAATTCACCTTGTAATATTGTTAATACTGTACTGTGAAATTATCTTTTTTCATTTCTCCACATTATGAGATGCTGGGGCTGGCATCCTCCAGACATTCAATGAAGGGTTCAGGGCTTTTGAAACACTGTATTATTCAGGGACTTCATTACAGGAACATCATATTGTGCATTGACATGCCCATTAATTCTCAGAAGACACTATTTATTTCCAAAGCAGAAAGGAGTTTAGACTACTAGCATACAAGCAATTATTTTCTCTTTTTTTAAATTTTATTTTATTGTAAAGATGGTGTACAGGTGGGTTGCAGTTACATGAGTAAGGTAATGAGTATATTTCTTATCAAACATTTTAACCAATCCTTTGTTTTTCTCCTACTATTCTTTCCCTCCCCTACCTTCCCGCACTCCCCCCTTCCCAGAAGTTGATTCCCTGCATCTTGTATATACATTTATCTAATTTGGGGAGGGGAAGGTGAATAACAAAAAGCTGAAACAAAGATACAGGATGACCTATTGCAACAATGATATTCATAAGACACTATGTTGAAAATGAACTTTACAAGCAGTTATTTTCTGAACATTTCTGAACATACTGATTTTCCCTTCACAAATAATATCTGACCATTAGCATTACTGTTGATATTCCTTTTCCCACACCTGTTTGCCTCTTTGGCTCAGACAGGGATGAGAAAGGGTAAGGTTTTTGTGTAAAGAGGAAGGAAGTAGTGCTAGGTAAAATGTTCCATTTTGTAGACTTAGTTGGAACACTTAAGTTAATAACCCTGATAGGAGAAAAAAAAACTTTTTAAGGGAGAGAGACAGAGAGCAACAGAGACAGAGAGAGACAGAGACAGAAAAGAATGTAGCCTTATGACTGAAAGTCTGTTCACTTTCCATACATCAACAGGGTTTTGGTGTATGTTTTTTATTTGTTTGTTTTTAATGCAATGATCTGGCATGGTTACATCTACTTGTGAATATTCTTTAGCTTGTGGACATTTGCTATTTGTCAAAAGGAAGATCATATTTCCAAAGTAGGACTTCTGTTTAGATTTGTACCATCATGTTCCTATTTCTGAAGATTTGATATTAAGGAGCAAGATGAATCCTTATATGTCCTTAAATTTAGTGACAGGTTGAATGTCTGCTTTTTAAAGCTTCCTTCTCTTTTTATATGAAAGACATATGCAGAGTTGAACAGCAACCTTGAATGTACCTCTGTCTGTATTCACATGTCTATAAGGTCACTGGATTAGGTTCTTCCTATCTGTGTGTTTCGGGCCCCTTGTCAAGTATATTTTAATAATGAAGAGATTAATTCTAGTTCTACTGAATATAGTCCTGAGTTATCAGATCTGCAAAGGAAAAATGACCTGGTTACATACCTATGGGAAATACAAAGCCAACTGTCTATTTTATTCTTCAAAACTCAATTGATTTCCTTAGCAGATAAGTGGGAGATACATTCTTGTTTGACATTTAACACTTCTGGAAAATTGTAATAAGATCCTCTGGCTGACTCAAACTTGGGTTGCTTGAGGATTAAGCGGCCTCTGAAACTTTCTGACCTTCTCTTTGGTGTGGTGGCCTTCTCATCAGCATTTCCTCCAGAGCCAGGCTGAACTAAAGAGATCAATCTGTCCAACTCATGCTAAAGTAGAAGTGTGAAGGAGTGAAGCTCCATTCATCCTATGGGGCAGGTAAGAAGGAGATTGAAATGGGGTTAGATCAATGGAGTCTGGTGCTAGTGACTCACACCTGTACTCTTAGCTACCAGAGAGGCTGAAATCTAAGGATGGAGATTCAGAGCCATCCCAGAAAAACAAAAAACAAAAAACAAAACTCTATGAGACACTTATCTCTAAATCAGCAAAAACCAAGAAGTGGAGGTGTGTCTGAAGTGGTAGAGATACGGTCTTCAGTGAAAAAACCCAAAGCCAGAGTATGAGGCCTTGAGTTCAAGCCCAATACCAGTAGCAAAATAAAACATCTTTAGGGATGAACAGAATTTGAATCACCCTTTCTTCCTTTTCTTTACTGGAGCAAATAGTTGTGATTTAGCAAGATATGAAAAACAGGCAGTTCCTCAACCCCAAATTTTATTCTTATTCATCCTGAAGTCTTTGCTAAGATCTTCTTAAAGTAGGTGATCTAAGTGTCTAATTGGGCTTTTAGAATTAATACATTTTGGACATTTCAAATCGTCACTTTACAGAGAAGCAATTTGCTTTATCTTTTTCTTTTTTCAAATGAAATTTGCAACACTCGAATAAATTACATTAGATTTAATGACAAACTTTCATAAACATGTATAGTATTTCTTTTCCAAGTCAAAGAGGAAAGTTCTGGGAGAAAAAGAAGAGAACAGTTGCATAGAATGCATTTAAAGGACACAGTCAGTCCGTTTTTTGACTATGGCTCTTTCCCTTTATGGCATATGTTATATATTGACAGGGATTAAGTTTCTCCCCTGAATGGAACAATACACGATCACAGGGAGCTACTGTACTTTTACAAAGCAACAGACATCAGCACAGGCAAACGGCCAAGGGAAACGTATCTCACAAAGAACTGACCAGGTTAGTTAAAAGCACAGTGAGTGCTTTGCCCTTCTGCGTCCCTGGCATTTTCCTGCTGGCTCTTCTTCTCCAGCGCCTTTCTTTTCTGTCCTTTCTCCCCCTTTCAGCTCGCACTGTTACACTTTCTCTGTCCCCCTGGCTTTGTTATTCAGCATGTCTGATTAGCAGGAGCCTGATTGGCTGGCTGCCTGCTCAGAGAGAGATTCCATTCAGCTTACCCCCCACCCATCCACCCACCCACCCTCGGTCAGGAAATGTGAGCGGGGCTGATGGAAGCTGATAGGCAGGACCGGAGTGTTAGCACCAGCAGTGGAGGTGACAGCAGGCAGAGGAGCACTTAGCAGCTTATTCAGTGTCCGGTTCGGATTCCGGCAAGGATCCAAGCATGGAATGCTGCCGTCGGGCAACTCCTGGCACACGGCTCCTGGTTCTGGCTTTCCTACTCCTGGTAAATGTCTTCTCATTTCAATACGTTCCCATTTAGTCTGGGTGCTGTTGAGGGGTTTGTGTGTGTGTGGTGTCTGTGCGGGTGTGTATGTGTGTGTACACGTGTGTGTGTACACGTGTGTGTTGTGTGTGTGTGAGCGTGTGCGATCCTGATCTTAAAAACTCCAGGTAAAAGAATGTATATGATTTTAAAAGCAAGAAAAATAACTCTTTTAGAACTTTAACCCCAGCTTCCCAAACAAAATAAAGTCTGCAAGACTTTCTGGAACTAGTTACAGGTATGTAATTGTATTGATAACTGAGATATGAACCGTAGGATATACTGCATAAAGTCAGAGCTAAAGACTGTATAAAAGGTTGTGTCTATGCTTGGAATTTGGGTAACAGACATCCTGAAATCAAACTCACTGGCTGTGGTGCTGCTGGAATTTTTTGAAGGATAGGATGTGAAAGAGGCTTTCCTCCAGCACTATGTATGAATTATTTTCCCTCCTATACATATGTATTAAGGAACCAGTTTTTTTTTTAAAGGAAGGAGAGTTCTTTCCAGCCAACCCAGATTACAGTTTATAATTACTGCAAGCCATTTGTGGATAACAGTTAATGCTCATATTTATGAATTGAGGATTAGAGTGTTTGATCTCAGATCTCCTTTTTGAAGACAAGAAAAAAAAAGAAAACTGATGATTTTTCGTACGGCTGATTTCCACAATCCTAGTGATAAGATGCTCTTCCCCTGAACATCAGCACACATTGCATTTTTTGATTCAAAGTAAATGTTCCGTTGTGACTCATACTTGGTTTTATGGGCAGAAAATGAACATTTACTGTCCAAAAAAAACTACACTCAAAATATTAATAGCAATGCACATTTTTTAAACCAGAGTGTTCTGGGCAGGCAGTTTAGTAAACCTCATCTGAAGGTTTGATTCCAAGATTTGCACACACTGGTTCCAAACAAACGTGATTGTAGCTTTCCTTGCCACATTTATGGCATGCCAGAACTTCCTCAGAAGGTAAGAAGGCAAGGAAGGAACAGGTAAAAATGTGCCCAGCCTAAAGGTGGCATTGCTTTGTTGATGCAGCAGGAAAGGTTTTTTTTTTTTTCTGCTTTCATTCTGACAAACCATCTACACTATAATTTCAAAGTAGGGAATCAAGTTATTCAGTGTAAGCTGAAAAAAAAAACTCTCCAGCAAGATCCATCAGATAATTAGTGATTAAATATTTTATCCATTCTTCCATTTTAATCATTGAAGCTAAAAATTATAACTCTGCTTGGCAATCAAAAATTTCTTATGGACACTAATAGCACAACTAAACTTTTAAGCATCGACTATGAGATTTCACTGTTCTGAAGAATATAAAGAGCAGAATGTTTAGGTGTGCTTTATGACTTATGGAGCAAGTAATTTATGAAAGATGTCTCATTTTTTCCATATGGGATATGGTACTTATATACATCATTAGTTTGTCTCATCTTTCCTCTTTGTTATTTTTTGAAGTGTTTGTTGTTTTCTCATCAAATTGAATCATAAAGCGAATCCCCAGTATGCATTACTTTTTTGATACTTTCATATGGAAGTACGATCTCATTATACTTTAGTAACACTTTCCCATTCAGGAATAGACTGACTTGCTAGACATTTGGTAAATGCATTATATTCCTCTATGATATCTTGAATATTCATACAGGTATTTGAGCATGTAATTAGGTCTATGCGAAAGAAAAAAGAATGTTTCCTTGTTAGAGAAGGATATAAGTTTGAAATACACTAATTGTGTTAGGAAGTTAAAAATGAAGTATTAGTTTTTATGCTTATGTTTAAATGATTAAGAAACAGAGAGTTCTGCCAAAGAAGAAAGACCTTGCATCCCCATTGTGGAGCAATGCCCAAGTTAGTGAGAGCTGTTATTTATTGTGTGTCTAAAAGTGGCAAAAGCATAGTTAGTTGTTTGAAAAGATTACCAGTGAATTCTGTGTGAATAAAGCATGTTTAAACCCATTTTACAGACAAGGAAGCATGCTCACATTTTATCCAAAGGTCAAGTAATGAAGCGAACATTAATTGTTTGCTTTGTATTATGGACGTAAACTGTTTGGAAATGATTGGAGCAATGATGTGGGCTGGACTGTGCTCTTTCTCGGGAGATGTGGAGGGTTTTTGCACCATGTAGGCCATTGAAAATCTGATGGACCCTTGCTATGCTTGCTCATTATCTGCCTCTTGTAGCTTTGTTAGTTGTGAATTATGGACCCTTTGCTACGCTTGCTCATTAACTGCCTCTTTCAGCTTAGTATTGAATTTTTGGTTTTGCTTTAGCCTGACCTGCAGTTGACTTCAAAGTAGAAAGGTGACATCATCAGTTCAACTTTCAGACTTGATAGTGCAATTAATTGGAGGATTAATTTCGCATATAATTCTTTATGCATTACAAGAGTGTATCTACTATTAGAATTTATTGAAGTAATTTCTAAAAACCTCTGTAACTTAATTGGAAAACATCCTGTCTGTTTAGTGGCAGTCCAGGGTTTACCTTCCAAATAGCTTTCCTTTTATTGACAGCTAAATCCCGTGTCTCAGAACTTGTTTCTTGAGTATGTACAAATATTGACTGCTGTGGGACTCAATTTTGTCAAAATCCTTTTTTTAGCTAAGTCATTATTTTTAAAAGAATAAGGTCCATATTTTTATGTGGTAGACACATCATCAAATTCTTCTTTAAATACAACTGGACAGTAGTACCAATCAAGAGATTTCATCCTGATATTCAGGTGAAATAAAGACATCGGACATAACTTTAGCAAGCTTCCCATCTCATTCTCTTTTTCCATTCTCCTCTCTTTATCTCAATTGTTTAGTTCGAAGGAATGTGGCAAAACCCATGATTACCCAATGACACATGTATCCATCCACATTGAAGTATTGTCAGAAAGGCATTGAATCAAGCTTGCATTTACTTTTTGTTTCCTGTGAGTGCTTTTAGGCTCTTTTGCTTGCTATTGTTAAGAGTTGCAAGAGTAACACCAGAAATTATAATAAAGTACATGTGTTTTTCTGTTGAATTTCTTTTTCCTCTCTATACTAATTTATACATGGAAACCAGTCAAACACAATAGCCATTCCTTCAGTTCCTCTGGCACTCTCTTCCACTATTATCTAAGTGAATCTATCTTGGATGGCGAGAAGAACCATTAGCTTGTGGAATGAATGTTAAATCCCTTATTACAGCAGATTGTGGCCTGTTCCAACAGTGTGTGTGTGTGTGTGTGTGTGTGTGTGTGTGTGTGTGTTTATATACATAGCACTTCTAGTCTATTTCTTATTCTTATACTGTCATTAAATCAAGGTTAAGGATTTTTCTCATGAATCTGTAGGGCATAGAAAGTTATTTATTTATATTTATTTTTGTCGGTCATGGAGCTTGAAGTCTGGGTTTGGGTGCTGTCCCAATGCTCTTCAGCTCAAGGCCAGTGCTCTATACCACTTAAGCCACAGTGCCACTTCTGGTTTTCTGGTAATAAGAGTCTCACAGGCTTTTCCTGCCCAGACTGGTTTTGAACCACAATCCTCAGATCTCAGCTTCCTGATTAGCTAGGATTACAGATGTGAGCCACTGGCTCATGGCTAAAGTTATTTATTTTTAAATTTTTCTCTTGATGATTTTGTGAAGGGTTTAGCACTTTCAGACTCCTGTTTTTAGTGTTTTAACGTGCTAAGGACCATGTCCTGACCCTTATATATTTTTTCATGTGGACTAGTTCTATCACTTTATGTAAACTAAGGGGAGACTGTCCAATAGTGGCCACTAGTGAACTACAGAAGAAATCCTTTTACTCTAGGAAATCTTTTCCTTGAAAGAGTCTATAGATAATGAAAACATGAAAGAGAAAAAGGAGCCAGGCTATGGTGGCACATATCTCTTATCCTAGCTTCTCAGGAAGATGAGATATGAAGATCACAGTTTAAAACCAGTTCAAAGCCAGCACAAGCAAGAAAGTCCATGAGACTCTTATCTCTAATAAACTACCAAAAAAGCCAGAAGTCGAGCTGTGGGCCAAGTGGTAGAGTGCTATCCTTGAGCAAAAGAAGCTCAGGAAAAGTAACCAGGCCCCAAGTTTAAGCCCCAGCACCTGCACAAAGAGAGAAAGGGAGGAGGAGAGAAAATAAGAGAATGTTGTATTTTTATCTTTACATAACTATTAATACATACTGTTCTACCAAAATACTTGGATAAAGTAGGAAGTAATCCTCTAGTATACCATGAGATGACATAGGCTATTACTGTGCTCTAATTTAGGAGTGACATAGGTTTATTCTTATAGTGTAGTACCAAATTAGTCAGTGTTTTTGGAATTTTTATCAGTAAAGTATACAAAATAATTTTTTAACCCAGGTTATTTTAATGCATGTTGCACAGGACTTACATTAGGATGAGGCACGATCTGATGGTTTGATTGTCTTTTTTTGTGGTGGCTTAATAAAAATAAAATTTTTAACTTTCTCAAAAAAAGAGTTGCTTCTTGCAAATGTCTGCAATGTTTGTAGTAACTAGCACATGGCCTTTAGATATGGGCATCAGGATTGCTTGTAAGCAGAGATGGAAGAGTCATAGAGTTTATCACACAGTGTTCTAATTCTTCACATTTTCCATGGTTTGTGACTTTATGTCTCTACTCCAGTTTCTTTAGTGAAAGGACAATTCTGCTTTTAATTTGTGTATCTTTTCAAGCTCCAGAAATGACACTTTCTCAGGTTCAATTACTGAGTTTCATTCTGTCCTTCATCACTAAGCATATTCTACTGTTTCTGTGACCTCCTGGATACTGTAGAGTGACCCAAGAGTGACCCCTTCATAGCATAAGCCCCAGAGTCTTCCAGGGTGAGAGCATTCTTTGAACCACCATGAATAACCTAGGAGTGTTGAGATAGACACAGGAAAATGCATCTAAGTTAAGTATTACAACCTTCCCCTTGTTAATTTTCTTCAGAGAGCTGCCTTCGAACTTTGTGTTTTCACCAGAATGAGACAAGTTCATGTCATTTTTCTGTCTCCACCATAAAAACCATACCATGTGGTTGAAGTTTGGCTTGATTGGCAGTACTGGCTCAGAAGCGGTTTAGTACTGCCATAGCAGAGGTGATGTAAGTCCAAAAGGCTCCTAATTGAAATAGGCCAGCACAGCTGTGTGGAGAGCCTGCCTGGGGTAAGCTGTTGCTATCAACCCCTTCTTTCCATGAGCTCAAAAGTAAATGACTAAATCTCCCCAGTTCCCGAACCTCAAGATTAAAACTCATGTAGAATAAAGCCTAACTGTGCTGCCTGCCCTCCAGGGACTTTGTTAATGGGAGCACCCAACTCAGAAAGTAGCTAGTTAAGTTTTCTGGCCAAGTCAAGAAGATATCCCAATGGCTGCAACCAACAATGCCCTCCAGGTTTGGTATATTCCCAAGAAACTCAAGATTTATAAATCAGTTTGCTTATTTTCCTATATTCACTAGTGTTCTCTATTTTGGTCACAGAAATATGTCGTATCTAAATATTAAGCAATTGTAACCTTCCTTAGAAGAAATTTCATAATTTCTGTGTTTGACTATCATTACCCAAAAACCCATTAACATATTACTAGTTAAATATAAGGTTGGCACTCAGTAATCACATGTCAGAAGGCACCAGTAATTAATTATAATATCTAAAATACCTTAACTGTCATTTTAATATTTCTTGTGCTACTTTGCACTTATATATTTTTCACATTTAGCCTATATTTCTGTCTGCTGCACAGAGTTGTGGGGGACAGCAGAATGAATAACTTGCTTCTTATACCTCTATCAAAATGCCTGGTAATTAGATCTCATAAATGTGGTTGAATGACTAAGAAAATACCTAAGGATGACTCAGCAAGAAATTACAAAATGACAGTAAAGTCCAACTACGAAAGGAAAATGTGAACATTCATTTTTCATTATTTTATTTTATTTTGTTGTAAAGGTGTTGTACACTTTAAATGTGAAACATTTCATTATTTCTGGTAAGTTAAAAATCCATTTAGAAAAGACGTATATTTTATTTTTTTTTTCTCAACAAATACAGCCAAATAATGAACAATAATTAAACAGCAATTCCTTTTGCTGTTGTCAATTAGGATGGATTACTTTTCATGTTTTCATATACCTTTTATCCATTAACTTCTCAAGTATTTTTCTTTCCACAAGACTTGTCCAATGGAAAAACATGATATTTACATTAACCATACTTTTATAAAACTTGAAAGTACTTTTACACTGCCATTTTAGCAGAGACAATGTATGGGTTCACCAAAATTCATTTCTTTTTACTCCTGGGCTTAACACTAAGCTACATTTATCTGCTTTGGGCAATGCTATGTGACCGAGTTCTGGTCTGTAGCATGTAGTCAAAAGTAGCAAATGTCCCTGGATACCTAACCCTTTGCACATGATCCTCCAAGCATCAAATACTTCAAGCCCTCTCTGTTTACCTGCCTGCTGGATGCAGAGCAATTTTCAAGCCATCGGGATTGGTAGGCATACCAAGTGACAGGACTAGGTCCCTGAATGACTCCATGGAGCCCAGCCCCTCATCGGTACCCTCACAGACTTTCACAGTGAGCATTCATTTACACGGGAGTAAGAAACAAACCTTTATTGTGTGTGAATACACTAAATTTGTGGAAGTGTGTGGTTATACTGAAAATGTTCAAATAACACATGCTTTGAATTTAGATGCCATGCATGCTAGTGCTTTCCATGTATTACATGGAAAAAGAGAAATAAGAAGATGCACACCAACCGGATAGTCATTGAATCACTGAAATTTGCAATTTTCTACATATTCAAAATGTACTAAGTAGTTCAGGGTATGTATTTTACTGAAGGAAAAAAGGTCCATTTTTCAAAGATAGACTCCCTGAGTGAGGAAAGTAGAAAGGAATGAAGAAAGAAACTAACAGAGGCAGGTCTATAGTAAACCAGTTAAAATCTCCTAAAACAGAGCAGGGCCAAACCACCAGTGTGCAGTCACAGACCCAAACAGATCCAAGTAGAAAGCAAAGACAACAGAAAAAAGACTAAGAAGCAAAAACCAAAGCATAAGCTGAAGTTCCTCCAAATACAAAGTATCAAAAAATTAAGAAGTAAGCAAGTGACAAAAATGGAAAGAAACAGGATCCAAAGGCAAATAAATGTTTTGCAAAGCAGCACATAAAGTACAATACATTTATTTAGTCTACCTGGTATTTAAGCATCTTGGGCATATTTTTCTTGGAGTCATCTCTCAGTTTTGTCTCTATAACAAAATGCCCAAGGCAGCTAATTTAATAAGAGAAGATATTTATTTAGTTCCTGCAAGTCCAAATGGCATAGCTCAAGGTCTGTGTCAAAGGGCTGCCCTTGGCTGTATCACTTCATAGCATAGACAGCAATGACTAGAGTATTTGAGTGTAAGCAAGATTACTGTTCTGGTTTGGGAAGTAAGCAAGATTACTTCTCAAACCAAAACAGAAAAAGAAATAGGATCTATAATCCCTGAGAAAACACCCCCAATGACCAAAAGATCATTAAAGATCTGCATCTTCTATACTACTCCCTGGGACCCAAGACTTGACTGACAACAGAGCTCTGTGGGAGACACACAAGCCACACCCAAACCATAACTGTGCCCCATGTCAAAGTAAAGCTTTGGCTTAGGAATGTAACACTCTGGTCCACAACTGATTGTAAGTTCATGGATGAACTTGGCGCTGTCATGCAAATTCCATACATCTTCTGGCTGCCTATGTATGCACTTATTTTCTTTTTTTTGTTTTGTTTTTATTTTTTTTAATTTTTATTTTTTTATTTGTGAAAATACTGTACAGAGGGGTTACAATTACATGGGCAAGATAATGAGTACATTTCTTATCAAGCATTGTAGCCTCTTCCCTCCCCCAAGATGCTGTGAGAGATAAAAGACCACAGGTAGATAGTAATGTGTGTTGCAAACTCAAAAGTTGCTATCACACTTCAAGTGATTACTTCCATTAAGGTGAAAATCATGTATCTACCAACCATCTGGTTAACACAAAGCTAAGCTTTCACAGAGACAGCTAAAGGTTCCATGGAACATAGATTAAGCACTCACAATGAGACGCTTGAGTATTTTTTTAGATGTTTTGTTTGATTTTTTTTTTAAGTTTCCAAAAGCAATGTTTTGTGACAACAGTTCTGTGATGGACACTATTGTTTTCAAATGCCCTATCAGCTGGTTCATCCTATAAATATATTTTCTTTTTTCTTTTTTTTTTCTGTCAGTCATGGGGCTTGAATTCTAGGCCTGGGCGCTCTCCCTGAGCTCTTCAGCTCAAGGTGAGTGCTCTACCACTTGAACCACAGGGCCACTTCCAGTTTTTTGGTAGTTTATTGGAGATAAGAGTCTCACAGACTTTCCTGCCCTGAATTGCGATCCTCAGATCTCAGCCTAGGATTACAGGTGAGAGGGCATCCAGCTTTATAAATACATTTTCTGTCCCAGCTGAGATATTATTTGTTTAACCCTATTGTCTAGCTGTGAGTGTTTATTCTAGATCCTTCCAGAGTGTTAGTTTCGTGTAATATGTTGCTTCAAATACATTTGACTTCAGAGTTTAAAATTATTCTTATAATTACTACAGTTGAGAATACCAATGTACACAATAAAACACACTGGAATAGTTTTCTTAGGTAAGATTAATTCTTTTTTTTTTTTTTT
>NW_012267269.1:4419420-4448664 GCF_000151885.1 Dipodomys ordii
TTCTTCAGCTCAAGGCGAGCACTCTACCACTTGAGCTACAGCGCCACTTCCAGTTTTCTGGTGGTTTATTGGAGATAGGAGTCTCACGGTCTCTCCTGCCTGGGCTGGCTTTGAACCGCGATCCTCAGATCTCAGCCTCCTGAGTAGCTAGGATTACAGGCGTGAGCCACCAGCACCCGGCAAGATTAATTCTTTAAGGGAAAAATTATTGAAGCAAATTGTTAGCTATGAATGCTACAATGCCTGTAATCTTAGTGATTAGGAGACTGAATCACAATGATCAAAAGTTCAAGGCCCGCCTATACATTGAGTTTGATGCCAGCCTGCATTAAATAGTGAACCCTTGTCTCAAAAAACCAATGAAAGCAAATTGTTGTAATAATGAGAATTATCATGAGGCATGAGCAATATATAGGGAGGTTTTAACCTATTCTACTATCACTGCAATATCATATTGCCAGACTTTAATTATGTTCTTTATGTTCTTACTACATTGTACTAATATTGCAATATCCAAAACCTATGGAAAGAAACAAACATATTCCACTTGGAATTATAATTTTATAAGTGCAATTAATATAGTAGGTTATATCTCCTAGTATCCTTAGCATTTTGCTAGAGGTTTACCAAAAGTTCTTATTTTCTATCTTTTCTTTCTTTTTTTTTTTGAGATAGATGCTTACTAAATAGCCTAGACTGACCACAGCAAACTTGTATCCTCCTGACACACTCGTTAAAATAATTTAACTGTAATTAAACTAAAACAAAGATAGATAAAAAAAGAATAATAGAAAAATCAATCACGGGAGGCACATGCCATTTATAATAGAGATTTAGTCTCCTTCTGAGGAGGGAGCTTACAGAACTCTAATAGTTTCACCACCTGTGAATTATTTGGGTGCACCTCATAAGCGGGTTCTTTCTTCTATTTGTTTAAAGAAATAAGTAGTGTGTTCGCCAATTCTCCACTACATTAATTTTCACGGAGTTTCCATTTTCATCTTCATTGCTTTCTCAGATTTTTTCCAAAGTTTTTGCCATTCTTCAACTAAAGCTTTGAGTGTTTTCTTTTCAATTTTTGTCTGGGGACATTCTCTAAGATGATTTGGTATGTTGGCATAAATGCTATGGCAAAGCAGTGTGATAACCTAAGATATCCTAACATAAAATCCAAGAGCTCTAAAGAAATGAGACAGGAAATTGTGAGCAACTTACAATAAATTCAAACTGTCCAATAAAATAAATAGACTTCACTTTGTTCTCATAGTAAGGTATGGTCAGGTGTCCAATTTCTCAACCAAGCTTGCCAGCTCTAATCTCAATCACGGTTTGAAATTTGTACATGTATTGTTCAGCAATAGAACCAGAAATGAAAAAGGTAATGGAAACAATAAGAACTCCTACTGTTCAAGTGCTGAAGTGAGATTTGATAGGAATTATTTTTTTTGAAATGGCCTGTTCTTTCATTTAGTTGTTATAACCATTGGTCATCAACACCTAATATAATCTCCCTGATGGGCCACATGCTTTTACTTGTCATTTGGGGCTTGTTGCTGGTCTGAGATAACAAACATGCTTTGAATATATTGTTATAGAGGTAGCTTTATAGCACTTAGATTTCCAGGCCATCCATCCATAGTTCTTTTGAATTAGAAAGGGTCTTTGAGGAATATGGCATGTGCCCTCAATTGACTGGGACCTTTTGAAGACAGGATTTTGATTTGATTTTGTCTTGGTTATTTTCTTATCCTTAACAACAGGTAGTCTGATATACATCAAGTTCTTAATGTTAGTTAGATGTTTGGACACATGAATTAATGTCCTATTCTAGCCCCTTAGTTTAGACAATAATCAGATTTAAAATATAGACAGTTACAAAGGACTTTGAGACATATCTGCCAGGAATACCTGTAAGTGGAATCCTGATGATGCTGAGGTCTGGATCCCTTTCTTTTCTGCTCATTCTCCTTCAGTTAAGTTCATTCTCTTTTTAACCTATACCACATTACTACTAAATACCTGTAAAGAGCTGGGCACTAGTGGCTCATGTGTTTTATCCTAGCTATTCAGGAAGCTGAGATCTGAGGATCACAGTTCAAAACCAACTGGGGCAGGCAAATCCATGAAACTCTTATCTCCAATTAACCACCAAAAAGCCAGAATGGAGTGGTGGAGTTGTGGCTAAAATTAATGCAACAGCATTAAACACAAGACACTATGTTGGAAATGAGCTTTACAATGTGGAGGTGGGAGGGGAGTTGGGGGCAGGATCATGGGAGAAAACCAGAGAGAGGGTAACACTATTCAACAAGAAATGTACTCATTACCTTACTTATGTAACTGTGAACCCTCTGTACATCACCTTTACAATGAAATAATAAACACAAAAATAAAAGACCTGTAATAAGAACCATTGAGCTGGCCTTGGTAGAGAGAGGGAAGTTAAAGTGTCAAGTGATGTCACAGTCAGAAGGACCAAGGAACCAATGAAGCTGTTGGAAAAACAATCTCGACTTGTCAGCTTATAAACATCCATGTGATGTGGGAAGAACAGGCCATTAATATCTGCAAAGCTTGTGTCTTACCCTAGACTTGTGTCATAGTAGTAAGTTATCACTTCTCTTACTTTCATAACTTTGGTTACATATATGTATAAATAACTGGCATAAAGGACCTTGCATGTGGCAGGTCACCCGGGAACGTGAGTCACCCTCTGTCCCCTTAGTGTAAAACAACAGCATTGTCACCCCTTTGCTGGATTCTTGGCCATCCACTGTTGCACAGAGCAGATGTGGTACAAAGATGGGGCTTTCTTTATGTAATATCAGAAGGGGTTTCCAAGTGGGGTGGGAAGACAGGAATTAATTGGCATGCTTTCCACAGGTTTTATGTTGCTGTCATGATATTATTTTCTTTAAACTGTATATTTAACTATTGCTGATGTAAGGGGGTCTCTGCCTAAAGAAATAGACACATTAATTCATTATTTATAGTGATTCAAGAAAGAATGTGTTAGAAAAACTCTAACTTTCTAAAGATTTATATTGAAGGTCATTTTTTGAGTCATGCCTTTTTTTTCCTGAAATCCTTTTTTTTAAAAAAAAATGTAATACTGAAACCTAAGCTTAATGAGTATATTACTCTGTCTCTGTGTTTATTTGATACATAAACACCTGTCTTTTCAATCATAGAACTATGCATATGCAGTGAAACCTTTAAACCAGCCCTTCATTCAAGGGCATAAAAGGCCAATGAGCTTCATTCATATAGGATGCTACTGGCAGTAGCTTTCTCTCAAAATGTTTGCTCACTTCAGTTGGGTGGTGCTGACCCTCCTTAGAGTAGCATCGTTTGGGCTCCATGATTTACAAAATCCTATCCAATATGTATGCCTACCTTACAGCTGTAGATAATTTAAAGAAGTTATTCTCAGATATTTGCATTTCACAGGCCACTAACATTTCAAAAGAAATAAAGGGATGGTTTACAGATAGGAAGGAGGTATAGAAAATGCAGTTTCTCATTTTTATTGTGTCACCTAAGGACATAAATAAAAGAAATGATCGCCATGGTTTCATAAGTGAAATAATAGTAAGGAGAGGGCTTGCTTCAATGTAAGAAACACTTCACACATATTAATTTAGCTAATTTTCCTATGGAATCGTTGCAATTATTTTTTCCATCTAACAGATGAGGTAACAAGCACAGAGAGGTTAATACATGCCTAACGTCACTCAGCTCTTTGCAGCAGAGTGAAGGTTTGAATGGACACAGTATTTCTCCTGGTTTCAACTCCACATTTTGTTTCACGCATACAAGAAGTTAAAAGTCATTTGAAAAAACCCAAAGTTCCAGGTGCACATTCTCAAAAGAAAGAAACAATAGCACATATAGTTTATGGAAAACTAGGATCATTGTTTTCCTCTTTTTTTTTTTTCTGTGCACCAGTAAAAACAAACAACAACTTCATTCCGTGTATCAGTGAAAACTTCATCCCGGGCTAGACGGCTCCATGACTCTCTTTTCCTTGAGATCCTTTGTATACAGTAAGTTTAGAAAGTAACACAGACGGAGGCTGCACAGAGCATAGAAGGGGCTGCCGTGGCATAAAAAAGGTGGAAGTGGAAGAATGCTATCCTTTTCTGACTGAGTGCCTCGGGCTCGATTCTAGGCAAAGAGTAACTCAGTAGAGTTGACTAGGGGAGAGAAGAAGGAGCTGCCCAAGCAGAGGGACTTTCATGAACAAAGGCACAGAGGAAAGGAGGGAGAGCTGAGTTCAAGAAACAGTGAGTAAATCTCAACAGCTAGAGCCTCACCAGGCTATACAGGGCCTTGCAGGCCATGCCCAGAAACTTCTTTTAGAAAGATAGCTCTGTGGCCACACAGAGTGGAGAGGCCTGGAGAAAGGATATCAAAAGTTACACAATTATTGCTCTTCTGGTGATCAGCCAGGATGTCAGAAGGAACAGCCACTATGAAGAAGAAGAGAACGTCTGTCTGTAAGGGCTATACAGCTATCAGGAGGAAAATCCTTCTGTAGACACTATCTTCAGGCTCAAAGACTCTTAGAATGCCAGCTGTGTGCTAGAGCTCCTTAGAGCTCCATTGCTTATCAAAGGAGCTCAGAGCCTGGCACTGAGTAGGTGCTCAATAAATGTTTGCTAAGTGGAAATATGAGAATCCCTGTTAAAAATTGTGTCCTAGTGTCAAGGATGATCTTTCCCAAACTATGGGAGTCCTTTGGGTGAAACAAATATATCAGCAAAACAAAAAGAAAAGAACTCTCTGTTATTAAGCAGAGCATGAGCTGCAGGCAGAGTCTTGCTGGAGAGATGGACACACGTTAGGCTTAACCCCTTGTTCACTCCAGTGAGTGTCTCCCAATAAATAGAGGGTTTTAATGAAGAACAGATCTGTGTCTTTTGAAAAGTTAACCACCCTCAGGTAGCTCAAAGCCTGTGACCTGAAGTTATGGTTACTCCTTTTGGTGATCTTTGGAGGCTATGTGGTCATTTCTTCGTTCTCTCATCAAATAGAACCTGGCTCAGCTCATCAGATTTTCATGTCCCAGTGACAAACTTTTCTTTGGGCCACCAGCAAATACATTTGCCCTAATTCCTGTAACTTCCACATTGTCCAATCTGGGTGCCACATGTCAATTCCTCTTGCAGCTGAGTCTCCAGTAAAGATGCAGGAATCTCAATGTAAGTCATCTGCTCTGATTAAACACTCACTGGTACTCTTCAGAAAAACAAACCATTTCTAGCAGGAAATGGTGGATTTAGAGATTGCAGATAAAACTGGATACTTTAGCAGTGCTGGGGATTGAACCCAAAGCCTTACACATGCTAAGCAAGTGTCTACTATTGAAATTGACACCCCCAGCACTACATAAGAAATGTCTGCTGCAAAATATAACTCTCCTGTTTCATTAAGGAATCTTGAGCTTGATACCACATGAATTCTCTGTGCATTCAATCACCCAGGAGTCTGATACTTAATCAGGCACTAGAATCATTTTGTTCATATATTTTTTTCTTCTAATTATAAACAAATAGTCTCCATTGTGCATATGGTTCTTCATGCAGCTTTAGTGAAAAATTGATTATCTGTTGGCCTCACCTCATAGCATTGAATTGCTTTGGAATAGCATCAAACAAGTATTTATGTTTTAAATCATATGGTCCATCTTTCATAATAATTTTGGACATCTCCCACTTTTACTTTCCTCTTTCCTTCCTCAGAATTGACTACAGCAGCATAAAAATCTCATCAGATTTAGAAAAAGGAAAAATATCTTCCTATGTGCCAAGTACCGTGCTATCTCTTTACATATGTTAATGTATAAATAAACCACATCTATTTTATAGATAAGAAAACCTAGGCCCAAAGAGTAACAGGTGGTATGAATTGCTCCCCCTTTTGCCTACGTGTATTCATTTCTTATAGCAAACAAATCATATTAAAACATGCAGTACAGATTATTTTCCATGTTTTTTGAACTATGCTTTTGGCCTCTTTTGGCAGAAACCTCCCCAACGTGCTGAGTGATTTCCACAGTTTCAGAGAACCAAGTTCACGAGAGTTCACAGCTTGTACCGTATTTCATCGATCCTAAGATACACAGGGATTTTTCCCCATGACTTTAGAAACTTGGATGAACTTTTAATTGATAGCAGGTCATAGTTTAGTGGGTGGTTTCTACTTTAAAAAGTCACACCAGTACATAAACTAATAATGTCAATTCAATCTCTGGCATCTCAGATTTGATGGAATAGTGTTTCAGGGTTTGTCTAGTATGTAAGTTAGACTAACAATTCTAATTCAGGAATTGTGGACCGCCTTTGATCCCATTCACCATCCTCTAATGGAGATGGTCCTGCCCGTCTCCCCTGAACCAAGGCACTTGAGAGGATGCATACTGAACTGAACAGTTCTTCTCTATCCTACCAACAGCCAAGTCCCCTGACTAGGACCTCCCATCTTCATCTATGTGAGCCAAAGTTTCTTTATGTGGAAGTTAATAGAGTGTTTTCATTTCTGACATTTTCTCAGCATCAGAATCAGATGTTTATCAAAGCTATGAAAATCCAGGCTCCTCTCACCTGACTTCATACACCCTGAGCTTTGGTGTTCTATTAGCTTTCCAAATGATAGTGGTGTTCATGCTTGCTGGCCAAGCATGCTACCATACCACTTGAGCCACTCCTTTTTGCGTTTAGTTCGCTTTTCAGATGTTTCACTCGCTGTGGCCACATTGGCCTCCAATAGAGATGATTCTCCTATCTCTACCTCCCAAGTATCGGAGACTACAGATGTGTACCACTATGTGAACACCTGATGTGTTTCAACTTTTAAGGTGCTTTTTAAGCTACCAACCCCCTGAGTTTAAGAACTCTTTTTTTCTAAAACAAAGAGATAATGTGCCAATTATAGTAACTCATCGAGTTTATGTTAATGTACTGGTTTGTAAATGATAAATATCTGTATGCATGGAGAGATGATGATTTTCCTGCTATATGACAGGGTAACACAATAGCTCGTTACAATTAATAGGTTGTATGGTGTCTACTACTTAATCTATCCACTTGAATGCTTGCTCTTTTATCCAAAAATAAGGACTATAGACATATTAAAACATTTTGTGTAAGACAGAAATTAGAACTTTTCTGAGCCTAATTTGGAAGGACAAAATAAAACAGATACTCCGAGGATAACTGGTCTTCTGAATATGGCGACCATCCAATTTCTTCTTTGTTTTCCTTTTTTGAAAGGGGATGGCCATTGTGTCAGATTAAGTATTGGGTCTAGCTTCTCATGATTCTGCTTTGACAACTAAGCTTTCTTCCTGTCTGGATGACTTAGTCTTTTTACCCAACTACAACGCACTTACTTAACTAAGCTGTTGGAGAACTGGTTATGATAGATTTCTCATTTACCCTTTTAATAGCAAGTCTCTATTCTCCTTCTCCTCCTAAAATAGTCATAGATATTTGGTGCCTTGTAGGGACAGTGTAAAGATGAAATGAATGGTGCCCTGCTCAACAGTGCTTAGTGACTCTAGCTGCCAGTGTACTAGAGAACTGGAATTCAATGCCTGTCCTACATCCTGTCCCACAATTACAACCTTTATCCATTGCTCTATCACTGAGTCAGGGCACATGGAGGCCACAGTGCTGCAGAGGAACTGACCTGCCAGATCTGGAAGCCAGCTAGGAAACTAAGTGTATCATTCAATTACAATGGAAAGTGGGGTCCAGACTAGCACCCTAGTAGAAAGGATGGAAAAGAGAGAATAGCAAGGAGCAACATTACAGAAGTGGAATGAATATTAACTTGTGCATAATTGTGTGTATGCTTCCCCCGTCTCCCTGTGTATTTCTCTGTCTCCTTCTGTCTCTGTCTGTCTGTCTCTGTCTCTGTCTCTGTCTCTCTCTCTCTCTGTGTTTGTGTGTGTGTGTGTGTGTTGTGTGTATGTAGATGTAGGGGGAAGGAAGGAAGGAGGTATGAGGGAGGGGGAAATTGTATAGCAAAGTTTATATATTTATAACTCTATTAGAGATTAAAGAGTCTCAAATATTGAGTTTGGTTTTGAAAGGTTGACTTTATAATAAGGCATCCCTGCAACGGAAATAGTATCTGGGAGATTGGAAGTGCAAGTGAAAGAAAGTAAAGTCACCAGGGTGGAAATAGAAGAGCTGGAGGCCGGGAAAGAGCCTGGGGGATGCCAGCATTTCTCAGTCAAGATGAGTAAGAAAAGGCAGGAGAGCATCTGGCCAGTTCTCACTGCCAGAGACGCTAGGGGGGCATATTCCACAGCGAGAGGTGAGAAGGTCATAGGATGTGGTAGATGACTGGACCTGATGATGGCAGAGGTGCCACGTCAGTCAGGAGTGGGCAGAAGCCAGATTACACAGCACTGAGGAGTGTGGGGTGGTGAGGAAGTGGGTGGTAAGGATGTGGATTAGCCTTTCCAGAAGCTCCAGAGTGGAAGGAAGGCAGCCAGGAGCCAGCAGAAGGCTTACCACTGACAATGTGGAAAGAAAAGCAGAGAGGGAACTGTGAGATAAAAGTCAGCTTGGTTTTAATAAAATGAGGAGAAAGCTCTTTCTTCTTAATAGCTCAAAGAATGCTGATAGCAGCCATGTGTGAAATTGGTTTCAGAGGCCCAACCCCAGTGACAGCAAGACTGTGAGGCCGATGGGGTAGTAAACCATGATTTAACACCTTCACTATCCCTGCTTATTACAAACTGGGCTTTAAAAAAGACGCCTGTGGTGCACCTCTGCAATCTTGAGATTTTCTGTGGCCAGCATCCATTTTAATATTTTCCTGAGACACTTCAGTGACCATAGTGTGACTTCAGACATCAATCTATTAATGTTGCATAGTGCTAGCCTGGTTAGTGCAATGCACATACATATTATTCCTCCATTAAAGAAGATTGAATGATACTAGAAGAAAATGAACTCTTCTTGCTAAAAACCAGAAGGTGACAGACTGAAAATGCTTACATGTTGGAAACACAAATTCAGTTTTACAAATTCTCAATGGATGTACTTCAATTCTTCAAACACAGAGTCAGAGTGGGCTCATAAAAATCATAAATATATTATGTTTCATATACTAACACACGTTTAATAAATGGTTTGCCCCATGATTCCTGGACATTGTCATTTCACTTACAAATGATAGAACATTATAGTACTCCCCATATATACAACACTGAATGAAAATTTTCAGTTACAATACACAGAATTTAGCCAGCTCAAAAAACAGAACTATTTCTGTTAACTTGACTAGAAAGTCAGGGGGAGACAATTATTATGTTTGTCTCTAATTACCAATAGGACTTCCCATCTCAATCTGAGTAGATGTGTACTGTTTAAATAGAATGATGACAAATTATCCTTTAGAGAGCCAAAGTAAGTCTTGCCATGATTTAAAATTAGGAAATTATAGTACAACCTACTCTGCAGAAGATAGAAGAAAAAAAAGTTGTAATCTGTAAGATCTGTGAAAGAAATTCTCTTTTAACCAGTAAATGCATGGCCAGATTTCTATAATTATAATTATTACTATAACTCTACATCTGCAACTAAACCAAATATATCTGGCTCTAAGTTGCTGTTCATAAAGGACATTGTGTGTTGGCGATGTTAGAATACACACACACACACACACAAAACACACACACATTGAATGAGTATTAAGTTAATACAGACATAGAAAACCATCAGATAAAGCTGGCTTTTATCTAATATTTGGATGACTTTTGCTTATAAGTATTTTTGAAATAATTAAGAATACACATATTAGAAGTACAGAATATAGTATAATTTAGTTGCTTTTCTCTTCCTCCCCCTCTTCCTCCTTGCTTTCCTCTTCCCCTCCTCTCTCCTCTCTCACCCCCCTCTCTCTTCCCTTTCTTCTCCCCCCTCTCTCCTCCCTCCTCCTCCTCCAGGCCTCATTCTTATTCAGCTTCTTCTTATTCTTCTTATTCAGAGTCTGTTTTTCAAGAATTAAAAAAAAATTGACAGTACTGTGGTTTAAAATCAAGGATTGCATTTGTTAGGCAAGTGCTCTACCACTGAAGCCATGACTCTAGACCTTAGTACTTTTTTCATTAAAAACAAACCCAAACACTAAAAACCCTAAAGGTTTTACCAATCTATGTGTTGTACATAATATTTTGAAAATGAATAAATATTTGTAAGCAGTCATTCAAACAGTGGGACAAAACTCAGCTTTGTATGATGGTTTTCTGTGCCAACTTAATTTCTCTTCCAGGGTAAGAGAACAATGTCTTCCGAGGATATTTCTACTCTAATGGCAATCTCAACAATTACACCAAGCAAACACTTGGTTATTAGGAAACTGATTTACAAATATGTTCAAGGAAAGCAGCCTAAATTAGAATCCTAGGCATTTTATTGTAATTTTATTGTAAAGGTGATATACAGAGGGGTTACAGTTACCTAAGTCAGGTATTGAATACATTTCTTTTTGAGCAATGTCATCTCCTCCCTCATTTTCTCCTAGATTTTTTCCTCTCCCAACCCCCTACCCCCTCAAGTTGTATAGTTCATTTCCAAAAGCTAGTCACTTTTATGGTTAGAAGTATCTTTGAAATGATGTGGCTCAAGTTTCTCACAGTGGATATGAGTAAACCGAGGCACATCAGTGATAAGGTCAAGGCAACAGAATAAATCCTGATGCCCAGCCTGTGACCTCCTCAAAAGTTTTGCCAATAACATTATCCATGCACATCCTGGGAAATGTTTTAGAACAGTGCCCACAAAAACTACCAATGAAATACTTGAAAACCTGTGGAACATTGAACTTGGTGCAAAGTCTTATGTTAAATACTGAAGAATAAAGCTGAGGATCACCAGCTCCTGTGTGCCAGAGCTATCACTGCCTGCTAGCTTCTCTTAATTTAACATCAGACTCTACTATTTGCATTTCTAGAATTATTCCTACATGGAATCTCTTTTTACTTTATTTTTCCTCATTCTGTTCAACTTTAAATTTTTAATGGTGTGTGTGTGTGTGTGTGTGTGTGTGTGTGTGTGTGTGTGTGTGTACTGTGGCTGGTACTCTACCACTTGAGCCATACCTGAACTTCTGGATTTTTGCTTGTTAATTGGAGATAATAGTCTCACAGACTTTTCTGCCTGGGCTGACTTGTAATCTTCTTTTTCATTATTGGTAGCAGCCTGTGGCTTTGATGAAGCCAAGGCTCCCTCCCCACCTACTCCATTCCCATTCTGCCTGTGTCACTCATTTCTGGAGAACACAGCTGCCTGAAGGCTGCTCAGGGACTGATTATTGTTTACTCCACAAAAAGGGTGCTTTGGCACTCAGCATTCAGGACTTGGATTAGGCTAGATTAAGGCAAGATGTGGCAGGTTAATTATCTTTTGGCTTTAGACATTTTGGATGAATTTAGAGTTGGCATAAAAAGACATGTGAATAAGCAGAAATACAATCATCTTTTTCCCCCACATGGGTCAGATTTATTTTTGTCCTCTTCCATTCCCTTGTTTATCCGCAGCTTCTGTGTGTATTTCCCACTCTAGAGGACCTTAAGTGTATATATAAATAAGAGTGAATGCTAACAGCCACAATGAATTAGGAGCTCAGCTACGTGTCCCAGCCTGCCTCATGTTCATTATGGCACTTGATGAATATTCACTAGAACAGATTACATAGCCATGGCTTAGGAGGCATTGAGCCTACACGTGCATGTTGACCTTTGTCATGGTCCTTAGGAAGGGCACAATCTATATCTAGGAGTAGCTGTTTCAGTAAGTCAATAGACTGCATGGCTAACAAGTGCTAACCCAACCACGGTATCAAGTCTTAGCCATGTGCTCAAAATCCACGGGAACCACAGTAGTTGATTCTACATGGGGATGAGGAAGGTTTTTCTGGAAGATGGCATGACAGCTGCATCTTAAATCATGAGTGCTCAAGTCAAAGAAAATCAAAGTATGAGAAGATGAGAAGGAAGGAATCTAGGTAGTAGCCAGCTCACCTACAAACTGTCAGGGGTCCTGATGGAGAAATAAGACCCAGTTATAAGCCAGCCAGAGTATCCATGGTCAGGAGCAGCAGGAATGAATTTAGGACATTGATTTAGGGTCAGGTTAAAATGAATCTTGTGTGCCACTCTAATAATTTGGGCTTTGTCTTGTACCCAATGGTTCTTAACCTTTTTTATTTTTTATATTTTTGGAAAACCTGATGAAAGCTCTGCATCCTATTTCCAAAAGTATAATAATAACGCACATATGACCAAATTGTTGCACAGAGTTTCTGGGAATCCATAGCCCACCTGGAATCCATTACCAGATCCCACCTGCGATGTAGATAGTGGTTGTACAGAAAGTCTCTCAGCAAGAGTGAACAGTTCAGCTGTATATTCCAGCAAGATGACTGTAACTGTGTGGAAGACAGGATCATGGCAAGAGAGGATGTATGTCAATATCAGATAGGATATCTGTTGCAAAAAAATAAAAAATACTGAGCACAAAGTAGGAAATAAATGAAGGCTATAAAAATGGTGTTGGAAGGGCAGAAATGGAAATAGAAGATATTTCAGAAATGGAACTGATAAAACTTGGTGTCCAATTAAATGTAGACTATATTGAGCAGTGAGACCTGTTATTGTAAAGATCTTTATCTTCTTCCACTGAATTATAAATCCTCAAAAGAGTTTTACAGGCTGAGAGAAGTAAGCAAAAGTGAAAACAAGCATGCAGGATTAGAACTTCACATTCATGCAAAAAATCAATTTGTAAATTACAAGCTGCATAGTCGTACCCTGTAATCCTAACTACTTAAGAGGCTCAGATCTGAGGATGGTGGTTAGAAGCCAAACCAACCAGGAAAGTCCATGAAACTCTTCTCTCCAATTAACCACCAAAAAAGCCCGAAATGGAGATGTGGCTCAAATGGTACTATTCTGGCCTTGAGCAAAAAAAAGCTGAGGGACAGCACCCAGGTCCTGAGTTCAAGCCCAGAACTGCCACACACATACAAAAAACAAAACAAAACAAAATAAAACAAAAACCGAACTTATGTGAGTTACAGATGATGAGTATTCAGGACTCTTTGGGCAAATCTTTAAAGCATTTCCTTGTTAGTTAAATGTTTATTAGAAGCTCTTAGATTTTCTTCAAAATTACATAATTATTTCAATTCTAACTGTAGGTAATTTCAGAAATAGAAAACATAACCTCTGTTCTCAAAGAGTTTGAAGTCTAAGAAGATACTTATGCAGAATTCTAACTCTAAAGAATGAACAAGTCTTGTTGCAATGTATTCTGCACTAATTTATTAATGTTCTAAGATTCTTGATATGATTTCAGGCTAAGCAGAATTATTGCAATACTGAGAGTTAATCACTATGCAATTTTCTGAGGATCTAATGGGGGCAAAAGTAGAAATAAGAATGTAGAAAAGAAGAACACATAATATGTAGCCAAGAATAATATTTTAGATTTTGATTCCAAGCATTCACCTTATAATACCTGGATAGTACTTGAGAAAGCATCAGAGAATGTATATCAGAATAAAAACTAAATTATATCCAGAATCCCATGAAACTTAATTCAGAACCATTTCACCAGACCTTTCTCTTGATTCAACCAAAGAAGAAAATGTTCTGGAAAAGTTCTGTTAAAACCTAGTGCTAACTTGTTTGACAATGACATGAAATTAACTCATCATTTCTTCCAGCATCTTTATTACCACATATATATATATATGTACATATATACACACATGTATATGTGTATATATATATAACTGCAACTTTTTCTCCACAAAACCTGAAGCCATATTAATTTCTAAACTTTCCATTTTCCTTAACAAATCACAAAATGAGACTTTGTCTTCATCAGGAATTTTTTTTCCCCTCTATGATTCCAACATATGCTTTCCAGAGCCTCAGATGTTTCCTTAATTCTACAGATGTTTTGTAAATTCATTTCAGCAAAATTTGCCAATGCTGCAGAAAATATCTGTGGTTGATTGGACTCAAAGTTTGGACAGAGCTCCAGTTAGATTAGATGGAAATGGAAACTGAAACTTCTCACTGGCTCACCAGGAACTAAGGAATTCACAAAAAGCGCAGGGGAAGGAATTTTGTTGGAGGGGGAGTTTCAAACATGCCTGTTTTGGGGAGTGGAGGGGTGTGGAGGCCCCAGGAGGTGACTCTTCACTGTTTTTCTTGGTGTTGGGCCTGCATACTATTTTCCACTGGAGATTTCTTTTCCTTTTTAAGTATGGGGAAAGAACCACAGCAGCAGCCCCAACCAAGGAGAGCAGCTTCATTTGTCTATCTCCCCCTACTCTCCTGTAAAATGGGGAACCATTCACACCAGAAGTAGAACAAGGCAAAGGCGTCAAAATATCTCTGCAGTTCAGGGGCCAGGAGGTGATGACTGTCATCACAAATATGGAAATACTGAGTTGTCAAAATGACTGCCATTCCCACAGGATGTGGTTTTGTTGTGTTGTTTCCTTTGTGAAAGAAATGAAATTACTGACTGCAGCCTTTCTCCTGACTGAGCAGGGCCTACATTCAGTAGGAAGGTTGTTATTGTTATTATAAAGCAAATTATTGTAGTGGAAAAAGAAAACAAGACTGACAGGCCATGTCTAGTAAAAAAAAATTCTTCATGTCCTCTCCAGTCATACATGCATATATATCCAGACTTTTTTCAAATCCTACATACATATATGAGTGTATGAGGATAAATGTATATTTATATGTGGATTCATTCAAACTATCAGAAAAGATGAATGATAGTGCTTATATCAATATTCTATCAGAACTGGACATGGCAGTGCATGTCTGTAGTTGGCAGCTCTTCATAAGGCAGAAGTGAGAAGATGTCAGTATAGGTAAAATGATCAAGACTCAAAAACAAAAGCAAAAGGGCTGAGAGTATAGCTCAAATAGTATAATGCTTGCCAAGTATAAGGGCTTTGGCCCAATTCTCAGTACCAGGATAGACAGACAGGCAGATTGATGGACTGAAGGAGAGACGGATGGACTGACTAACAGATGAATGGATGGAGGGATGGATGGATGATAGAAACTTAGATGATACAAAAATAGACAGATGATAGATGTATAAATAGATGATAGATATTAAGATAGTAGATATATAGATAAATGAAAAATACTGGTAAATACATGTTAGATAGATTCTATCCATTTTATTACAGTATTTCTACTTACTACTCTCATGTTTTTAAAGAAACAGAAACTACTAGACAGAATATTTAAATCAATGCCTTTTTTGACATTAACCAACTCAAAATATCTAATGGACCCTCCATGCTATTTTCCGAAGTGGTTGAACAATTTTACACTCCCACCAACATGCAGTAGGGTTCCCTTCTGTCCACATCCCCTCCAGCATCTGTTATTAGAGTTCTTCATTATAGCCATTCTAACTGGGGTGAGGTGGTATCTCAATGTTGTTTTAATTTGCATTTTTTTATGGTTAGGGAGGTTGAGCGTTTATTTCTTCATGTGTCTATTGGCCATCCTTCTTTCCTCAGAGAAGTTTCTCTGTAAGTGTTTAGCCCACTTATTTATTGGGCCGTTGTTTCTTTGAGGATTTGTTGTTGGGGGGTTTAATTTTTTGAGTTCCAGGTATATTTTAGATATGAGACCCTTGTCCATTGTATGGCTGGTGAAGATATTCTCCCAATCCGTGGGCTTTCTATTGATCTTGCTAACTATTTCCTTTGCCATGCAGAAGCTCTGCAATTTCATGCAATCTCATTTATCTAACCTTTTTTTGATTTGTTGTGTTTCTGGGTCTTTATTAAGAAAATTTCAGCCTGTGCCAAGGAGACCTAAGGTTTCTCCTATTCCTCTAATGTTTTCAGGGTGTCTGCTTTGACACTGAGGTCTTTGATCCATTTAGAGTTGATTCTGGAGGTTCCTCAAAAGACTCCACATAGAGCTCCTCCATGACCCAGCAATCCCACTTTTGGGCATTTACCCAAATGATCACAAACAAGACCATACTAAAGCTACCAGCACAACTATGTTTATTGCAGCATTATTTACCATCACTAAGATATGGAACCAGCCCAGATACTCCTCAGTAGATGAATGGATCAAGAAAATGTGATATATGTACACAATGGAATTCTATGCCTCCATGAGAAAGAATGGCATTGCCCCATTGGTTAGGAAATGGAAAAACTTGGAAAAAATTATAGTAAGTGAAGTAAGCCAGGGCCAAAGAAACATAGGCCCCATGGTTCCCTTATTTGCAATTACTAGTATATGTCTGAGACAAGCAGAAACGGTCAGATAAGTTGATGTTAGGCGAAATGAACCTCAAGATAAGGATTAAAATGTTTTTTTCTTTCTTGTGATTATTTCTAACATATTTATAAGATGATTTCTTTGTTGCTTTGTATGTCCTTCCCTCACGGTATAACCCCTGTTTTCACTGTACTTGATGTTGGTATAATTTGTGGAGGGGAAGGGAAAAAACAAAATTGTTTAAATAGGGACACAGGTGGACCCATTGCAACAATGAGATGTACAAGATGTTATATTGAAAAACAAACTTTACAACTTTGGTGCAGGGGCGGGGCGGGGAAAGAGGGAGATGGGAAGGGATGGGAAGGGGAAACAAAGGAGGAGGCAACAATGCTTGATAAGAAATGTACTCATTACCTTGCTCCTGTAATTGTAACCCCTCTGTACGGTATTTTCACAATTTAAAAAAAAAGAAAAAAATTTAATGGCCAGTTGGAAATTTCTTGAATACAAATCTTTGTTCATATCAGCAATTGGTTTTTCTTCAGCTGGCTGTGAAATTGTGTTCTGGTGGAGCTCTCCAAAATGCCCAGAGGTTTCTCAGCTAGATGAGCTGTAATCCAGCCTTGTCCTTGGATAGAATACAAAAAAAATCAACTTACCATAGCTCTGAAATAAAAATCTTATTGAAACATCTGACATGGAACAGAGTCAGGTTTTTCTTTCCTAAACAGTAATGAGGCTATCTTAAGTCTATCTCCAAGGTATTACTCCCAGTTATTGTCCCATACTAAGGGACAAAATAATTTTTAAAGGAAAGCAACAGCTTTAGTTTTTGTCACTTTATGATGAGTTTATATACTGACAAACACTGAAAGTGAAAGGAAGGTCAAACAAATGTAGATGCAAAAAAATAGACGGTTTTATATGGCTATAAACCTGGCAACTCCTTTGTATCACTACTTAAGATAATAAAAGTATTTAAAAAATAACCTAGCTCTGCAATAACTAGTATATATCTGAGACAAGCAGAAAAGGTCAGATAAGATGTTGTTAAGCGAAATGAACCCCAATATAAGGACAAAAGTGGTTTTTTCTTTCTTGCTATTGTTTCTAATGTATTTATAAGGTACCACGTGATTTTTTTGTTGCTTTGTAATATCCCACCCCCATGGTATAACCCCTGTTTTCACTGTATTTGATGATGATATAATTTGTGGAGGGGAAGGGAAAAAACAAATTGTTTAAATAGGGATACAGGTTGACCCATTGCAACAATGAGATGTACAAGATGCTATGTTGAAAAACGAACTTTACAATTTAGGTGAGGAGGGCGGGGAATGTAATTGTGGAGATGGGAGGGAAGGGATGGTAGGGGGAAAACAAAAGAGAAGGCAACAATGCTTGATAAGAAATATACTCATTACCTTGCTTAAGTGACAGTAACCCCTCTGTACAGTATTTTCACAATAAAAAACTTACTTAAAAAAAAAGAAGACTCCATTAAGAAACAACTGATAGTCAAAAGTTCTATCCTGATTAAGGCTCAAGTTGAACATAATATGAAAACTATTTGACCTAGAAAACATGTCCTCAATTTAACTGGATTTCTTCAGACTGATATCTATGCCATTGCTTACAGCACTCTTATGAAATATAAAAACTAATAGCACACAATATAATGATCATTTGAATGTTTTACACATTTTCTCAATGTATTGTAGCTATTATAGTAGAGATTTTTAATAAAAAATAGTCTTGTTAAAAAAATAACCTAGCTCCACCAGGTATGGGTATTAATTGTGTGTCTTGGCAGTGGGTATAGGCAAGGGGGAAGGTCTATTTGTGTCATGTGATGGGGGATAAATAAGCAATGTTAATATGACAGAATGACACTAGTTACTCTACATATGTTCTCTCTGTGAACCTTCACAATCTCTCTAATAAGGGAAATGTCAGTGTTCCTTTTTTTTTTTTCAGATGAAGAAATTCTGGCTCAAAGAGATCTGGCAGCAAGCCTGAGTCAAGTTTACTTATATCTGACTAGTAAAGTGTTTCTGACTCCCCAGCCTGTGCTCTTTTTCCCTTGTACCACAATGCAAGTTGTTCAACTTCACTGAACCTCAATTTTCTTATTGTTCAGATAGGGGGAAAAAATCCCACCTGACCTGGCTCATCATGGGGATTAAGTACAATAATTTGTAAAAAGCCTGGTATACTTCCTGACACATAGGTACTTAATAAAACCCAGCTTTCTCCCTCACCACTACCCTTCCAGGCTTAGGTGCAATTATATTCCTTGACCGAAATATGAACAGAGTAGGCCTAACCCATTGAAAGAAAAAGGAAGACAGGTACCCTTGGCCTGAATAGCGTTTACACCCTGTTACAAAATTGACTTCTCTCCTCAGTAGCAAGGGACCGGCTTCACGCAGTGGCCTCTGAAAGACCATGTGCTGTGTCACTGGCAGTTCATCATATCCCCCAGCAGTGCAGCTATGATAAGAACCAGATGATCTGAATTTCCTAAGCAAAGCCAGCAAGCAAATATCATCTGGGAAGGCGCATGCCTCAGTACCCATGCCTCCTGCTCCTTCAGAAAGTACATCAAAAAGCTAATGGACTTTTACAAGAGCCCAGTTACTGTTTAATGTCTATAAGCTCTCAGGAGCAGGGAATCACAACCCTTACCACGTACAGTTGGCAGCAGAGCCAGTATTCCAAGTTGTTAAAAGAAGTCAAGGAGGGCTAAAAATGGAATCTACAGATTCCTTTCCAAAGCTTCATACATACATGGACAGGCTGTTTCTGTGCATAGAACTCTTTACTTTGCCTGGGCACACCACAGGAGAAAATGGTTCTCTCATCATTTGAGTTGCCCGTCTTTTTAATTTAGAGGTGTGTGACATCCATTATGTACATGCACAGTTCCAGATGGCCTAAGCTAAACTGTCTGGAAGGAGAGGAAAACCAGAGATTGCAGATACCGCCTTGCTGATCTTACCATTGTAAGCACCACACTGCTTCATCCTGTAACCCATTTTTTTTTTTGCTTTTGAGGATCTGTTGGTATCTAAAAACCTCCTTGCTTATACTATAACTTCAGCTGTTATACTACTTCAATTTTGCAAACACCTATCAGCCATTTCCTCAGCACCTCCTTTTATTTTCATTTAGTTCTGGATAGCTTGACCTCTTATTATAACATTTGGAAAAAGTGTTTTCCAAGCACTCTGCATGTATGCCTCTGAGCACAGATAATGCTAAGAGATATTTACTGCTCATTTATACTTTATCCTTCAATACCATAAGGTTTTTGATAAGCTGTCCAGGTTCCAGTGAAAGACATTTGGGGATTAAACTGTTACATAAGAGGTTATTCAAAAGGACAGTGTATACTGGGCAGTCAAATGTGAGGGGAAATATTGCTTCATATGATTGCACAAAGCATTTAACTATTGTAGCTGTCAGTCTTGTAGCCAGTCATCTGATACTTTGATGCAATTGTCTCTGAATCAACCATAGAACTATCAGATGAATGTTTTTGATAAATTAGTAATGGTAAGAGGATGACAGCAATCTGGGGTTGATGGATTTAGGGAAATTCTTCTAATAATCCTAAGAGGTACCTAATGAGCAGCTTCCACAAATGATTCCATTCACGGAGTGGTTGCTGGTGTTTGGAGCCTCTTGACTGAACTACAACACCAGATTGAGTGTTAGAGGTGACTGCTAAGTTTTCCCAATGATAAGGTAGTTAAGAGTCTTCATCAAATATCACATTTAGAGCTCAATGGATGTGACACCAAACATACAGAAATGACTAGGTTTATTTTTTTCTAAATTGAATAACTCAAGACATATTCAGTCCTCATGGAGGACCAAGAGTCATCTCTTTTCTCAATGTTTGCTGGATTTCTAAAGGGCTGGTTTGAAATGTGTGCTAATCGTCCATTAACTATAAAGTAAAATAAGTACAGTTGTAAGAAGAAAAGGATTCATGGTAGCCTTCTTCCTTAGGTTCAATATCAGATACACTTTGGGCTATTTATGATAACTTTCCTACAGGTGAAAACATTAGCTTACATGAAGATTTTAATAGTTGTTGTTTAATTCTCTATCATTAATATGAATAAAAAGCACCATTTCCCCTGAAATTGTACCAAAAACTGTGAGCTGGGAGGTCAAGGATAGTTTCTTGATCACTAAGGTCCATGATCTTGTTTTTGAAACACTGAAAGTTGAAATATTGTATGTATGTGATAGAAATGATAAAGAAACAAATTGCCTAGATGTATAGAAAGGGTAACTCTTTGCTTTTAGAAACAATGAATATGAGTTTTAGATAGTCTATTCCTTATTTTTCTTGAAAGTCTTAGTTTTCCATTACAGATGCATTTCAAAATTTACACTTAAGAAAAATTCTGCTATAAAGTCAAAAGGACCCCACATTGAAAAGAAATAAACAAGAGTGCTTCCAGAGCCAGACACTAAAGTTGTTTATATGGAAGATGGTCTTAAAGGCTGCAATAAGCAAATATTCTAGACTTTAAATTATATGAACGGCATTGCTCAATTGTTATTTCTGGTTGTAGATGTAAAACTTGGGCCTAGTTAACAAGAAGGAAAATCACTTTATCTAGCATTAAACATGGACTTGGTGCATTAAGTTTATTTCACTTTAAAAAAACAGAATTTGTTCCTCTTTGACAAATAGGCCTATGCCTCATTTCTAAGTTTCTTTCTTTATTTTTTTTATTGTGAAAATACTGTACAGAGGGGTTACAATTACATGGGCAAGATAATGAGTACATTTCTTATCAAGCATTGTAGCCTCCTCCTTTGTTCCCCCTTCCCATCCCATCCTGCCCCCACCCCCACCAACCCTCCCTCCCACCAAAGTTGTAAAGTTCGTTTTTGACATAATGACTTGCACGTCTCATTGTTGCAATGGGTCCACCTGTATGTGATCACTTTCAGAGGAATATGAACACTTACTATATTAATTTGTGCTAGACTTGTAATGATGAAATAAAATGTTTAGTTCGTCAAACGTTACCTTAGAGGTTATAGTGTCTCTTTTGAGAAGGCACGTGAAAAATATCCAGCAACATTAGCACAGAATGTGAAACTATTTGCTTTTGTAGAAAAACAAATTCACAGTCATATATTATTTCCTTAATATCTTACCCAGAAAGCAGTTAGAGAGAAACTCTACCAAGGATTTGAGGCTCTTATCTCACATAGAAAAGCTATTCTCCTGTGAATGTTACATGTGGGATTTCTTGCAGATAAAACAATAGAGTCAAAGTTTATTATGCATTACATTCACTTTAATGACTACACAAGCTTTCTCTTTGTGATAACTGTTTTCATCTTGGTCACAATGAATTTGGATAAAATAAGGGAAATTATATCATACTAATGTAAGTGTGTCACATAAGCAAGAACTTTGTCCAGAAAATACTACATCTCTCTCAGTACTGTCATCTTCCAATCACACAGAGAAAACAGGGCTGTCAGGAGAGGTGCAGGTGTCTGCAAGCTGGATGGACCTCTCTTCCAGAGACTTGCTATGTGTCCTTCAATGGCAAAGTCTTTTCTCTCTCACTAACTATTCTCTTACATCATCTTTTCAATAAGTACCTCATCTTGCAGTGAGTAGAGATTGATTTTATTAGCGCTCAAAACCACATTTGGTATTCAGTAAGTATCGAGGAAAGACAGAGTTTGGGGTTAGCAATGTGGTTCACCCATGCTTTGCCAAATTTTATAGGAAAATGACACTGCTGACAGGTCACCCCCCAGGAAAATGCAATCTGACACTACTGGCACTACTGTGTACTGTGTTGTAGTCAGGAATTTCTGGGGGATGATACCTAATCATGCCTGACTCTACTACATTCAACACAAAAGAAAACCCTAAGTGTATTGCCAGAATACTTACTAATAGTGTTATTAATACAAGATAAATAAGGTTAACATTAAATAATAATTCTTTTTTTTTCTGTCAGTCATGGGGCTTGAACTCTGGGCCTGGGTGATGTCCCTCAGCTCTTCAGCTCAAGGCAAGCGCTCTACCACTTGAGCCATAGCACCACTTCCTGTTTTCTGCAGTTTATTGGAGATTAGAGTCTTATGGACTTTCCTGCCCCAGGCTGGACTTCAATCCTCAGATCTCAGCCTCCCAAGTAGCTAAGATTACAGGTGTGAGCCACTGACAACCGGCTTTAAATAATTCTTATATACTGTCTATGTGCTCCCTTGAACAAATGTATTTATTTTGTAGTAGTAAAATATAGGTAACACAAAATTTACTATTTTAACCATTATTTTCTGTGCTGGTACGGGGGCTTGAACTCAAGACCAGAGTACTGCCCTGTAACTCTTTCTTGCCAAGGCTAAGCACTCTAGCAATTGCTCCACTTCCAGCTTTTTGATGGTTAATTAAAGATAAGATCATAGACATTCCTGCTTGGACCAGCTTTGAACCACGATCCTCTGATCTCAGCCCTCTGAGAAGCTAGGATTACAGGAACGAGCATCTGCACCCAGTCATTTTAACCATTTTTAAGGGTACAGTTGAATGGCTCTAAGGGCATTGATCCCATCTCTACCATCCATCACCAGAACGTTTCATCTTCACAAACAAAAACTCTGTACTCATTACACACTAACTCCTCATGCTCTCCCCTCAGGTCCCTGACAACCTTCACGTAAGCACAATTCTACAGTATATGTGTTCTTGTGTGTAGCATACTTGGGTTTAGGTTTAACCATGCCATGGCATGGGTCAGAATTTCTTTTTAAGGCTGAGTAATGTGTTAATGAATGTACATGCTACATTTTTGTGAATATGCTCCTCTACCCATGAGCATTTGGGCTTTTCAAGCATGGGTTGTGTTTTTCCTATGTTAATTCTTACTGTAATCTTTACAATGACTCAATGGGATCATTAGCTTTACTCTCTAGCCCCACTTTATGGTAAGAAGGTTAACATAAAGGAGTTACATGAATGTTCAAGTTTCTACAATGAAAAGGCTCTGGAGCCATTATCTACCCCTTGCTCACCCACGGTTGGGTAGATCCATAGTGCCTGTTTATATCATTGTGCTATCCCTCCTTTCAAATAATTTAGAAATCTAAATCTATATATCTCTTAGAAATCCACTTAGACAACTCCCAGAGACCAGGTTTCTAATGGAATCTGTGCAGATCTTAGAAAGTTCCAAAGATTATTCTATTAAACAACTGTTCCCTTTAGCAGTTCATTTATACAGGATCCCAATACTACAAAAAAAAATTTAGTGCTTTAATCTAGTACTAGTCTGAGATCAAGTTTATCTAGCTAATCCTCCTATAATAGGAGATATATCTATGTATATATGTGTGTATATATGTAGAGATATGATAATAACAACATGCTACATTTACCCATTAGTACTATTTCTCCTCTCCTTCAGCCATTGTTCAGATTCCTCCAATTGACTTGTATTATTAACTTAAAAAGAATCTGATGCATATTTTCATTTCTAGCAAGGCCAGCGTGGACAGACATACAAGCCATCCATGATTTAGGCTACATGGGTCAGGGTTCAATGAGGACATGATGCTGACCATCTGCTTGTTTTCTTGTAGAGCTCCAGGACTGCACGCTCAGAGGAGGACCCGGATGGCCTCTGGGATGCCTGGGGCCCATGGAGCGAGTGTTCCCGCACCTGTGGTGGAGGTGCCTCTTACTCCCTGCGACGATGCCTCAGTAGCAAGTAAGTCTGGCCCCCACTGGGGGCTTCCTGAAATCCAGAGGTAGCCCATGTGAGGAGTACTTCCATGGTTGGGATGATGGTGAACATTTTGTTGTTCACAAATCTAGATGAAAGGAATGGGAAGGAAGAGAGGAAGAGAGAAAGTACAAAGTATCAAATCTGAAGGAGTTTGTCTTGTGTTCTCTTGCTAGGCATTAATATCCTGCTATGTAATAAATATAGAACTTATTTATTAAACAAATTTAATTGATTTTACATTAGATCTGGAAGGAGCAGCTTTTAAAACAATTGTTGTAAAGGTGATGTATAGAGGGGTTACAGTTACATAAGTCAGGAAATGAGTACATTTCTTTTGAACAGTGTCACCTTGCTTTCTCCCAGTTTTACCTCCAGACCCCTCCCACAAATTGTATAGTTTATTTTCCACATAGTGTCTAGTGCATTAATTTCAATTTACTGTTTTGTTTTGTTGATATCAGTACTGAGGCTTGAACTCTGAGCTTTGTACTCTTGCTTGGCTTTTTCATTTATTCTACCACTTGAGCCGCACTTCCAATTATTTGAAATAGTTCTAGAAATACTAGCTCCATAATGAATTGTACTTTTTTGCCACCTGGATGATTTTGATGACAATCATATCATGATTGGTATTAACAGTATACTGAATGCTTGTTGGATTACCAAGTATTTCACAAATGGATGATATGTTGAGTTAATAGCCAGATGTTTCTTATGTACCTGCAGTTCAAAACTGATGGGACTTTTCATATAATAAAGTTGAGAAGAAGAGAAACTTCAGTGGAAACTTTAACATTAATAGTGAGAGGGGTAATGATAGAGTTGGAGGTGGCAAATGGCTTCAAGGCTGAAAGGAAAGAGCCCTGAGACCTTATTATAGGAAGGTTTTACTAAGAGTACTCATAATTCACAACTGATTATTGAGTTATGCACTATATGATTAAATTTATGTCCAAACTATAAAATTAGAAGCAGCACCATGTTAGTATTTTTTATAAAAAGTTTTATTTGACAGTGAAAAATGTTAAAGGGAGCAAGAAGGAGATTTGATCAAAATCATTGATCATTACAAAACATAAAAGCAAAAACAAAAACATTTACAAATGCTGATTCTCTTAAACTTTTTAAATACATTTTTATTGTAAAGATACTGTACAGAGGGGTTACAGTTACATGAACAAGGTAATGAGTCAATTTCCTTTCAAGCATTGTTACCCCTTCCTTTGTTTTTCCCCTACCATCCCTTTCCTCCCCACCTCTCCAACTCCTTCCTCCCCACCCCAAAATTGTAAAGTTCATTTTCAACATAGTATCTTATACAACTCCTTGTTGTTGTTTTTAATGTACTTATAATGTACTATGTGATTTTTTTGTTTCTTTTGTATGTTCTTCCCCCATAATATAATCCATGTTTTCACATTATTTGATTCCAGTGCCCTGCATCTTGTATATACATTTTTTTTTCTAATTTGGGGAAGGGAAGGGAAATAACAAAATGCTAAAATAAGGATACAGGATGACCCATTGTAACAATAAGATCTCTTAAATTTTTATAAACAAACACAGGAAGTAGTGAGAGGCAGGTTCATGTGTCAGCTTGCTTTTAATAAGAGTGAGATTTTTTAAAAAATCAAGGCCTGAGTCTCATTCATGAGCGTTTCCCTGTACAGGGGTATCATCATGTCTAAGAGATAGTAGGAGCCTAATAATTGACTCATCACAGAATCTTTTGAGATTTAGCGATCATTTTGGTTCCATACAAGCCTTGTTGGAAATGTTGTATGAGAACCATGGCCACAGTCATAGCCTACAAGATACCAGGTTAACTTTGGTGATCTGCATTGAAGATAGGTCTATTGCATTGGCTCCACTAGCAAGTTTGTTTTTCTTGTTTTGGGTTAACTTTATATTATCCAGATCCTTGAGCTGATAAAGGGAGAATAGACCTTTTGATCTTCTGATTTACCTGTTTTCTTCATCTCAAACAATAATAACTTACTAAACCTGTAGTGCATGATGGCACAAAATGATAGTATAACTGATAATAATCATATATCACTAAGTCAAAAATGCCCTTGCTATCCGGTTTTCTCAAATTATCATCCTTGAATATCCTACTGGATTGTACCAAATACATGTCTTACAAAAGTTTGTAAGAAGTATAAGGAAGTTTTCCTATTTTCTGCTTGATTGTGGTGTTTTATACATATATATGTATATGTATATTATGTGTATATATATATGTATGGTGAGAGACAGGTAAGCAATTTGAGGGATAAGTGTGAAACTTCTGTCATTTCCCAAGTAATTAAATGTTGATACCATAAAATTTAAGAAATATTAGTTTTGCTACTTAGTAAGTTAAGGTATTGTTATTAGGATTTTAGTATGCTGCCATAGTAGGTAACAGTTGTCCATGGTTTACAATAGATTTCTAAAGATTATAATATATTGGTGAAATAAAATATAAATTCTTAAATAATAGACATGGGGATATATATTCCCCATTGATTTTTAAATATTGGGAAAATATATTCATAAAACTCATAAGAGCCTGGACAAAAATTTTAAAAAGGGAAAGAGAAATGGGCCACCCATTCTTTAAGAATCTGAAAAAGAAAAAAGCCACTCAGAAGATGGCATTTCCAAAATTATCAAGAATATAAATAAATATTAATATATACCTTTATTTCTTGGAAGCTGGTACTTAATACGGGCAATATATTATGCACATGGAAATATGTTATAATTCGGAAAGAATTCTAGTCATTCTTTAGCAAATATCCATTTGTTACCATCTTTAAACCTTCAGCAATCTCAGTAGAAATTAAATATACATTTTTTTAATCATGAAAGGAAGGTTTCTGTGTCTTGTCATATCTTTGACACCATTTTTACTAGGGTTCTAGTTAGGAGGTCAGTTTAGGTGAACTGTCCTGATTCTGATCCTCATGAGACAAGCAAACTATAGGTTAGCTCAGTCATTCTGTTTGGGATTGTAGTGATGTTACTGTGAACCTCATCCTATAGTAGGACTTCATTTGCTTCTTATACCCTATGGACTTAACATCTTCCAGCTGCAGATTTTAAAAGGAAAAAGAAAATCCTAAAACAGAGTTATCGCTGAACATATGATAGATTCTAGAAAATCTTCATGTCCAATGCAATCTAAAGATCTACAATGACTAAACACTCTTGTGGTAATACCACATATGTTGCTATAGATGATTGAATGTCCTAAGATGTTATAATTCTGATTTTAGAATAATAACTCTTACATATACACTTAGTTTTTAGATTTTCATTAGATAGTTGGAATGGTTTCTACAGCACTTCAAGAACCATGTATATGTTGTGGTTTTCAAAATGAAGCATATATATATATATATGCATGCATGCATACATACATACATACATGCATGCATGCAAATGTACACATGTATATTTGTGTGTATGGTACTGGACTGTGATAGAAAATGTAGGCCAGTTCAGAAATGTCTGAAAGCTGCTGCTACAAAGAATTCACTCTGGCAAGAGCTCTCTCTGGACAGTGGTCAGGCCGGCCACTCACTCTCCATGATCAAAATTCAGTTTTGCTTTGCCACAGATTATTTTCTTTGGAATCAGAGACTCTCAAATATTTGTATGTGTCATTGGCTTTCTATTCCTGCCACTCTATATCACTTCACAAGTTGTATAAATAGGATTTTAACTTCTGTATTTTTTCTGTGTATTGAAGGGGTGGAACAAGTTCCCTTTGTTACCTAAAGAGAACCAAACATTCATTTGGAGGAATTCTATTTCTCTCCCTATGTAGTGTGAATATATCTGCTCAGGATCTTAGAAGGAAATACAATAATCTTCACCATTCCTTTGTTCTCCCAATAGTGCCTAGGAAGCTATTTGTTTTCCTGATTATTTTCTTTGATTATTAATAGCAACTGCTGGAGTTACCACATTTCAAAAAGCTAAACTTTCATCAGTCACTAGTAATAGACCTAGACTCAAACTTTAAACTTGTATTTTTGTATAAAAATTTAATTATCATTAAAAATCAATTATTTTTAGTGCTAATGGATCATGCCTATAATCCTACCTACTCAGGAGGCTGAGATCTGAGGATCACGATTCAAAGCCAGCCCAGGCAGAGAAGTCTCTGAGATTCTTATCTCCAATTAATTACCAAAATCCAGAAGTAGAGCTGTGGCTCAAATAATCAAACACAAACCTTGAGCAAAAAAAGGGAAGCAATAGCAAGAAGCTCTAAATTCAGTCCCCAGTACTGTGCATGTGCATATGCACACACACACACACACACACACACACACACACGTACATGTATACACACAAATAGATAACTATGAGCCTTAAGAAATATTAAGCAAGCTATAAAACAAAATATGTTAATAAAATGAATTCTAATATTATTTCATTAATATTTATCTTTAATTAAATCTAATTACTTGAATATGGTCCTAGATGTGTCCCTGGGATGTATTTAAAATGTACATGATGAGGAGGTGGGGGAAAAACAAAGGAGGAGGTAACAATGCTTGATAGGAAATGTACTCATTACCTTACTCATGTAACTGTAACCCCTCTGTACAGTATTTTTATAATAAAAATACATACTAAAAATGTAGCTCTTTGAGAATTTGTTGTTGGGGGACTTAATTTTTTGAGTTCCAAGTACATTTAGATATGAGACCCTTGTCCATTGCTAGTGAAGCTCTTCTCCCAATCCGTGGGCTTTCTTTCTTTCTTTCTGTTTTTTAAATTTTTATTGTAAAAATATTGTACAGAGGGGTGACAATTACATGGGCAAGGTAATGAGTACATTTCTTATCAAGCATTGTTGCCTCCTCCTTTGTTTCCCATTCCCAACCCTTCCCATCTCCCACCCTGCCCTGCCCCATTCCCCCCATCCCTCCCCATCCCCCACCAAAGTTGTAAAGTTCATTTTTCGACATAACGATTTGTACATCTCATTGTTGCAATGAATGGATCCACCTGTATCCCTATTTAAAAGGTTTGTTTTTGCCCTTCCCCTCCACAAATAATACCAACATCAAATACAGTGAAAGCAGAGGTTATACCATGGGGGAGGGACATACAAAGCAACAAAGAAATCATCTTATAAATATGTTAGAAACAATC
>NW_012267269.1:4449009-4464808 GCF_000151885.1 Dipodomys ordii
CAATAAACATAGTTGTGCTGGTAGCTTTAGTATGGTCTTGTTTGTGATCATGTGGGTAAATGCCCAAAAGTGGGATTGCTGGATCATAGGGGAGCTCTATGTGGAATCTTTTGAGGAACCTCCATACTACCTTCCAAAGTGGTTGAACAAGTTTACATTCCCACCATCAATGCAATAGGCTTCCCTTCTTTCCACATCCTCTCCAGCATCTGTTGTTATTAGAGTTCTTGATTATAGCCCTTGTAACTGGGGTACGTGGTATCTCAATGTTGTTTTGATTTGCATTTCTTTTATGGCTAGAGAGGTTGAGCATTTCTTCATGTGTCTATTGGCCATCCTTCTTTCCTCAGAGAAGTTTCTCTGTAAGTGTTTAACCCACTTATTTATTGGGCTGTTGTTTCTTTGAGAATTTGTTGTTGGGGGATTTAATTTTTTGAGTTCCAGGTATATTTTATATATGAGACCCTTGTCCATTGTATGGCTGGTGAAGATATTCTCCCAATCCGTGGGCTTTCCATTGATCTTGCTAACTATATCCTTTGCCATGCAGAAGCTCTGCAATTTCATGCAATCCCATTTGTCCAACTTTTCTTTGTTGTGTTTCTGGGTCTCTATTAAGAAAATTTCAGCCTGTGCCAAGGAGACCTAGGGTTTCTCCTATTCCATCCTGTAATGTTTTCAGAGTGTCTGCTTTGACTCCAAGGTCTTTGATCCATTTGGAGTTGATTCTGGTACAGGGTGACATATAAGTATCTAGCTTTAGTTTTCTACAAGTGATTTAACCAATTTTACCAGCACCATTTACTGAAGAAGATGTCTTTCTTCCATTCTATTTTTTTAGCTTTCTTATCGAAGATTAGGTGGCTATAGATCTGTGGGTTCACTTCTGGGTTTTCAATTCTATTCCATTGGTCCTGAGATCTCTTCTTGTGCCAGTACCAAGGTGTTTTGATTCTATCCTTCCATCAGAAAGTATGACATCACCCAATTTATTAGAAAATGGAAAGACCTGGAAAAATTATATTAAGTGAGGTAAGCCAGGCCCAAAGAAACATATGTCCTATGGTTTCCCTTATTTGCAATAACTAGTATATGTCTGGGACAAGCAGAAAAGGTCAAAAGCTATGCACATATAACCAGATAAGATGATGTTAAACAAAATGAACACCAAGATAAGGACACAAATGGTTTTTTCTTCCTTGCTATTTTTTTCTAACATATTTATAAGGTACCATGTGATTTTTTTGTTGCTTTGTATGTCCCTCCCCCACGGTATAACCCCTGTTTTCACTGTATTTGATGTTGTTATAATTTGGGGAGCGAAAGGGAAAAAACAAATTGTTTAAACAGTGATACAGGTTGACCCATTGCAAAAATGAGGTGTACAAGACGCTATGTCAAAAAACAAACTTTACAGTTTAGGTGGTGGGGTGGGGAGGGAGGGGCGGTGTGGTTGAGGTGGTGGGAGGGAAGGGATGGTAGGAGAAAAGCAAAGAAAAAGGCAACAATGCTGGATAAGAAATGTACTCATTACTTTGCTCATGTAACTGTAACCCTCTGTATAGCATTTTCACAATTAAAAACTTATTAAAAAATGTAACTCTTGTAATTTAGAAACAGATACATTCTGAAGTCTTTATCTGCTTTAAGACATATGCAATTTTTAATAAAATGTCTCTGGTATTTATCTCAACAATAAATTGATTCTAATGTCCACTAAAATCTATTTTATTATCCTTAGATCCTTAGTTCATAAAAATTTAAATGTATTCAATGCCACAATAATTCTGCATAAAAATCGTTAAGCCTCACTGAAATATTAAATACATGGTTATTGTTTTGCAAGGTGGCTCTGATGATCTTGGATGGGCTTGATCACATATCTGGATGTTGGCTGACCTAGATTGACTCATCTAGTCCAATTTTTGGCAACTCAGGCAGGTAGACTAGTCCAGTTCCCTCCTGGTGATAGCTGATAAGAGAGAAAGAAGTAAGAGTTTAAAAAAAGAGGAGAGGGGCTGGGAATGTGGCTCAGTGGTAGAGCACTTGTCTTGCATGCATTAGGCCCTGAGTTCGATTCCTCAGCACCACATGAGCAAAAAGAAAAAAGCTGGAAGTGGCACTGTGGCTCAAGTGGTAGAGCGCTACCCTTGAGCTGAAGAACTGATGGACAGCTCCCAGGCCCAGAGTTCAGGCCCCACGACTGGACCCCCCCCCAAAAAAATAAATAAAATTTAAAAAAGTAAAAGAAGAGGAGAGACATAGGCAATCAGAAATTCTCAGTGCCATTCTAAATCTTTATTTGATGGCATCTCATTACCTAAGCCAGCTGCCAAACTAAGGGTCAATGTAAGAGAACAAAAAGGTATATACAAAAAGCATGAGCTATAGATAAGGTAAAACTTTGAGACTATTCTACCATCCTTACAGTCTACCATGAGTGGGTATTTTATGGCTTTCTTATTATTTTCTTCTCCCCCTTCTCCTTCTCCTCCTCCTCCTCCCTCTTCCTTCCTCCTCTTTCCTACTCCTCCTTCTTTTCCTTTTTCTTTTCCTCCTTCTTCTTCATCTTCCTCTTCTTTTTTGGAGGGCCTAGGTGCTACCCCAGATCTTTTTGCTCAAAGATAGCGCTCTACCAATTGAGCCATAACACTACCTCCAGCTTTTTTGGTGCTTAAATGAACATAAGGGTCTCAAAACTTTTCTATCCGAGCTAGCTTGGAACCAGAGTCCTCAGTTCTCAGCCTTCTGAGTAGCTTGGATTACAGGCATGAGCCATCGGCACCCAACTTCTTCCTTATTTTTAATGGACCAGTAAAATTAATGGGCTCCTGCTTATTTCTCCATTCCAGGTTTAGGCATCTGAATTCAATACCATTATCTTACACTTTGAAGAAAGGTCAGAAGTTATTGATGTATATATGTCTAGAGGCCCAGCAGGTAACTGGAGTGTGTGTAGTAGCCTAATGGTAAGCATGCAAATTCAGTTCAAGTAAATTCCATCTACCTGGTAAACTAATGTGTTCAGCTTTCCAGCCCTGGTCATATGATCTCTTACATTGGTTTTAGGTCTGATTCTTTTAATCAACTAATAATTATTCTATTCCCAATGTGATAGAAATGTAAAAGGAGTTAGGTTACTCAGATTTTATGGAATAAATGACAACTTCTCAACTTCTATAATTAACTGTTTTCTCTGATAGGATGGTAAAAACTCTGTCTTGAGAAATTAAAATTAGAGAAAAAATGTATGAGTAGAGGCAGTCCTGAATGAGAACAGAGACTTCATTCCCAACTAGCAATGTTTGGTTTGTGGGTGGAGGAATCCTGACCCAGAAAGAGAATGAGCAGAATCCTTCCTGTTGTTTTCTCTAAATAAAATAAGTAGGGTTTGATTTCTCCAGCATATAATATTGGAACATTGTAAGTGCCTTTACTATAGCCTGCGTTTGAGCATCAAAGGAAGACACTCAAGAAAAATTCTCTGCCATCATTACTAACTTCTGTGACATTAGATTATATACAGTTTCACCAAGGAACTCAGATAATGCAGCTGTTGAATCACCAAGTAAAATATTGGTGACAAAATATTTGCTTCTTATTGATGGTAGACAAGAAAATAGATGATAGCTATGGTGTACCTGATGACAATCCTGTATTTTCTTTTATTTTCTTGTAAAGATGCTGTACAGAGGGTTACAGTAAGACGAGTAAGACAATGAGTACATTTCTTGTCAAGCATTGTTACCCCTTCCCTTGTTTTTCTCCCACTGTCCCTTCCCTCCCCACCTCCCCACACTCCCCCCCTGCCACCCAAAGTTGTAAAGTTCATTTCCAATATACTGTCATGTGGGTATCCTTGATAAAACGGGTCATCCTGTGTCCTTGTTTCAGCATTTTGTTATTCCCCTTCCCCTCCCCAAATTAGACAAATGAATATACAAGATGCAGGGTATCAAAATCAAATACAGTGACAACAGGTGTATACCATAGGGGGAAGAACATACAAAGGAAACAAAACAATCACATAGTACATTAAAAACAACAACAATGAAGAAAAACCTCTTGTGTCCACATCTTGGGTTCATTTCACTTAGCATCATCTTATATGGTCATATGTACATAGTGTTTGAGCTTTTCTGCTCATCTGATAAAATTATCCTAGACATATACTAATTATTGCAAATGAGGGAAACCATGGGACCTATATTTCTTTGGGTCTGGCTTACTTCACTGAATATGATTTTTTTCCAAGTCTTTTCATTTCCTAACAAATGGGTGCTATCATTCTTTCTGATGGAAGCATAGAATTCATATGTATATATATATATATATACATATACATAAGCATAGAGTTCGTATATATATATATATTTATCATATTTTCTTGATCCATTCATCTACTAAGGGGCATCTAGGTTGGTTCCATATCTTATCTATGGTGAATAAGGCTGCGATAAACATAGTTATGCTGGTAGCTTGAGTATGGCCTTGTTTGTGATCATTTGGGTAAATGCCCAAAATTGGGATTGCTGGGTTATAGGGGAGCTTTATGTGCAGTCTTTTTAGGAACCTCCATACTACTTTCCAAAGTGGTTAAACAAGTTTACACTCTCACCAACAATGCAGTAGGGTTCCCTTCTGTCCACATCCCCTCCAGCATCTGTTGTTATTAAGAGTTCTTGATTATAGCCATTCTAACTGAGGTGAAGTGGAATCTCAATGTTTATTGATTTGCATTTCTTTTATGGCAAGAGAAGTTGAACATTTCTTCATGTGTCTATTGGCCATTTTTATTTCTTCTTCAGAGAAGTTTCTCTTAAAGTCTTTAGGGAAAAATCTCCCATACTTCTGGATTGGGAGGATTAACATCATGAAAATAGCAATACAGCCAAAATCTATCTACAAATTCAATGCAATACCTATCAATATCCCAACCTCATTCTTCAATGAAATAGAAGAAGTAATCCAAAAATTTATATGAAACAATAAAAGACCCTGAATAGCAAAAACAATCTGTAGGAGAAAGAACAGTGCTGAAGGAATATCAATACCAGATTTCAAACTCTACTACAAAGCCATAGTAATCAAAACTGCTTGGTACTCGCACAAGCACAGACCTGAGGACCAATGGAATAGAACAGAAGACCCAGAAATGAACCCAGAGACCTATAGTCACCTAATGTTCAATAATGGAGCCAAAAAAATAGAATGGAAGAAAGACAGACTCTTCAGTAAATAGTGTGGCAAAATTGACTAAACACCTGTAGAAAACTAAAGCTAGATCCTTATATGTCATCCTGCACCAGAATCAACTCCAAATGAATCCAAGACCTTGAAGTAAAAGCAGGCACCCTGAAAACATTACAGGAAGGAATAGGAGAACCTCTAGGTCTCCTTGGCACAGGCCAACATTTTCTTAATAGAGACCCAGAAACCCAACAAATCAAAGAAAGGTTGGACAAATGGGATTTCATGAAACTACAGAGTTTCTGCATGGCAAAGGACATAGCCAGCAAGATCAATAGAAAGCCCACAGACCAGAAGATCTTCACTAACTGTACAAGAGACAAGGGCCTCATACCTAAAATACACTTAGAACTCAAAAAATTAAATCCTCCAAAACCAAATCCTCAAAGAAACAACTGACTGATTAATAAATGGGCTGTATTTTATTGAATGGACCAAGTATTTTGAAAGATTTCTTCTTTTCCCTCCAGTTCTTTATCCTTGTCACTACACATGTTTAGAGTGAACTCATTTATCTTGTTTTCTCTTTTGAATTTAGTAATGGATATGTCTCTGAGAACTCAGATATTAATGTGGCACTAGTGGCTAAAACACATTTAAACATCTGGCAAGACCTTTATTATACTCTGAAATGCCAGCTTAATATAGCTAATAAAATATCACCAAATTAAAATTCTAGATTAGCTAATACATTAAGAATATGAATATTTTGGCCAATTAACTGATGAGTTTGACTATTTCATCTATGTATAAACAGGAAAAAGAGTTTAGTTTGAATGACAGCATATTTCAAAAGTTAGTACATTTTGAAATGAGTCCTGGAGCTGAATTAAAATTATCAGATGAACAAGAGATAAAAATCATCACGTTGTGGAGAATGTCTAAAACCAGTAAGATTATGGGTTTATGCCAATGAGATATGACTGCCAAAACAGTGTCAACATAAACACAGAAAAATTAAAATAAATAACTCCAAGGAGGCTTATTCCACAAGAATGCTGAACCCTGATCTAAACTTCTCTTTGCATAATAGTTATGCTAGGGAGACTAAGCTAACTTTCATGAATTTTAACTGCAAATGTAGGTTTTCTCTCCCTGATCAGGTAGCAAAATGTTGATACTTACACAGGACTAAGTTAGCAATTTCTATATCCTATCGTAATAAATATCAATATTTGAATAAATCAGTTAGCTTCTTAAACATATTTGTTGGGTTTTCTTAAAGGTATCTCATCTCTTTCATGATATCTATATAAGATTCACAGGACTATATAAGATGATGCTAAGTGAAATGAACCCCAAGATATGGACACAAGAGGTTTTTTCTTTGTTGCTGTTGTTTTTAATGGACTATGTAATTTTTTTTGTTTCTTTTGTATGTTCTTTCCCCTATGGTATAACCCCTCTTGTCACTGTATTTGATTCTGGTGCCCTGCATCTTGTAGATACATTTTTCCTAATTTGGGGAGGGGAAGGGAAATAACAAAATGCTGAAAGAAGGCCACAGGTTGACCCATTGTAATAATGAGACATACAAGACACTATGTTGAAAATGAATTCTACAACTGGGGAGGAGGGAGGAGTTGGGGAGGTGGTGAGGGAAGGGATAGTAGGAGAAAAACAAAGGAGGGAGTAACGATGCTTGATAGGAAATGTACTCATTACCTTACTGGTGTAACTGTAACCCCTCTGTACAGTATCTTTAAAATAAAAATATTTTTTAAAAAAAGAATCTAGGTTAAAAAGCAAAAAAGACAAAAATATTCACAGGACTGCAGCAATGATACTCAGTAGACATTATGTTGAAAATGAACTAAAAAACTTGTTGGTAGAGACAGGAGGGAAAAACTGGGAGAGGGTGAGAGGATTACATTGTCCAAAAGAAAATTACTCATTACCTGACTTATGAAATGATGACCCCTCTGTATATCACTTTTATAATAACAATTAAAAATAAACTTTCAACTCAAGCAATTCCAAAGCAAGACTTACTGTTATTTGTCATCTAGTGTGTGATGTTACCATCCTTGTCTTCCTTGGAAATATTTGAGTTTTTGTTTGAAAGAAATGTATGTAATTGTGAGTCGGTGGGACTGCTTGTATCATTTATATCGTTTTTTTTTTCATTGTGCTATCAGAGATTGCAATTTGAAGGCATAAGTTTAAGAATTTGAAGTAGCTCTTATACTTTCTGAGACAACATCTAGTATAAATATATTACTAGAATGTTTACTATTCCAGGCTATGTATCTTAGGGGATGTGTTTTTCTAAGATCTGATCTCTTTTCCGGAGGAGCATGCACTAAAGCCAATGCCAAAATGTTTAGGAACAATTTCTGTCCTGGTTTATCCCATAAACCAGTTTGTTGGAATTTCTGGAATAAAAGATGGTTGGAAATGTATTTGGTTCATAACCTTAACTTGCCATATTGGGAATATACAACTCTTAGTTGCTCTTTTTCTGTATATTTATTTGGTTTGTTCTGTAGCCCTCTAATGTCTTTATTGCACCTCAGGCTTAATTCATCTGTTTAATAAATACTTATTTGGTTCTCACTATGTATTAGGTAAATTTGTAGAAACAACTAAAGATAGAAATCTTAGAGGGCAAAAGTCTGCCCTGAGAAATTAACAGATTATTACATTACCACTGAGTTTCTACTGACTATAGTTTTATTTTCAGACCTAAGGGAACTCCTCCCAGCTCTGTAGATAATACATCTGTAGAATTGGGTGTGGCATTTTAATATTTATTGTTATTTATTTGGGTAGCATCAATTTATGCACTACTTCTTTATTTTCCTAATTAATTTATAAGTACTCTGTACTTACATATTTCCAACCATCTTTTATTCCAGCAATTCCAACAAACTGGTTTATGTGATAAACCAGGACATAAATTGTTTATTATACTGACAATATTAGGTTAAAAGCTTTTCACTCAAGTGAAGTACTTGGTTAAATTAGTGTTTCTTATTCTTATTTTGCTTAGTTTTATAGTTGTTCTTGTTTTTAGGGGGTGCTTTGATGCTCTATTGGGGTTTAAATTCAGGGCCTGTGCTTGCTAGTCAAGTGCTTTCTCAATCTTTCTCTCTCTCCTACTTGAACAAACTTGAACTAAATTTTAGTTAGAGAAAGACAGAAAGGATTTTAGGAACACAAGGAAGAATAACAGAATCAGGTATGCTAGAACATCCAAAGTCAACAAGAATATGGAATACTTGGTGACATCATCAGATTCATGTATCAGTGTTAGCAGAACTCTTAACTATGTATACAAATCTCAGATAACTGCAGAGCCAGTCTCCACCTTTGGGCTGGAGAAATGTTCCTGGTCAGGATAAGGAGACTTTCCTGAGAAAGGCAAGAGAAAACCACATGTTGGAAGGATGAGAACTTGCTTCTGAGGGAAGGTTTACCTTATTTTGTGGATTATTCCTGATACTATTTTTTTTTAGTCAAACTACTATCTTGTATCTTGGTCCCATTGATTTTTAGCCTGAATCTAGTTTCTCTGAGATTCAGTTTGTTCACTTATGAAGTCAAGTGAGCAGTGCCTGGAACAAAATATGAATCAGCAAATAGGTATTACATGAATTATCACATGTCCTTCATATCTAAAATTGAAATTGTATGGACCTGAAAAAGAGTCACTTTTGCTTCTAGATAATCAGGCAGACTCATCTTTCTGTTACACAAGAAGAGAAGTAATGCAGAAGCTCTTAGTATAAATGGCTTTTCTTTTGTTTCTTTCCCCTTTTTAATCTCCCGAAGATCAAACACAAGCTCCTGTGAATGCTAGCAAAGCACTCTACCACTGTGCTCCATGCCTCTTCCCCCAGCCAATACAATTGGTTTTAAAGTAAAATGTGATTCATGAGGACCCTTTTGGCAATGGACATCTGGTGACATAGAAAAACTAGAGTTTTTTTTGTCTCTAAGATAATTCATAAATTCCCAGCCCAAGAGTTGTATCAGGTGAGATTATTAGAGTCCTAGAGTTTCAATAATATACATTTTCCTCATGGGGATGATGGAAAAGTTGGACTTGGTGTTGCTAAAACACATTTATTTTTATTCTGATTCTCTGCCTCTTTGGCTACTGAGCAAATGTAAGATCATTTGCAAAACTTATGGCATGTGTGTATGTATTCTAGAGTGCATGTCCTTTCTGCTAGTGTATCTCAAGCCAAAGGCAGCAATCCCCTGGCCCAACCCCTAGCCATCTTTCAAAAGAAGCAAATGCATTGCAGAGACAAGCACAATTTAAAGTAAAAAAAAATGAAAATAAACATATCCATAGAAAAGAGCCAAATTGTCTTCCCCTTGGTAGCTATTTAGTTTAATTTTAAACTTTCCATCTTTAGCTTACTATAGGAAGATGTTAATCAGGTTTCAGTGTTCAAACATTTAGAACAAATATGAGGCCAAAGGTTCATCATGCCATTTATCTTTATAATGTTATCTTTATACCATGCCCTTTTGTTGTATTCCTTCCTTCATCCTACTCTTCTTTCCTTTCTTCCTTTTTTGCTTCCTTTCTTCCTTTCCTCCTTTATTTCTGCCTTCCCTCCCTTTCTTCAATTCTTTTCCTCCTTTTTCTCCTTTATTCTTTTCCCTTCCCTTCCTCTTTCTCTCCCTCTTCCTTCTTCCCTCCTATTTTCATGAAATACTTCTTGAACACTAACAGTATACTAGACATTGCTCTGCATTATAGATCAGAGATCAAACAGATTACAGGAACAAAAGAAGCAAAGAGAGAAAACCAGAAGCTTGGAGAGCTATAAGAATTGTGTCTTAGTACTTTGAAATGATGGTTACTTGATTGCCTCTGTCTTTCTTAAGTCACATTTCCAAGACTCTTCTAGCTTGTGTAGGCATTTCTTTTGCAAATTATTTCTGTTTTTTTTTCCGATTCCTTCTGTATTTGGTATCTAGACCATATCCACTAACTATTGACTTTATATTACAGTACACTGTTGAATATGCTACTCTGATTAATGTAGATTTTTCCAGCTAAGTTATAATTTTGATAAGCACCAAGGGATATCATCATTCTTGTATTTTTTGCAATGTCTTTTCTTCCTAGTGGCTTATACTGAATGGACAAGAAATGTGTTAAGTGACGCTAAATCAGAAAGCTTTATACAAAAGCTTGTTAACCAGGAAGCCCTGCCCAGGGGCTCATTTGTACTGTGGTAGCACTGATTGTACATTGTTTCCTTAGATGGTCTAAACAACATGCACAGAAATCTCTGAGACTTTTTTTTAAAATACATGACCATTATGGTTTACAATGTCATGCTTCTTGTTTTTTTTTATTTTTGAGTGATTTTGCTAGTTATAATATAGAACATATCAAACATTTATAACAGCAAATAAACTAATTTGAAACTCAAAGGACACATTTCAAAATCAAGACTCTTTTTTAAAATTGTTATTGCAAAGGCAATATACAGAGGGGTTACTGCTACGTAAGTTGAGTAATGAGTAAAAGATGAGGGGGTCAGGAGGGAAAAACTGAGAGAAAACAAGGGAAGAGGTGATGCTGTTCAAAAAGAAATGTAACTCATTACCAGACTCTTAAGATTCTTGTGTGAGTCTAGCTTTTTAATTTAACAGCTTTGTACATTCCTAGCTGATACTCAAGAATGTGCTGAACATCCAGGGAACCTTCCTTAATTTATTCTGTTTGAAAAGACATCGGACAAATTAGAGGATGTCATCTTAGAATGCGTTCCACAAGCCTACATAATTGCTGTGTATATCGAATTAAGTCTCCACTTTAGGTTTTAGAACCTCTCTATATACACAAAAGTTAGAGTCTCCAGGTTGGCAATGCATTCAGTGTTGAAACATAAAACTGAAGTCATTAAAATACATTACCTATGCCAAAGAAACACTTTTAAAGTCTAGTCTATAATTTATACCATGATGTTTAAATCTGGGCTTCCTCTATCCCCTTGGTCAGTTGAAAAATTGCTCTGAAAATACCATTTTAAGGCAGACTCTCCTTTTGGCTTTGGGGGCCACTTTGGAGCCTTTAGCAGGTTACAGAGAGTTGGTGCAACCCAGAGCCATGTCCGTTCCCAGCCAGCTCACCTCCTAACGAATGAAGGCTGGCAGCTTGCCTCATTGTTGTTTTGCTGTATTATTACCACAGAAAGCGTTTTCAAAGCTACATTTATCAAGTTGTCAGAATACTTTGGCTTGTATATCTATCTATTCAGAAAAAAAATAAATCTGTCCCTTAGCCCTAATCTTTCTGAACCATGTGATGTATCACAAGCAGAAGAAACAATGGAAAACAAATAGACATCCTGCCTGGGACCTGGAGACTTTTAAACCAAATGCTAAGGGATAGAGGGATTTTTATGTGTGCTTTTGAAAGTCCCAAAGCACTAGAGACTTCTATCTCTGCTCCTTCAAAGCCGTTCTTCCACCAGTGGCTGTGTCTATTGGAGATTTATTATTTGTAAAGATGTTAATGGTTTTGTCTTGTGAAAGTTTAATTTCAAATGGGGTAAAACAAGTAGTTAACAAAGACAGTTGAAGGTACCAGTTCATACATCGCTAGCTCTAGAAAGTTCTGAAAGCTTGTTATTGAAGGTAGGTGATTGCTTGGAAGCCCAAAGGGAGGAAGGCTCAAAATCACTTCTCAAGAAAGTAAGCATCCATTTGATGTTTGTTTAAAAAAATTCAATCTATAAATATTGTTAAGGTACTCCCTAGAGATTAATATGGAAATAAAATTCCATATTTAGAGTCATCATACATAATAAATACATGAAGTAAACATAGTTGTCTGTAGATATTTTGGAAGAAGAGATAGTGCTGAGTTAACCACTCTTGGGACCACACTATCCCTATAAAGAAGGTTCATTTTTACTTTTGTATATGACAGTGAAAAGCAGAATTAAGCACTCACAGTCTTGCATACCTAGTAATATATAGAGCATAAATGCAGCTTTTTGAGTCACAAGTATGAAGCAGAGCTAAAGGAAAGATGAAAACGTGGGACTTGCAAAGCCCGTAGGGATGTCACATTGTCAAACTTTCCTTTCTCCCCCAAGCAAGGTATAACCACAATAAATAAATTGCCTGTTCAACACAAGCCCTAGTTCCAGCCCCAGATAACTAAAAGAAGAGAGATAAGCAAGCATTTGAAAATTCTTTGCCTAGAAAGACAGATGACAGCTGGGATCCATGGAAATTATATAACCTGGTGTGTGTGTGTGTGTGTGTGTGTGTGTGTGTGTGTGTGTGTGTGTGTGTGTGTGTGTGTGTGTGTGTAGTATTGGACTTTGTATTCAGGACATCACATTTGCTTGGCAAATGCTGGACCATTTGAACCTATGGCCCCTTTTTGCTGTAGTTTTTGATAAATACAGTTTGCCCAGCTGGCCTTATACCACAGTCCTCCCAATTCTGCCTCCTGAGTAGCTAGGATTACATATAAGAATCACCATGCCCCGCATGTTACTTGCTCTTAGTTGGAAGTCAGAGAGGAAACCTTAAATTTCATGAGCTTAAAACAAGTCACATTGTCCTTACGGACTCCAATGTTTCAAATACATAGTTGCTAGATTTTCTTGAAATTGTTTCACTGACACCAGATAGAGCCTGATAATGCAACCATGTTTGTTTGCTTAGAGATGAGGTGAGAAAATTTTGAAGATTAAAGAAGAATAAATCAAATATACTTCCCTCTTTTAGAGATTTATATGAATGAGGAAAATGTGGGAGGAAAGAAGAGGCCAACAAGTTGCTGAAGCCTAAAAAGAGAGTCTTAATTTTCCATTGTAATCAATGTCTTCTAAGTTTACTAAATATAATTAAAGCTAGGATAACATCAAGATTTGAAGTTCTGGAAGAGTCTGGCTTGCTAATGAGAAACCTGTGTATGCCTGGAGTCTCTACTAATGTCATTATAAGTGAATTAAAAGTCTGAGTAATTCATAAATAATAGTTTGTGGTTGAGATGATTTGCATTGTTTTGAGAGAGGAAATTAAGTTGAAATTAGCAAGTGTCTAGCAAAGAGCGAAGTACTGATATAAACAAACAGATCATTCTCTAGTCCAAGTTGGATGGAATTAGGCTGCAATATTTCTGTTTTGTTCTCTCAGACTTGAGGTAGCTTTGGAGCCTATGGTTGATACATTATTTAACTCATGAAAACGTATGCTGTGAGCATCACCACTTGTACTACGAGAACACTGTCATGGGTCTTGTGGGAGCAAGGCTCTGTAACTTCTCAGAAGCACTTTGGATCGACCTTTCTAATGTTTGTTTTTTATCTCCAGAGGTGAATTTTAACTTAACTCAATAGGAGGGAACCCAGTCATCTGGTTTATATTAAAAACTTCAGGAGGTTGAGCTGTGCCTCAAAGTGATAGAGTGCTATCCTTGAGCAAAATACTTAAGGACAGTGCATAGACCCTGAGTTCAAGGCCCATAGCTGACAAAAAACAAAAATAAAAACAAAACCTTCAAAAAAAAGAATATCTACATGTATTTATATATTTACATGAAATATACAAATAAACAAATATATATAACAAATAAACATAAATAGATATAACAAGATTAAATATATGTAAATATAAATGTATAACAAGATTAAATATATGTAAATATAAATGTATAACAAGATTAAATATATGTAAATATAAATGTATAACAAGATTAAATATATGTAAAATATCTATCTCTATCTATATATGTATATAAAACAAGGAAAGAATGTTTTATTGCTTAAATCTCAGATGAGGCGTTGTGCCCGATATAGGCCTTGGATGAAGACATTTACACTTTGCAAGAATTAAATCCTTGTAGTGGAATAATTGCTTTACTATTAAAATAAATTTTTATATTTAAATATAGCAAATTTGCATATTCAAATGAGCCTCTCTACACATACATTCTTTCACGTTAAATATCATGATGAGTGTGTTGTCCATACACACATGCCAGTGTGTGTATGGATCCACTTTACTGGAAGTGGAGTTAGCAGATCTGAGGGGCATCTGAGGACTGCCATACTATCAATCAGAAGCAGTTCAGCACCTTGCCAGCACCCTGATCAGCTCTGCCGATTTTTAATCTAATGTTAGTTTATTAAATATCTTGAGTATATCTTGTTCCTCTTATTATTTCATAGACTTTGCAGTTAGTCAAACCTAGGCTCCTAATCTCTGCTCTCTTTTTCTTAGTTTCCTTATCTACTAAGGGAATAACCAATCTTTTTGATCATAGGAAGATTAAAGATATGTACGAATGCTGGGACAGAGACCTATAACTGACACTGAAGACATAGTACCCACTAGTATTTCTGCTATTATTCTTAATTTGGTAATGTCTCGCAACTCCCTAGATTACCTTGCCAAATTTAAGCATTCACACTATATTTCAGGCAAATCTCAAATAAGCTCATAATTAAAAGATAATATGATATAATAAAGGGAAGAACATTTGGAGGCATCAATAAATTATTTGCAAATCAATATTAGGTGCTCTTACAGGATATTCTTTGGAAATCTGAAAGTGTTTTTTGTCTTTGGTTTACTTTTTTGTTTCTAAATAATAATATTAAAACTTGGCATTATACACTGTCTCCCTTTTCCAGGGATACATATAAAATCTGGGTATGTATGTAAATTATCGAAGCAGGTAATTTTCTACTTTCCTTGTTTTACTTTGTTAGTAGTATCTCTTTTTTCAACAAAAACCTCCTTGGCATTTGAACACAGCTTTTGTGCATTCTCTTAGTTTGTGATTATGACTTTATTCTCTGAAATTTATATATGCATTTGACAAATGAGGAAAGTTAGATCTGAGAAAGTAGGAGACATCTGCAAGTAAAAGAAAATATATAATTCTAGTCTATAATCTCCTATTCAGAATTATTTCCATAATTTTTCTTCATGGTTATGAGTTTAGGGAAGTTTTTTTTAAACGTAATGTGATTATTTATTGCATACAGTTTTACATTTTAGTTTTTTATTTATTTTTATTTTTTGTGAACATACTGTACAGAGGGGTTACAATTACATGGGCAAGATAATGAGTACATTTCTTATCAAGAATTGCAGCCTCCTCCTTTGTTTACCCTTCACATCCCTTCCCAACCTCCTTCCCCCTCTCCCCCCCCCGCCCCGCACCAACGTTGTAAAGCTAGTTTTTCGACATGACAACTTGTGCTTCTCATTGTTGCAACAGGTCCACCTGTATCCTTAAACGACTTGTTTTTCTCCATCTCCTCCACAAGTTATACTGACATCAAATATAGTGAAAGCAGGGGTTATACTGTGGGGGAGGGACATACAAAGCAACAGAGAAATAATCTTATAAATGTGTTAGAAACAAATGCATGAAAGAAAACAAACATTAAAATACATATCTAAGGGTTCATTTTTCTAACATCACATTATCTGACCTTTTCCACTTGACTCATATATATACTAGATATTGCAAATAAGGGAAACCATGGGACCTATGTTTCTTTGGGCCTGGCTTACTTCACTTAATATAATTTTTTCCAAGTTTTTC
>NW_012267269.1:4465093-4479310 GCF_000151885.1 Dipodomys ordii
GTGAGGTGGTATCTCAATGTTGTTTTGATTTGCATTTCTTTTATGGCTAGGGATGTTGAGCATTTCTTCATGTGTCTATTGACCATCCTTCTTTCTTCTTTAGGGAAATTTTTTAATGGATGAGAAACATTAAAAAGTATTGTCTATCAAAGAATAATACTGGACTTCACTTTTTTAAGCAAGAAGCCATTGTTGTATCTTTATATTTCAGATCCTTTATAGATTCATTCCCCTTAGCATGCCATGAAGTTAGAAGTTAGAAGGTATTTCTCTGAACTAAAATTCTCCATATAAACTCTAAATGTGAAGAAAAACAAAGAGAACTGCTTGGGAATTTGCAAATATACCAAATTTGTTATGCCTATATGCCTTTCTTACAGATTTTTTTCTATATATTCTAAGCTTCCTTTCAAGAGCTGTCATATTTTATGTCTATCATATATGTTACTAATATATCAACTGTTGTAATGCTTACAGTCCCCAATGTAGTTTATGAAGTGATTCCAAATTCTTGAGTGGATCAATTCTCAAAAGAATGCAGGGCACCGGTGGCTCATGCCTGTAATCCCAGCTACTCAGGAGGCCGAGATCTGAGGATCACGGTTCAAAGCCAGCCCGAGCAGGAAAGTCTGTGAGACTCTTATCTCCAAAATCACCAGAAAACCAGGAGCAGTGTTATGGTTCAATTGGTAGAAGGTTTGCCTTGAGCTGAAGAGCTGAGGACAGTGCCCAGGCCCAGAGTTCAAGCCCCACGACCACCCAAAAAAGAATTCAGAAGATGAGTACTGTTATCCTATTTTTCAGATGGAAAAAAAATGAAGTATAGAGCTATACTTCTCAAAAAGGAGTCTGGCTTCCAAGTGAGTATTATAAACCACTGTATGTGAAGTGCACTACATGTGCACCAGTAATTACAAAATTAAAAAAAAAACTTCCACATTCAACAAATATTGACATCCTGGACCATTCCAACAAAGCCCTCTGAGTTGTACAATTCATTATTTATGAATTAGCCCTCATCTGGAAGGAACCTAACTCTCATATTTTCAGAGGCAGAAATTTGATATATTTTTGAGCAATAATACCAAAGACAAATACTTCTTTTGGGAGTGGACTCACAGTGACTTACAATATCTTCTCCCTCGAGGTGAATGTTTTAAGTTGAAGTGTCAGCTTATTATTATTTTGCAACAAGGAACAGGGTTATCCATTACATGGACTAGAATACTCAGGTCAGTGAGGCTGGCCTTCTCTGCCTCTCAGCCCTAAGGAGAATCCCGCTGTTTCTTGGCAGAGTCCTGGGTCAACATGCACCCTAAGAGAGATATTCCTCCCATAAACTGAGCATATGTTGCTGTTAGGTAGGTGACCAAGAGTCATTTATTATCAAGATAGTAACAAACTTGTCAATGGGACATGAAGGGCATAAAATTCATGGGACCTTTGTTTAGGACATTGCTGGGCTGGGCAATGACCATCATATAATTCTCCCTTTTACTATGATTCTAATGCCTTACTTTTCTCATTTTTTTTTCCCTCCTAGTCCTGGGCCTTGAACTCTGGACCCAAGTGCTGCCCCTAAGCTCCTTTTGCTCAAGGCTAGCACTCTACCACTTGAGATACAGCACCACTTCCAGCTTTTTCTGTGATTAACTGGATAGATAAGAGTCTCACAAACTTTTTTGTCTGGGCTGTCTTTGAACCATGATCCTCAGATCTCAACCTTCTAAGTAGTTAGGATAACAGGTATGAGCCACTGTCCATTGCCTGGCTCTTTTCCTAGTTTTAAATTATATTAATATATTTAATCTGGTTGAAGCCAAATCTTTAGACCTAAGATAAACTTACTGTAATTGTGCTTTAGATGAAATTTTCTTCTGATTAGATCTCCAGGCTTACCACAATTCCTGCATAGAATTTTTATACTGAATTGTAATTATGTGATTAATTTTCTTAACTGCAAATATCAAGTCATATTCATTATCTGTATTTCCCCAAATAATTCATTGCCCAGCATATAATAGAAGTGCTGTGGATATATGTTAAACAACAGTAACAAAAATTAGGGAGTATTAAAGCATTGAAATTATTGTAGGGTTTGCATATATTTGTGAGTGTGTGTGTGTATGTGTGCGCACATGTGCACATGTGCGCGTGTGTACTTAACAGTACTGAGAATTAAGATCAGGGCCTCATACTTTCTAGACAAGAAGAATTGTGATTATGAGTGTAAGCTCTGAAGTCAGAGAGCCTAGATTTAAATCTCAGCTCTACAGCTTAACAGTTAAATGTGAATTTCTGAAGATTCATAGCCTTTCTATTCTTGTTTTTTTCATCTGTAAAATGACAATAACAATGATAACCTATAGCTCTGAAAATGGGGAACATTAAATAATTAATGATATTCTCAGGAATTGGAGAAGATTAAATAAATTATTATATACAACAAACTTAAAATTATTCCTAGAGTTTCATAACTATTAGGTATTTTATAATCATTGTCTCAAATTTCCATAATGTAGTTTTTATTCTAGAAAGTATGATTTAGTTTGAAAAGAGTGGAGTATTACTTTTTGTGAATTGTCATTATTGAATGTTTATCAAAAATCAATTCTTTTTGTTCACAAGAATTTAGTAAAATAGAAACTCCCATGTATTTCTGGTGGGAGTATGTAATGGCACAACTTTCATGGAATGCAATTTGGCAATAATTTTCAAGAGCATTACACAAATTCCTTCTCTTTAGCTCAGTAATTCTCCTTCTAGAAAATTATCAACTTTAAAGACATGGTCAAAAACTTGGATAAAACGTGTGCATGGAGATAGTTTATTATATTCTGACTTATCAAATCCTATGGAAATTACTTAATGACAAGAAATGGAAGAATGACTATACAATTATATCATATTGTATCATTTGAGGGAATAGTACATAGCTTTCATTAGAGTGTTTTTAAAGCTTATTTAACACAGTAGGAAAATACCTCCAAAAATTTTAAGGGGAGAACAATCTATAAAGAATCACTAAGAATCAAAATAATAATCACTGTCAAATAAGGTAGCCATGAAGATATTCATTTCTTTTTCAGAATCCGTATTACTTGAAAGTTCTACAGTGAGCATATATTGTATAACTAAAAAATATGTATAAAATGTATGACTTTTTCTTATCTTTAAAGAAATATTAAACATTAAGACCAATTTTATCATATTCAGGTCTAAAGTTTTTTTACTGAAAATTTCTTTAGTTTTATATCACAAACAAGGCAATAGATGTCTCTAACAAAATTTTTTAATTAAATATGGTCCTGATATTTATTTGCCCTAAGAACTTACTTTGAAAATTTTTGAAGCAAAACCAGTCTTTATTTCTGACCTTCTAGAGAAATTGTTATATGTGCACAACTTCTTTAAATCTGCTCAATTTAATATTTTATAACAGAACTTCAAATATCTATAGAAAATATGCCTTTCCACTAATATTAAGAGGAAATTGTTTTAAATATTTCCAACTTTAAGTGTTTCATGGGTAATAATGGGCTTTCATTTTTCCTTTTATGACCTAGGAGCTGTGAAGGACGAAATATTCGATATAGAACATGCAGCAATGTGGTAAGTATGATGTTCTGTGGTTGTGATTTTTTTTTAAAAATTCAGTTATCAAAAAGTGTTGAATGTTTTTTAAAAAAGTATCTTGAACAGAAAACCAATTAGTATTCTACCAAGAGTTATCTATCTCATACTGTGCTAATTATGAAGTCAGTTTTAATATTCTTCAATGTAAATTTTTAATCACTTGAGCAGATTGAAACTAACTAGACTATTTCAAAACAAGGCTGCTTAATTTCCTGCCTGCTTTCTTCCTTTTCACATATCGGTCCCATGACAATTGAGTAAGAATGATGATAAAAGAGAAACCACTTAGGGTATCACAAAATAAATATTATTAATCAGATTCAGATTTGACAAACTCCTTCATTTGTCCAACAACTACCATTCAATGCCAACTAAGTTTGAGGCAGTACATAAGTACAAGGATAAATAACATGTAGTTGCTGTCCTAAAACATCTGTAATATAAGAAGGGGGGTGTACAGAGGGAAGATAGATGTGCACATAGCCACACTCTGTGGCAAAATATGACAAATGCTGCTAAAAAGGAATAAAGTTGTCTGTGAATTAAAACAAGAGAGAAAATCTGCAGGGAATTAAAGGAGGTAGTGGTACGAGATAGGGATTGTAGGTTAGATTGTAGGCTCATTCTGGGTATGAGGGGTAGCAGTCAAGCCCAGTGGAATACTTTGAAGGCATGAATCATTCAGTTGTGCTATGAAAACTAACTTGGGTAGATTGTGAAAAGCAAGATATTCTAAGTTTACATTGTGAAGAGATGTGATACTAGGCTTCCAAGTTTATAGTAGTTCAGTGAATAATGGGAGTCACGTGAGGTTCTGAAGTGAAAGCATGATATAGAGCTTCATTTTGACATGAGGGTGGAGCTAACACAGGAAATGGATGGAAAGAACTTGGAGCTTTTGTATAGTTGCATCCAGACAGGGAAAAGAAATGGTTTCAGATAAGCCATCAAAGGCACACAAGATGTACAAAAAGAAGTTAAGAAAGTTCTTGAAAGGTGTTCATATGGAATAATGTCAAAAGGATGAAGAAAAAGGAAAGACCAGTGAAAGGATGATTTCTACAATGAATTGGAACCAAAGCACATGGTGGCAGCATCTGGCAAGAGCCTCTGTGGTGCATCAGAACTCAGTAACAAGGCAAATGAGAACGGATGGCAAAGTAAAGTTGGGCCAAACTCACCCTTTTAGTCCAGACCCCTCCTACCAATCCATTCCTTTGATAACACCACTTGTCTTTGCATGAGGAATGACCCTACAGGAGTTAAAATCTTTTTTCTTTTTTTGCAATTTTTTATTGTGATTAAGTGATTACATGACTTTCACAAATATTACAGTATTGTGGGATAGTGATACTTAGTTAAAGTCACAAACACATTCTAACCTTCAGGGGGCAAATTGTCTCTATCGTGGTCTATAAAGTTTATGAGTTCTATGAGCTTTGACAATACAGTTATTTCTTCCACATCGGGTGACATGAACATTCCTTTCATTTGGCTTAGTGTAAGCTGTTTCCTCTTTCCCACTCATTCCCTCCCTCCCATTGCTGCTGTTGAGTTGCTTAGTTTGTTTTAATCAATGTCCAGTACAGCTGATGGGTCTTGCTGTTTTATGTTTTCCCCTGTTTCCCTCTGGTTCTGTGTTCTTCTCTTAGTTTCCCTCCAATTTGCACATATATAGCATATATATGGTAAGCAGCATGGGGTCTTAGTAATGATTTGACCAGATGAGGGGAGGACCTTTGTTTCTTGAGTCTTGTTTATTTGGTCGTATCACCTTATGTTTTGGATTTAACATCCATTTATCAGGGAGACCATGTGCCATTTGTCTCTTTGCTCTTGGCTTATCTCACTCAACATGATTTCTTTTAGTTCCATCCAGTTCCCTGCGAATGCCATTATTTTGTCCTTTCTAATGGCTGCATAATATTCCATTGTGTATAGATACCACAATTTTTTGATCCATTCATCTGTAGTGGGGCATCAGGGTTGTTTCCATATCCTGACTATTGTGAACAGTGCTGCAATAAACATAGATGTGCGTGTAGGACTTAAAATCTTGGTACAAGTCCTACCTATTAATACTGTTATAATTAAATTTTAGCAGAAGTTTTTAAGGGGATGTTCAAACCATAGTACTGTTTTTGTATTGTGTGTGTGTGTGTGTGTGTGTGTGTATGTCTGTGTGTCTGTGTGTGTGTATCAAAAAGACTACATTTGGTCAGTCGTGGAAGAATTGTTTGCTTACTTAGTTACTGGTTTGAAATATAAGACATCTGGGCCTGAGGTGTGGCTCATGGTAGAATGCTCCCTTAGCAAGAGTGAGGCCTGGGTTTCGATTCTAGAATTAAAAAAACAGAATTAAACTTCTGAAAGATGAATTGCTATAACAGGGAAATTAATTACTTTAAGAAGTAAGAGTGCCCCTGGTACTATGCTACAGGTCTCCGAGGAGATAGTAGGTAACAAGACAAGTAATCTTGGTAAAGAAAAAGGTCTTAGAAGGCAGAGGCAAATTAAATATCAAAAGTGAGCACAAAGGCCTGGAATATTCAATGGAGTATTGGGTAGAGATTACCAACAAATAAAAAAATAAATAAACTGTTGGGCAATAAAGGGGAAGGACTAAGATTAGGAAGGTTGGCCTTATGTCTATTGGCCATTCTTATTTCCTCTTCAGAGAAGTCTCTCTTTAAGTCTTTAGCCCATTTGTTAATCGGGCAGTTGTTTCTTTGCGGATTTGTTGTTGGGGGATTTAATGTTTTGAGTTCCAAGTATATTTTAGATATGAGACCCTTGTCCGTTGTATGGCTAGTGAAGATCTTCTTCCAATCCGTGGGCTTTCTATTGATCTTGCTAGCTATGTCCTTTGTCATGCAGAAGCTCTGCAGCTTCATGCAATCCCATTTGTCCAACCCTTCTTTGATTTGTTGTGTTTTTGAGTCTTTTTTTTCCTTTGTTTTTATGTACTTTTTTTTAATTGTTAAAATACCGTACAGAGGGGTTACAATTACATGGGCAAGGTAATGAGTACTTTTCTTATCAAGCATTGTTGCCTCTTCCTTTGTTTCCCCTTCGATCCCTTCCCATCTTCCCCCTCCTCTCGGTTTCTGGATCTTTATTAAGAAAATTTCAGCCTGTGCCAAGGAGACCTAGGGTTTCTCCTATTCCTTCCTGTAATGTTTTTAGTGTGTCTGCTTTGACTCTGAGGTCTTTGATCCCTTTGGAGTTGATTCTGGTGCAGGGTGATTAGCCATAAAAGAAATACAAATCAAAACAACATTGAGATACCACCTCACCCCAGTTAGAATGGCTATAATCAAGAACTCTAATAACAACAGATGCTGGAGGGGATGTGGACAGAAGGGAACCTTACTACATTGTTGGTGGGAGTGTAAACTTGTTCAACCAATTTGAAAAGCAGTATGGAAGTTCTTCAAAAGACTCCACATAGAGCTCCCCTATGACCCAGCAATCCCACTTTTGGGCATTTACACAAATGATCACAAACAAGACCATACTAAAGCTACTAGCACAACTATGTTTATTGCAGCCTTTTTTACCATAGCTAAGATATGGAACCAACCTAGATGCCCCTCAGTAGATGAATGGATCAAGAAAATGTGGTATATATACACAATGGAATTCTATGCCTCCATCAGAAAGAATGGCATTGTCCCATTTGTTAGGAAATGGAAAGACTTGGAAAAAATTATATGAAGTGAAGTAAGCCAGGAGCAAAAAACATAGGTCCTATGGTTTCCCTTATTTGTAATAACTAGTATATGTCTGAGGCAAGCAGAAAAGGTCAGATATGATGATGTTAAGCAAAATGAACCCGAGATAAGGACACAGTGGATTTTTCTTTCTTGCTATAGTTTCTAACATATTTATAAGGTACCACGTGATTTTTTGTTGCTTTGTATGTCCCTCCCCCACGGTATAACCCCTGTTTTCACTGTATTTGATGTTGGTATAATTTGGGGAGTGGAAGGAAAAACAAATTGTTTAAATAGAGATACAGGTGGACCCATTGCAACAATGAGATGTACTGTGGAAATGGGAGGGAAGGGATGGTAGGGGAAAAACAAAGGAGGAGGCAATAATGCTTGATAAGAAATATACTCATTATCTTGCTCATGTGATTGTAACCCCTCTGTACAGTATTTTCACAATAAAAATATTATTTAAAAATGGTTGGTCTTAGAGAAAGGACACAGTCAGCAGTGTTTCAAGTCTGAACAGAAATGCTAAGAAAAGACACAGGAATAGAAAAAATAGACATTAGAATTAGCTGAAGGCCAAAACCTAGACTAATTGGGAAATGATAAATTTCAAAAGAAAACTATGTATATTTCTAATGGCTAACTAGACAAAATGCAAGGAATAGAAGGTGTGACTATTGAGACAGAGGACTAAATATAATTATTCAATAGAAATGTTTGCTTAGTTTATTTCTCCATTTCTATTTAGGACACTAGATGTCTGACAATATTTGTGTCATTCTTCTCTGTCTTTTTTAAATTTAATTTTTATTGTTACTGTAGAGATGATGTATAGAGGTGTTACAGTTACATAAGTCAGATAAAGAGTACATTTCTTTTTGACAATGTTACCCCTAACTTCACTCTCTCCCAGTCTAATTATTTTATTTAACTTCCTCATACTACATCATTTAATTGTTGATTGATTTAGGAAAGCAAATACTGTTTTTAAATTTTATAAGCATATTGACAGAGTTAATTTTAGAAATGCTACAATATTTCTAAAAAGTGTTTTTTGATGGAAATATACTTGAGTTTATTGGTCTTTTTATCCTTTTCATGATATCTTAGATACCAATTTTTAAAAATAAGTTATGATTTTACAGTCTCTCCCTATCTTATAGTCCTTTTTTCTCCCAGGTGTAACCTAGTGGAAAAGATCCAAACTATGCTCTAGATGAAGGCCTAGAGCATTATGAACAGATAGATGTCCACCTATTCTGTCCTTAAAGTTCTTCAAAAATTGCTCAAGGCTGGGTGCCTAGCTACTCAGGAGGCTGAGATCTGAGGATCATTGTTCAAAGCCAGCTCGGGCAAGAAAGTCCGTGAAACTCTTATCTTCAATAAACCACCAGAAAACTGGAAGTGGTGCTAGCTCAAGTGGTAGAGTGCTTGCCTTGAGCTGACAGCGCCCAGGCGCAGAGTTCAATTCCCACAACCGACAGACAAAAAAAAAAAAAAAAAAAAGCCCATAAGTTCCTTACAATTGTTGTAAGCATCTTTGCAGACACATGTAGGCTAATATTCTGAGTTCATAATACATTCAAGTCATAGCAGTACATAAGCCAAATCTTTACAGCTTGTAGAATTAAACTGATACTGGACTTTTTTTTTTTATGAGAACCTAGAGTCTTCAAATAATTTGGGAATATTGTTTTTTTCTGGCTTTTGACCATGACAGAAGCAACAATGCCAACAAAACAAACAAAACTCTTGCAAGAAAGAATCTTTTCATAATCACATTCCAGTTTTTCAAACTGAGAAGTTCAGGACAATTCAGCTGAATATTAGACTCTTGATTTAGATCTCTCTTAGCTAGACAGATTCTGGCGACACTTCTGAACCATTTTGTCTCCAAAGATTCAGCGCTTTTCATATTTTTTTTATAGAGTTGCTCCATATACACATTTCTTCAGGTTCTTAGCCCCCTAGGCAATCTGGAGAATACAAAAACATCTTCCTATGTTTGTAATATTTCTAGTTTCCCTGAAAAATCAGGTCATGGACTTTGAAGAGTAGATTGGCAATCACTCTATATGATATAGAATATCACTGCAAGAAAGTCAAAGTTTCCTCAATGTTTGCATAGTTCTCCTTAGTCTTGGTTCTTAATCTATCTCTAGCTAGTCCAAGAAGACTATTTTCATTCCTAAGGATGAAGCTCATCTAATCTTTCCCATTTTTATAATTCCCTACTCTTTCCTAAGAAAACAGCAAGGTTCTCTCTGGAAGAAAGGAAGAGTAAGGGTACCAACGGGAGGAGCAATAGGAGTAACCAGCAAACCAATCATGCAGGTGATTTGGGTCTCAGAGATTTCCCACACCTGAGTGAATGCAGGGGCTCCTCAGAAAGGCCTCCTTTAGTCACTCTGTCATGGTTACACAAACTCAATATCAAACCCAAACTCCTGGGACTTCATTTAACATTTTAAATTGACTCCTTTCCTTTCTTCTACAGTATCCTAAACATTCATATAAGTTGGGATTTAAGCGACAGTGACCATAGTTAACATACTCATAAACTAACATGTTGAAACCTCTTTACACAACTAATGGTCATTTAAAAATAAATAATAATTTTAAAAATGAAATAAACAACAAAACAAGACCCAGCTCTCCTGAAGCTTTCACTCTAATGAAGAAAACCAGACAGCAAGAATGTAAGAGCAAAGATAGGGTTAGAGGTATAGCTCAGTGCAACAGCATTTGCTGTACACAAGTAAGCATAAGACTCTGAGTTTGTTACCCTTTAAGGCAAAAAACAAACAAACAAACAAATGTGAATACAAAAGGAATAGCCAATAAAAAATCTCAGTGGTGCAAAACATATTGGTATTTCCAAAGGAAGAATAAAACTAGTAGATACAGAGTCCACTGAATAAGGGGAAAAATATTGGAAGCTAAGACCAAGCAAAGGCATGCAAGAACACTAGATCATGCAGAATATCTATTATTTAGGTTATATTTTAATACGAAGAAAAGTTGCTGGAGAAGTTTAATTGGGTGAAAAATAGAATTGAACTTAAAGGTCTAGCTGCAGGCACAATGTAGGGAATGAGAAGAAACAGGAGTAAACACAGAAATGCCAAGAAGACGATAAGTTGTTCAGGTGAGGGCTGATGGTTGTCTGTACTGGAGAGGCATGGATTGGAAGCTTTGGCATTTGTCTCAGGAACAGAATGTCTTTCCCTGTGTATTCTGCTTCATCCTCAGTTTCATACAATTCACTTTTATGGTCTCCAACATTGTCGCTATGGAATGTCTTATGGGCAGCATTTTAAGAGGAAACAAAGGCAGTAGCTGTTATGGCTGGAGGGAGCAGAATAATCCTGGCAGGTTTATAACTTTCTTTTAGACCTCAGTTTTTGCATCCAAACAATGAGAGGCTTGAACTGAATAACATCAAAGGTCCATTGCAGCTGTAGAATTCCAGATTCCTGGGGGTTTTTTTGCTGTTGTTGCTTTTTTTTTTTTTTTGTGCTAGGGTTTGAACTCAAGGCTCTTTGCTTGCTAGGAAGTCATTCTATCACTTGCACCATGCCCCAATCCTTTTAGCTATAGTTATTTTTCTTTTTTTTCAAATGGGTTCTCATATATTTGCCCATCTGGCCTTGGAACGTGGTTCTCCCACCTTTGTGTCCCATGCAGCTAGGATGGCAGCTGTGTACCACCACACCTAGCCAGTGGTTGAAATAAGCTCCCACTGATTTTTTTCTCAACAAAAGAAGGTTTGGGGGAAACTTTTTTTCTAAAACTGTTTCAATCTACACCTCTTAAATAGTTAAGATTAAAGACGTGAACTTCTGGCCTGGGACCTAAAACTAGATTTGCTTTTAAGGAATATTTGGGCTATACTGGATATGGATCTGAATATAGATCATTAAAATGCCTATATGCTAGCATGGTGATAGTGATATGCTAGCATAGTGATCAGCAATGCTGTAGTGAAAAGACTTATAACCAACAGTAGACAGAGGGAAGAGAGTCAATGTGTAAAGCAGAAGCGCAAGATCCCTGCTACAAAGACCCCTTGCTCGTGCATCTTGACCAGTAATTTTCACCTTTGAAGTTGTAAAAATTGATGGCATTCATGGGGTTGCTTATATGGCTTTTAATGGGGAAATATAAGGTAAATTCTTATTTGGCCCATATGTCCATCTATCTTATAGGGCCTTTGTAAGGTACAAAGTCAGGTCACGCTTGCTCACTTATGCCAAGGGCCAAAAAATAATGTGTGTAATGAATGATAACTCTGCTATAGGTCTCCCTTGGTCAGAATTTGAAGAACTGGTTGAAACAACATTTGGAATGATGATGTATCTCTACAGTCTAGACAGATGCTGTATTAAATAAGTAGTGCACTAGTCCCTAAGTGAGCCTGTGCAATAGATCCTTTCCAGCCAAGAATATTCTCAGATAGGAAATAGGTTGGCTTTCTCCTAACCTAGTCTTTCCATTCTAATAGCTGAAAGTAAGACACAACGTCACATGTCAGGGTCATTTCCTATTTTCTCACTTATTCACTCTCTTGTTTAACCCTCTACTAGCCCACACTTTCTGAGTACCCTTCGCTTAGTCTGCACTAGATATGTTGGTGGATTAAGTTCCCATGGCATTGACATTATACATTCTGATTTGAGGTCTTGAGAAATTGTGCACTATCCAGCAGATCCACATATCCCATTAGTAAACAAATATAGCTAATTAGGAGTGAAATACAACATTTTTCTTTATAGATAGATAGATAGATATTTTTTATGGACACCAAATTGTCAGGACACAAATATTAAGTTGTTTAATGGCATTATGAACAAAGTTTAGAAACCTGTGATCTAATGCACTATAGGCATTCACCATATGATGGATAAATTTTACCTTTAAAAAAGGTGGCATGATGGAAGTAGAGTTGTGGCTCAAGTGGTAGAGTGCTAGCCTTGAGCAAAAGAAGCTCAGGGACAGTGCCCAGACTCTGAATTCAAACTCCAGGAAGGGCCAAGAAAAGTGACATGTGAGCTGAGCCTTGAAAGATATGAAGGATTTCTTTTGGAAACTACAATGAAAGATGGTTTTGAGATGGAAATGGAATCAATTCAATAATTTCTATTGGAATCTAATATGTGACACTTTTTCTAAGCAGCTGTATATAATAATGACAGAGAAAAATAAGGCCCCTGTTCTTATAAAGCTTAGATTCTTGTGGAGAAAATGTATGATAAATGAATACTGAAAGCAATGACTATTTGGTGTAGTAAAAGCTAATACAGAAATAAAGGGGCTAGGCACTATTGGCTCCTACCTGGAATCCTAGATATTAAGGAGGCTGAGATGTGTCGATCACGTGTAAAGCCATCCCAGGCAGACAAATCTAAGAAACTAAGTTTTAAGGTCCATTGTGGGGAAGTGGTGAGATATTTGCTGAGCTGAAGAATCTACACTCACCCAAAATGTGATTTTACTGTGACATTCCTGGCCTCTCACTGAGAGTGATGAGCTTAGTTCAGAAGGCAGATCGGAAGTTTGCTCTTTCTGTGTATTTCTCTTCTCCCAGGTCCAAAGCCAGTCATTCTTAGGCAACTCATACAAAATGGATTTCTCAAACTGAAGTATGAAGTTTCTTTCATGGGAAAGTAATTCTAAGTGAAAGAAACTTAGTTTCTTGAGGGTAAGGACAGGAAAGGGAAAATGGAGAAGAACGAAAGAAGGGGTGACATTGATCAAGAAACCTGTACCTTTAACTTGATTTATGGAATTGCAATCCCTTGTGCAACCACATAATAATGCTAATAGTAATAATAATAATAAATTAATTTCTTCCTAATACATGGTCATAATCTCCTACTTTTTAGAAGGGGCTTCCAAGAGCACCCTCCATGTCCAGGTTGGTTCCACCTGTCACAGACTAGACCACCAAGCTGATGTGCTTCTTGCCAGATTTAGCCATGCTTTTCTCCTTTCCATCCTGTCCAGCTGAAAACCAGAAATATCCTTGTATTACAACCTTTACTAAGAAAGAGATTCCTCTTACAGTAAAGTCTTGTAGGATGTGTGTTCTTAAGTAGCTCTATTAAGGCAGTGTTTGTATACAGATAGAACAAAATTAGGACCAAGCATTAATCCTATGGATTCCACTTGATGTGGGGCAGTATCTGAGAAACCACAAAGATGTGTGGGTGCTGAGGAGAAGGGTGATTTAAAAGAATTATTCTTCATTATTCAATCAGCAGACACTGACCACTGAAAGCAGCATTCCCTCACAAAAAGACCATGGCTTCTTTTGAGTCCAAGCAATACCTTAGAGTAGGAATGGAACAAATTGATTAACTTTCTTCAATTTCAGCTTTCTTACCTGATAAAATAACTTCCTTATATATGTACAAATATTGAACACAATCACACTATTTCTGGGAGTTTAAAATTTGAAAATCAATGGAGTTCAATAAAGTGTCAGTACCATAAAACAGTATGATCAGATTTTTTAAATATCTAAACTGAGCCAGGCACTGGTAGTTCATGTCTATAATCTTAGCTACTGAGGATTGTGGTTCAAAACCAACCTGGGCAGGAAAGTCCTTGAGACTCTTACTTCCAAGTAAGTACCAAAAAGCCAGAAATGAAGCTGTGGCTCAAATGGTAGAGTGCTAGCCTTGAGCAAAAAAGTTCAGGGACAAGGCTGGGAAGGTGGCTCAGTGGTAGAGCGCTTGCCTTGCATGCTCGAAGCCCTGGGTTCGATTCCTCAGCACCACATAAGCAAAAAAAAAGCCGGAAGTGGTGCTGTGGCTCAAGTGGTAGAGCACTAGCCTTGAGCTGAAGAGCTGAGGGA
>NW_012267269.1:4479382-4482627 GCF_000151885.1 Dipodomys ordii
GTTCTAAATTCAAGCCTCAGGACCAGTACAAAAAAATAAAAGAAAATAAATGAATCTAAACTGAAGCATGCCTGGGTATGTGACCAAGTAACAAATCTTTGAAGTACATGTATCAAACTGATCATAGTGATTACCTAATCCAGACCAGGGAGGAAGAGAACAAACAAATTTTATATTATATGTACATATATATAGTCTTATAACTTAATAAATCACTTATATTAGGTACCTATCTCTGTAGTTGTAGTGTCATTTTTAAAAGGAAATAATTTAATTAAGTTTGGCAGAAAGTATTTTTAAAGTTATTAATGGCCCTTATATTTGTTTTTAATGTATTAAAAATAAATCCTACCTCATGAGTTTGCCGAGTTTAAGACAACATATCTACAAAGCAGTGAGCATGGTGCTAGACTTAATGTTGGCTACATACTTCCTTACCACATGTTATGTTTTAAATGGTGTCTTTCTAGTTATATTTTGAAGTCCTAACCCCAAATAGCTCAAAATATGACTATATTTGGCGATAGGATATACACACAGGTGATTATGTTTTTTAAAAAAGCCATTCGACTTGGCTTTAATACCAAATGACTGGTGCTGTTAATATGGAGGAGATTAGGATATACATGTGTATGCTTTAATACCAAATGACTGGTGCTGTTAATATGGAGGACATTAGGATATGCATGTGTATGCACAGGCACGCGCGCATGCACACACACACACACACACACACACACACACACACACACACGAAGACACATAGAGAAGGTAACTATTTCCCAGACAAAGAGAAAGGTCTCAGCACTTTTAATAGCTTGATCTTAGACTCCTAGCCTTCAGAATTTCATAAAAATATATTTGTTTTTTAACCCATTCACTCTGTGGTACTTTTATATGACAGCTCTAGAAAATGAATACATCATCTCACTTAAACTTACTCCTTTTTCTGACAGTCCTTTTCATGCCTTCTTCTATATAGTCTTATAATTTCACAAACTACAATGAATATCTATTCATGCAATTGTTAAAAGAAAATACTTTTATTTTAAAAGACTTTTATTTTAAAAGGTATTTTTTAAATGGTGAAAATTAGATCATGTTGGAAATTCTGCCCATTAGTTTTACTCTAGAGATCATGGGAATTTAGGATTATTTTTCTCAATAGTAAGTTTTGGAATTCCAGAACAAGAGTGTCAGAACTTTTTTTGTGCCCTTTCCTTCAGATGAGCTATAGAAAAACAGACTTTCTATACAATGCCTGCTACTTAAGCTGGGCAGTTAAGTCTATGGAAATTGTAATGGTTGACTCTTGTTGTCTGAATACTTTGTTAGAATGTTTTATGACCTTAGTATCATATCCCAGAAATTAATATCTACCACAAAGCCAAACCACAAAGCCAGGTCAACTGCAGAATGGGGTCTAACCTGGCTATAGGACTTCACGGTTCTGTCAGTGTTTCTCCTTTTTGCCACGGAGAAGGATTTCTGTATTTGGAAGTGAAGAATGTTCTTCTGGGAAAACATCCTAATTTCCTGGAAATTGCCCACAGTTTTTTAATTATTATCTATGATGAGATTAGATAACAAAAGAAAACAGTTTTTCAGAAGACAGCAATGATGAGTGACTGGTTTTCTCCAAGAATATAGCCACTCTCCAACTTATGATAGAATCCATATTCAATAAGTTTGGAACATCCTGCAAATAAACTAATCTTTAAATGTATGTATACAGCATGCCATGTGAACAACCGGGGGGTTGATTTTCATTCAACACACATCATTTCTTTTTTTTTTCTGGCTAACCATTGAGCATTTAGAATAATGGTTGAAAATATTCACAGCAATTATTCTGGGATTAAAAACAAAACCTCCTATTTTATGACTAACTGTTTTATCGCATATGGCATAAAGAAACAAACACGGTTTAATGATTCACAGATTCCTTGCTTTGGTGGACCTGGTGGCTATATGTCTCTCTGCAGCATTTGCTGACAGGCAGCTAGCCAAGTTTATTAGATACCCTCCCACACGCCAGCAGGCTGGTCCTTCTGCTTTTCTCCTCTCCTCATGCTGCCACATTTGCTTTCTTCCTAGTGGGTTTTCCTGACATGTCTTTATTATACTCCTCTTCATTCTTTCTACTTTTTCTTTCTCCTTAGCGTGTTCTCAATTTCTGATCCTTTCCCTCAACCGTTAACTCTCCTAGGAGGAGTGTGGTATAAGCACTACTCATTGGAAAAACTAAGGACGGAGAGTTTTATATGCACTAACTTTGTAATTTGGAGCAAGCTCTTTAACTTCTTGTAGCCTCAGTTTCTTCCACCATAAAGTGGAATTAGTAATAATATTAACTTTATAGTACTTCTTATAGGAATCAATGTACTCATGCAAAGATGTGAGAGAGAGAGAGAGAGGGATGCAAGAAACTTTTGTTCTTTCTTCAACATTACCTTGGAAAAGATAAGTAACAGTCTTAGAAGAGACAGAGATAAGTAAAACAGAATTCCAGAGTTCCAGCAGCATTAACATTCATTAAAATGGAACATTTCCTATCAGGAGAATTAAATTACCTATCTAAGGACAATTTCATTTGTGACCTTAACTAAAAGGAATATGGACAGCTCTAAATTAAGATACACAATTATTAATATACACATTATTAAGTTATGAAAGGGAATATATTGATAGAACTGGCATCCCTCTATGTTCCTTTCCCCCAAGGTTGTTTGTTTTTATTAAGCCATCGGCATCCCACAGAATCAAAGGGAATGTTGGCAATAGTTGAAAACAGCCTTGAAATGGTACGCACTTGCTTTTCTGTACTGCAGTCTTATCTTTCAGCTCACTCATGTGCTGCTGACTGAGGAGAAATCAAAGAACTTCACATAATAACTTGGTTGTATTCATATGGGTCAATGACTAATGTCATGCATGAACTTTCCAGAGTCTCTTAGTAGGAACAGGATTGCCTATTTGATGAGTTGAGGTTTTGTTTTCAATATTTCTTGCCATGATCAATAGCCTTATTGAGACATTCTCCTCTTATTAATGGCAACACATGGATGGATAGATTTTTTTTAATTGTACAGTGTGGTTTATGTTGCTATTTCTGCCCATACATATGTATAACGCATTTTGATCACTTCAATTACTCTTTCTTATCTTTCCTCCTTTGTATAATTTTAGTATTTCATTATCGTATTTCATACATACATATAATATCTTCAGTCAAGTACCCTCCC
>NW_012267269.1:4483727-4485625 GCF_000151885.1 Dipodomys ordii
CTGAATAAATATGCGTAGATGTGTAGGGGAGTATCTGCTATATGGCAAATTCTAGTTGAACATTTACTTTTGTTCTTATTTCTCATGTTGAAAGCTTGTTTCCTCATTTACTCAAGACTGTTTTCACATTTTTCTGTCCAAAGTAAGTTCCACTTTTTGGTTACTATCTCTGTGTTCTCACTGACCTCCTACTTTGCTTCTCTGATAATATTTGGAATATCTTTATTGTCAATATTATTGATGAAGTTTGTCAGGAATTGTTTTTAGTAGTCTTTTCAACTAACAGCCTTTGCTATTGAGCCTATAGCTTTGATACTTTTTTGTTTCATTTATATTGATATTATTTTCTTTCTCCTCTTTGAGTGTGTTTTATTATACTTTTTCTAATTTCTTAGGTTTGATGCTTTGTGTTTTAAACTCAGTCTTTCTTGAATTCACAGAAATATTCCACTACAGATTACTTTGTATCCTACAGTGCAATGAGAAGAACTTTTATTCAGTTCTAAATAGTTTAAACTTACACATGTTCTTAAGCTCATAAATCATTTACACTTCTAAATATATGGGGGTTTTAATATTCTTTATTAATTTCTGACAACAGTACTGCGATTTTTAAATGGTCTTCTCATTATATTTCTTTGAAGTGTGTTAAGACTTTACTTTGTGATCTGATACCCATCCTATATTCTAGGTGAGGACATGGATTTTCTGAGATGGATGTAGATTTTTCTATAAAAAAGTATATCAAGCATCTTCAATATATTTTTAATGTACTACTTCAATAATTTTTAAACTTATTTTGGAGAATGATATTTTAATATAATCCCATTTGTAAATTTTACCTTGTAGTCCGTTTAGTACTTATTAGGTAGGTAAACATTAAAAATCATTTTCTTTTCTCTCCTCTTCTTTTTTTGTTATGTTTGTTTGTTACTTTTGTATTATCATATATCAACAGTACAAGATGGTTTCATAATTTTATTGTGATAATCATGATCTTCTTGCCTCAGCCTCTCAAGTGTTGAGATTACAGATCTGTGTCACCACACCTGGCTTTGAATATTTTTAAATAAAATGTTCAAAAGTATATTAGAATTTTGTACTGTGTCTGATCATTTCACTATCAGAATTTTTAGTATGTCTGATTTTCTTTTTGTGTTGCCTTCTTTGCTTATATGTTTATATCTTCGTGTTTTTGCAATTGTTGAGATATAAAAGGTTCTGTGGTATAGACTAAGGTGTATACTTCCTTGGAGAACTTACATCTACTTTTGATAAAAATAGTGGTGGGATCAGATAGAAACCTCAATACCAACCAAGCCCCCTTTTCCACCTTTTGGTGGTGCTAGGATTTGAACTCAGGGCCTTTGGCTTTCTAGGAAAGCGCTTTACTGCTTGAGCCATATTCCTTGCACCTAGCCTAATAGCCCTTATGTCCTATTATTAGAAATCCTGAGAAATACTTCTATCTTTTAACCTTCACCCATAGCAAAGCTAAAGCAGGCTATATGAATCAGATGGGGGGTGGGGATTGTTTGATAATTGTTTTTGTTACTGAACTTGCATTGCTATATCATTATCACCCAAAATGTATAGATTATATTATATTCCCTTCTGGTATTATACATTCTGTAGATTTGGACAAATGTGCAATTGCATGAAGCTGCCATTATATATCATATAGAGGGCTTTCATTGTTTAGAAAATCTTCATCATGGATGTTCTTTCTATTCATCCACAATCCCTTCACCTGGCAACTCCCAATCTTTTTATTGTCTCCATTGCTTGGCCTTTTCAAGAAGTTGGGTGTTTTTTTTTCTCCTATACCTGGCTAACTCTTCTTCTAACAGTTTTTCCTTAGAGTCTTTGCATTATGAGATTTCCATCATCTGCCAAAT
>NW_012267269.1:4485675-4488268 GCF_000151885.1 Dipodomys ordii
TATATATATATATATATATATATTAATTCCACTCTTCATTTCTCAAGAAGCCTCCATATTGACATATAGTGGCTGCACTAAATTGATTCCCCCACTCACATACTCATCAGCAGTTGTTATTTTCATGATAGTCATTCTGACTGCTGTGAGATATTTTTAATATTGTTTTGATTTGAATTTCTTTTATAACTATAGATGTTGAACATTTCTTCATGTACTTATTGGCCATTTTTAGGGAATTGTATGTTTAATTCATTTGACCATTTATTAATTAGATTATTTATTGTGTTTAATTATTTGAAGTCTGTGTTCTGGATAAAAAACACTTTTCTACTGAATAACTGACAATTTTCACCTGTTCTGTAAGCTATTTCCTTAGTCTGGTGATTGTTTATTTTTTGATGTAGTGAGTTATTTTTTAATTTTATAACATCTCGTGTGTCTAATTTTGCTATTAATTACTGAACTACTAAAGTTATGTTCAGAAAGTTGTTACCTGTGTATATATCTTCAAGGGTCTTCCCTTAAAAGTTTCCAACTTTCAGATCTTATGTTAAGATCTTTGATCCATTTTTAATTTTTTATCTTTGATCCATTTTGAATCAATTCCTGTAAAGGATAGTGAGCATCTAGTTTTCATTTAAAAAATGACACTTTTTTAATTTTTAAAAATTTATTGTAAAGGTGATGAATCTGTCATCAGTTCAGCTTTCAGTGAATGAAGAGAATTTTCTGTAGAGAAAATTAGTCTGAGAAAAATTGATATGTTTCTATCTTCCAAGAAGCTCCATGACCTTAGAAACCAGTGTTAGCCTCTTTCTGCCACAATCTTCCCTCCTGAAAATAACAAATAAAGAATTGATATGTGTCCTGGATAATTACCCTGGATAATTCATAGCTTTGTAGAACATTAGAAGTAGAAAGGAGCAAATATAGTTTGAGCATCTTCCCTTCTCCAGGCACTATGTCTGATGACTTTCTACCCTTTACCTTATTTGTCATAGCCTCTTTTGAAAACAGATATTACATTAGGTTTACAGATAAAAATATGAAATATTTACAGAAATAGCTAGGCCCCACAGCTAAACATGGTCCTACCAATATTTTTAATGTCAAAGTCCATTCTGATTTCACCAGAAGACAAGAGGGTTTATAGATGTAATTCACTTCTCAAAGAATGAAACTGAGTTCAAACAGTCTTAAGAGTCAAGCATTTTTAACCATCATGATTTTTTTTAAGAAAAAAAAATGTTCAGAGGAGTTTACTGTAGCAACTATACTTCTGCAGAGCTCAAATTATATGAACTGCTGAGCACTTTAAATGTGCAAATTAAATACATGAGAAAAGGCAAGTCCAAGTATTCTTGCTGAAAACACCCCAAGTTCCCTCCCCTTTGAGCCTCTTTGCCTGTCAAGAAGCTATAAATTTATTGTCAGTATTCTTCAGCATCGACTTTCCCAGGTCCTAGTTTCTGAGTTTCATAAGATGTATGCAGGCCTCTATTGAGCCAGATAGAAGCTTGAAGCCAGGACTTGACAGTGATTTAGAAAGAAATTACGACGACAGTTCATCCCTTGGCAGAATGCCATGTGGAATGAAAACAAACAAGCTGCCATGCATAGGTTGCTAACTTGCAAATACTTGCCTCTACTTAGCCTAGAAATGATAAGCAACATCAACTCTTCTGATTAACACCAAGATGTGTTGAAACTCAAACAGCAACACTTAGGTACTTCTCTCTTGAGAGATCATTCACAGACCTTTGTGCTCAGTCCTATGAGCTATGACCTTAGTTAATTAACTAGCTTTTGGACTTATTCTAATTTGAGAAATCTTACTTTTTCTATATTTTTCTTTGCATTTGAAATGCTATCTGAATAAATTGTGACGATTAAAGAGGCCACCTTTGTGGTTTGACTATATTTTTCTTTATAATCTTGCTGTAAATCATAGCCACCATAGTTCTTACAGTATTCAGGTCAAGTTTCCAGTGCAGCTTAGGGTTTTTAGTGGTATCTGCTTATCACATGAACATTATTTAGGTTCTTGTTCCTTTGACTATGCATGACTGTGCTGCACTCGCATCCTCTAATATACCAGCAATATATGCCTTCCAAAAGTTTCTTCCTCTCCCCAACAGCACTTGTTAATGATATCTAAGTATGTTTCATAATGTGCCATTTGTAACATTTAATAGCACTTGTTAATGATATCTAAGTGTGTTTCATAATGTGCCATTTGTTAACATTTAATTTTTCCTTTTTTTCTTTAACATGTTGCAAACACATTACTTCGAGTTGTTATTAGATATTGGAAATAATCTAGAAAAACCTTTGATTCTTGTGAAGATGTGGCATCTTGCCCAGGGCCAGGTTGCCCAGCATACCACTCCTGATTCCTCCACAGCTGTTCCCCTTTTCTTTCTGTATTTACTAGCAGCCTGTGTAAGGATTTTGGGGGTGGGGAACCCAAATAGCTCTGTCACAGCGACAGAAATAAAAGTTTGAAAATGTCTGCTTTGTGGTAGTCTTCATAAGAAGGTTTCTTAGCTTGTATTAACATTTTTGAGGGAAGAAAAGTTTCCATCTTAAG
>NW_012267269.1:4489938-4492450 GCF_000151885.1 Dipodomys ordii
TAGATATCACATTATGAACTCTATCAAGCCACACATTACCTTAACTGGGCTTATAGTTTCCTTATGGTAGATTAAAACCCAGATTTCCAATATAGAATTTGATTCTGGACTGAGGGTTATATGAACCGCATGAAGAAAATCATAGCACCATTAGAATAGGCTAGGAAAGAGGAGAAGAATAAAGAAAAAATCATTAAAAATGAGCCAACAAATAAAAATTCCAAAACACATGAATAAAACATCATACCAAGAAAGCCAGGAAAACTAACATTCCTTCCAGATAAAATTGTGTGAAAGTTTACAAAGACATTAAAATTGATTTATTCATGAGTTCTAATTATGAATTCGCCTACTCACCAATATGTACTTGTAACCTTCAAATAAATACTTGTGGTACTTTTGTGGTAAATTCACGGACAAGGGAAGGGCAGTGAACAATCTGAGTAGTTCAATGAGCATGCTCCCACTGTGTGTGGATAAGGTAACTACGCCTTCTTATTTCAGCTTTCATACTGTAAACAAGTGTCCTCGTGGCTCATTTTGTGTCAACTTTTTTCTATTCATTTTTGTGCTTCTAATGATGAGTTACTGTTTAACATGTCCCCCAAGCATAGTACAAAAGTGTTGCTTACAGTTTCTAAATTTTGCAATGTGTTTTACAGAAATATCTATATCTAATCTATATCTATCTATCTTATCTATCTGTATGTATATATATATATATATATATATATAAATGAGATCAGCTTTCTGGTATAAACTATAGTGTTGTTGAGCATAACTTTAAGGTTAGTGAATCAACAACATTTATTAATAAAGGTGTACTTAGAAACATAGATCAAAGAAGGTTATTGATAAATTGACTTAAAATTTATTGTGACCAAAGGTTCAAAGGAGGTATAATGCTCACTGTTGGTTAATTTAGTGTTTCGGGGAACTCTGTAAAACACAGCTATCAGAAATACTGAGTATTGACAAAGTAACAACTATGAAATAATTAATAAATTTAGGAATAGATAAATAAATTTAGGAATTAATAAATTTAGGAAAATGAAGAAATAAAATAAAATAGATGATAAGAAATGCATGAGAATGAACAACAAAAAATACAGCAATTGACATACAATCTTTGTAGATAGGATAAATTTCAGGGTAAAAAGGAATACATGAAAATGGAAATTTTAAAACTTTACCCAAAATACAGTCACATATTCTAGACTATATAATGTGAAAGAGCCATTAAGAAATATAGAATGACTGGAAGTTTCCAACAGACATCTAATGAGTTTCCAAAGGGAATGGAGAAAATGACATTTAGAATATTCCAGGAAAGGATAAAAACAAAAGTCCTCAGGATAGAATTGCAATGAAAGGGTTGAAGAGGAAAAGTAGAAAAATATATATATATAGGCATTTAGTCCCATATAGTCCAATATCAGAAAGTTAGTGTAAAATTACAGATCAGAAGGAGATATTAAAAGATATCAGAGAAAAGACATATGACTCACAGAAGAATGAAAATTCTACAAGCAGAAATTCCTTATTCACAATAGAGTCTGGAGATGTTTCTATAATATCCAAAGTACTAATGAAAAATGTCAATAAAAATTCATTTTTTCTTTCTTCCTACCAAAACAATAATAGATACATATTAAATAAAAGCAAAGTTATGGTCAACAGTTGATTTCTTAACTGTGTTAGTTTTTATTGCTGTCATAACCAATTATCATAAACTTCCATGCTTAAAACGGCACAAGTTTATTGCTTCACAATTCTGCAGACAAAGGTCTAGGCAGAGGGTCACTCAATAGATCATTTGCTCAGAGTTTCACAAGACAAAATTCAAGATGTTTGAAAGACAGTTTTTGAAGACTCTGGCAATGATACCCCTTCTAAAAAATTCAGATTATTGACTGAATTCAGATCTTTGAGGTTATTGGACAGATGTTCCTCTTTTATTGCTGGTCATCTGCTAGGAGCCACTCTTAGCTCCTTGAAGAGAAGCTGATGATTCTTTTCTATGGCTTCTCCCTGCCAAAGCCAGAAATAGTGCATGAATGCCTTTTTCTACTTTGAATCGTGATTTCCCACTTTTTCTTTGTCATATTTTTTCTGCATCCATTTGATAGAGGGTCTGTACTTCTAAAGCTTTATGTGATTAGATTAGTCCCATCTGACTAAACCAGGGTACTCTTTCTGTCTGAAGGTTTATAACCTTGATTATATCAGCAAGTTCTTTGTCTTGTGACACAATACACATCCACAAGTTCTAAAGATCTGAACATGAATGTCTTTGTGGGACCATTCTACCTACTGTACTTATTATAGCTGTCAGGATAGGTTAAGGTGATTCTGAAAATAATCTCCAAAATCTCTTCAACACATCAAAGATCTATTTTTCACTCATGGAGTGTCTGATCAGTGTCAGATCAGCTGGCATCTGTGGGGTAACTCAGTGGCCCAGGTTGTAAAAGGATGTGTCACTTGATAGACTAGTGCTTCTCATGCTTGA
>NW_012267269.1:4495620-4508831 GCF_000151885.1 Dipodomys ordii
GGTACCAGCAGGTCTCCTTTGAAGTAATGCCCATCAACTTTGTGCAAGATTTTTAGTTGGTCTGTTGTTAGAAACTTCCTTAGATAATCTAGTCTCATACATTGTCCCACATGAAAGTCCTTTAATTCATTCCTTAATAGGTATTATTTAGTATCCATTTTGTACCAGGCTTGCATGAGAACTCTTGGGTATGATGATTTCATTGTTTTGGAAGAGAGGGACTGATAAACAGTGTAGTAACTCCAAGGATGAAGTTATACCCAGAAATATTATGGTACTCCAAAAGAAGTAGCCTTACCCAGGCTACAGAAAAGGAGTGGTCAATAGCTATGTGCATATGATTATATGAAATGATGCTTATCTAAATGAACTCCAAGAAAGGGAAGCAAGAGGTTTATTATTGGATTGTTTGAGGTTCTTTTTATCTTTTCCTTCCTTTTTCTTTGGTTTATTCCCTTCTGTTGCTATCTTTGATTTCTTTTTTTAATATATAGGTTTTATTGTAAAGATACTGTACAGAGGGGCTACAGTTACATGAGTAAGGTAATGAGTACATTTCCTATGGAACGTTGTTACCTCCTCCTTTGTTTTTCCCCTACCATTCCTTCCCTCCCTAACTCCCCAATTTCATACTCCCTCCACCCCCAGAAGCTGTAAAGCTCATTTTCATCATAGTGTTTTGTACATCTCATTGTTACAATGAGTCAACCTGTATCCGTATTTCAGCTTTTTGTTATTTCCCTTCCCCTCTCCAAATTAGAAAAACGTATATACAAGATACAGGACACCTGAACCAAATCCAGTGAAAACAAGGGTTATACCATGGGTGAAGAACATACAAAAAATCACACAGTACCTTATAAGTACAATAAAAACAACAGCAACAAAGATAAAACCTCTTGTGTCCCTTCCTGGGGTTCTTTGATTTCTGTACCCTTTGTCTTACATATAAGTTTATCTGATTCTGAGAGGAGAAGAGGAAACACAGAAACTGTGAGACAAAAGGTGAACCAATTCAGCAGTGAAACCCACTAGACACTATGTTGGAAATAAACTGTACAACTTGGGCAAAAGGGAAGTCATGAGGGGAAAATCTGGGAGAGAACGAGGGAGGAGGTGACTCTGTTTAAAAGAAATGTACTCATCACCTGACTTACGTAACTGTGACCCCTCTGTGTATCACCTTTACAATAAAATTTTAAAAATCTAAAAAAAAGAAAAAAGAAAATGAGTGGTCAGACAAGGCTAGATGACACTAGAACTTTGAAAGAGTCAAGCAGGTGAATAAAATAAGAAGAGCCAAATTTGATCATGTCAACCAGGAGAACAAAGCATTGTGAGAAAAGCAAATATTGGGCTGAATAATGAAAAATAGGGCCTAGAAAATGGGAAAAACTAGATCAGCTCCTCACAAAACTCTCCTGAAATATTCATTATATTGGACACTATGTGGAAAGTAGAAAAGAAGCCTTCAAGTCTCAGGATTTGGAAGTTTCTCTAATGACTTACAGGATGAGAAAAGGTTCTCTCATTCCTTTTCCTTTATTACCTTCTCCAGATTCAGCCTCAAACAGAAACAAAATAGGAAGAGTACTTGTTTCTGTCCCAAAATAACCTTCAATATTGAATTGTCGCTACTTTGCCTGAAATTCCATCATTAGGATAAAAGCCTAAATTTTATTGGTCTCAACATCTGTCTGCCTCTTTTAAGTTGTAAGCATCATGAAGGCAAGGAGGACTGCTCCCTGACTTTTTACTGTGATCTAGTACTTGGTAAACATTTGTATGATGTTTTAACAGGCAAAATGTTAAAAACATTCAGAGTGGTTAAATGGAAAGCACTACTAATCATGCAGATCTTACTCTACCTTGCTTTCTCCTTTACTTTTCTTAAATCTAGCCTGCTGTAAGAAATGGAACTTTTATAGGAAGAGGAATAGACACTTTACTTTGGAGCATAATGTTCTTCAGGATAAAACTGGTGCTAAGAAGCTGAACTTTAAGCATTTAAAAAAAAAGCCTACAAACATTGGGTTTTAGAGGTCAGAAAATACATTTCTCTAATTCTCCTCAGTTTCTTAAAATAGGCCCAGGCTCCAAGATCAACAAACTAAGAAGCATGAATCCATATGAATACAATTGAGTGTTGTCATCCACTAAACTTATAACCCAGTAAATTTGGCACATAATTTGGTTTGATTAGACTCATATGTTAGGACATACATATAAGTCACTTTTATTAGATTTATATTTAAACAACAAAATTAAGTATTCCTAGAGGCACACAGGCATGGGTCTAGCATGGAGTGGGGAGGTGGTATCTCTAAATACTTGGATGACACCAGAGGACTACTTTGTAGTATTAACCATAAGCTTAACCAATGGCTCAAGCCTGTAATCCTAGCTACACAGAAGGCTGAGATCTGAAATGAACTGGGGCAGGAGAGTACAACTAACCACACAAAAGCTAGAAGTGAGACAGTGACTCAAATGGTAGAGTACCAGCCTTGAACCAAAATACTGATGGACAGCACCCAGGGCCTGAGTTCAAGCCCTAGAACTGATACACACATATGAGAGAGAGAGAGACGGAGACAGAGACAGACAGACAGACAGAGAGAGAGAGAGAGAGAGAGAGAGAGAGAGAGAGAGAGAGAGAGAGAAAGAGAGAGAGAGAAAGTGCCTGAAGATATTTCAAATGCATTCTACCCCTTCAAAATCTAAGCAATGATCAAATTCAGTGCCAGGAAAACAGGCTGGAGACTGAAGGAAAGAAAATAGTTGTCTAAACTGGCAATTATCTTTATTTTAATTTTAAAGTCATCTTTTTATTTGATTTGTATGAAGTCAACAATTTTAAATTTCAAAAGTGACATTAAAAATAAAGTACATCTAGATAAAGCCTTCTTAGCATTTGTCTTTGACTTGAGAGAGATCATGTCCTTTTCTTTTTCTTCTTCTTTTTATTTTTTAAGTATTGAGCTTAAGAACTACATGTTCTGGGAAGCAACTGCTGCAAGTCTTCATATTTGCTCTCTGTAATCTAGCAAGCCCATCTTTCCCACTTGTAAACAGAAATATAAAGAACTTGTTTTGTAACAATCCCAAGCAGTAGTGACAGTTTAACTATTCTTATGCTAAAATGTCTCCCTTCCCCTAACCTAACTTTGCCACAAGTATTTTGTTAAATGCTGTCTGAGAACAAAACACTGCATAATTGTATTGTTATAAAATGAAATGGCATGCCATATTATAAAAAAAGGATTACAAATTACTCCTCTAAATATGCTAATTTGGAGGAGATGGGTGAGGGAGATGGCTAGAGCCCTTTTATAAACTAAAAGAAAAAATAGGAAAAAGCTAGAATTGCTGATTTAAGAAAAGATACTGCTAAATTGGAGCAAATTCAAAGAAAGGAACTAAAAATAATAAAAAGCCTCCAGGAATGAATATTTTCAAAATTGAGAGAATTTATGAGTCTAACATGACAAACTCTAACCAGTCTTGCAAATACCTCTAGGGAGTTGGATTCCAAAAGTCTGCATTGTTCAAAGTAGAAAAAATAATAACACTGAAATAAAAGCCACCCAAAGCAGGCAGCGGGGTGGGAGAGGGCTTTTAAAACTAAATGTTTTCAATATTTTTACTTAGATCAGCTCTCTGATGACTGGAGATATTAAAAACTTGCCAGACAAACCAGTTGTTTTCAGCTAACAAGAGCAAGTAGGGTGGGGCTACTGTTTATTATATCATAAGGTTGTATCTCTAATGCTTGGACCTGAATAAACACTTTGGAACAGTTTAAAGCTATTCAATCTACCTAGAATCTGCACCAGCAAAGTAGAACCATGGTAGAGCATGCTCCAAGATAAATTAGAGAGATGGCTATAATATTTTATAGGGTCATACAACTGTCATGGTGTTTTGTTAGAAATGAACCTGTTCATAGTAGCATGTTTAAGATAGTTAATGATTACTTTTTCATAAGCACTTATTTCTTTTCAATTTGTTGTTTCCTCCAAATATTAAGAACTTGAGAGGTAGAGAGAGAGGCATTAAAACAAAATCTATAAACTTTCTCTACTAGAAAAAAGAGAGAACGAAATCAAGGGCTTTAAAACTATGTCTATTATCCACAAAAACATTGTGTCCCAAGTCATTTAACATTGGCTTTGAAAAATAAAAGTCAACTGACTGTTTTCAAAATAGAGAAGGGGAAATGAGCCATGAATGGCCTTTACCTACTATGGTACTGCCCTCCAAACTCCACTCCACATCCTGTTCTTTACAGTCATAGTGATGTGTTAAAGACTTAAATATTATGCTCTTGAATATAATAGAATTGTATCCATACAGACTGTCTAGACAGGGCAGGGTCTATGTCTGTTTAATTTTATTTTACATAGCAGTGAGCAGTCTTGCACAAATAAATGCTTTTGATGATGATGTTGATGTTAGTATAAGCAGGTGGCCAAAATTTGAGGGACAAAGCTTGTTACTTTAACATTAGCATTTTATGGTGTATGCATATAACACTAAGTGTTTAATAAAATTTATAAATGTCTGGCTATTTTTTAAATAATAAATGATTTCAGCCTATTTTATATTTTTTAATATTGCCCTGTTAAATTTGTTTACATGGAGAAAGAAATATCAATCCGCCTATTCAGAAAGTAGGCCAGACTTTATACACAATTTTCCTAGTATTTAAAATATGTCAGTATTCTTGCACTTTTATTTTAGAAAGAAAAAAAATTAGACTTTATAATAGGAAACTCAAGATTTAAATTGCTGCAAAATTTAAGAAAACAGAATTGGAATTTCTACAACGAATAGATTGACTCTTTCTTTCATTTATTCAATGTGTTAGTCACTCTGCCAACAATATTTAGCTACTCCACAGAAAACAGCAGGTCAAAGCCAAAAGATTTCCTGCTCTAGTAGGAGTTACCTTTTAGTAGAGACACACAATAAGTAAAAAGCATAATACATGAGTAGATTCCATGTTAAAGGTGATTAAGTGATATGGAATAAAAGAAGAATTGAGCAAGAAAATTCATAACCAGTAGTGAGAGTGGCATTGTAATTTTACATACTATGGTCATGATGGCTTCGTGCAGAGGTAATTTTTGAGCAAAGAAAAACTTGATGTGGTGAGGTAATTAGCTGCTCTAGATTTAGGGAGAAATTTCTAGGCAGGGAAAATAGATAATATATGTTCCCTAAAGCAAAAGTGTTCTTAAGTGCACAAGAGCTGACAGAGAATCCAGTGTGAAGGCCCTGAGACCAAACCCCAGTCATGGCAAAACAAACAAACACACAGAATCAATACTTCTCTAAGGCAGTGGCTCTCAAAGTATAGTTACCAAATCAGATTGACATCAGTTGGGAATTTATTTGGAAATATATCTTTTTGGATACTACCTCAGACCACCTAAGTTAGAAACTCTGGAGGATGGAGAGTGGATTTCTAGCCACCTTCTGTTGAACTAATACTGGAGCTCAGGTTTGGGGAACCTGAAAATGACAGAGCTGACATAAATGGAAAGGCTGAAGGAGGATCTGATTTGCTGGAGCCCTGAGGAGAATTGGGTCAAGCTTTTGGTAATGAGTGTGTGATGTCTTAGACATTCAGATGACAAATAAGCAGATCTGTGTCTAGCTGTGGAATTCAGAGGAGGGAGGCTCTAATTGGAGGTACAAATGGAAACATGGTTACACTGAAATATGCCTGTGGTTCTAGGAATGAAATATCACAATAAGTTGGATTACAGTAGATTTTTATTATTCAAGGTCTTCACCTTAACTTTCAATACAAGAAACAGAAAGCCAAGTAATAAAGACCAAAATATGTGAAAGCAACAACTCAACATAAATGCAATATGCTAAGATACTGGAGCTTTAGTGGGAATTTGTCTATAGTCTATATCCATTGATTATAAAGGAACTTTTTGTACTCATCCTTTCCTGTTTTATCATCTAGACATTAAGGATTCTTAATAGAGTATAGGTAAAATATTAGAAGGGTTATGATTTTCTGAAGTTATCAAATACCCAAAAATTTCCATTTTTTTACTTGTAAATAGGTGATTGAGTGATTTTTTGGAGAACAGAGCACATGCCTTACCATGAAATTCTACTTTTGTCTTATTTCCCATTAACTTTTATGGCAGATGAGTGATGGAGGCCATAGAAAAAGGAAATAGGAGGCTTAGAAGAGCAGTTCTGGCATGGAAAAATGAAATAAGAATAGTTTTTCAGTAGTATGATGGAGTCATCTTCTTAATACAATGCTCAAGAGTTTACTTGACTTCATGACTGAAAGTATAGAACCAAAATATTAGGTCTATACCATGATGCTCACATGACAAGGCAAATGAGAAAGCAAAGTTAATAGACTAAGCCAACCATTGTGGGAATACTTAAGGACAGAGGTAAAGCTGAGGAATTCTTTAACAAGAATGATAATGAACAAACTAATGCTTCTCGTGATCCTGAATCTACATTCTGTATGCTTTTTCAAAGCCATTCTAGAGTCTTTTCATATGCTGCCACCTTAGCTGCTGAGATTGAATCTTTTACATGTTGCCCAGTGAGTAAACTCTGAAAAGCCTGACCCTCTTTTGTCCCACATTGTAATCTGATCCACCTCTCATCATCAGGCACATCTGGGATCCATCTTATCTTTCCCACTAGCTAGGAGATTAACCAGAAAATGTTTTGAATTGGATTCATATATGGCAGAACTCCACAGGACTTTATGAATTATAATGGGAGCAAATAAAAGGTTAGATTGTATTTTTGTGTTTTTAAAAGAAGAAAGCTCTGACACAGTCAGGACTAAGTACTTAAAAATTGGAGAGAAAAACTATTATATTGAGGCCCTAAATACAGTCATCCATGGGTTAATTTACAAAGAAAATAGATTTACACAGAGTGAGGATGTCCTACTTTATTAGCTGACACACAGCTGCCGATCTACAGGTATGTTAACATTTAGGAGTTAAAAGGAACTTTTTCCTTTCTCTTGCTCCATTTCTTCTTGCTTATGTTTTGGGAGCTATATAAGAAGCTGGAAGATGGAGATCTTTAGTCCAAGACATTCTTCCTACATCATGGTTTTTGATGAGGTTGTTGAGGAGGGGTATCATGAGTTTGGTTCAATCACTAAACTTGTATCATTGTTTTTTTAGCACCAAGTTCCATGCAAAAATATATAAATCATAATTCATTTGTTTTCACTTTAAATATCTACCATTGATGTTTTATGAGGGATAGCATCCCACATTGCATATGTTCAGTACATTTGCCTTTTGTCCACCTGAGGAAAGCCACCACTTCAGCTCAGAACTCTAACTTGTCAGCGATGCATCTCCAGAAGCTGATAAGACAAAGTCCAGGAAAAGCTGTTAAGTATTTTTCTAAGCACTTGAAGGCACCCATTTCTAAATCTGACTTTTAAGAGTCTCAGGAAGTACACTGGTTTAATAATGGACCAAATTATAATTATAAAATTTCATGGAGGTTAAATCTCTGTATAAATAATAGCTGTTCTGCTGTTGTTATTATCTGTTTCCATACTTCACAGGAACAGAAACTATAGTGACTTTCCTGAGGTTTCCAGTCTTAAAGCTGGATGACCCAGACACATTAAGGGTCTGAGGGTGTCTTGAACTCTGCTTGACAAGTTTTGGGTTCAAATAAAAAATCCTTTGCCAGATCTTTTCTTCCCTTAATTTTTAAACATGTGTATTTCAAGGGAAATTTGATTCATATGTTTCTGATTCATTTACACTTAAATTATCAAAATGTTATTTTGTAAGAGCTATTTGATGTCCAAGAAGCTTTCTGAACCTGTTTTATAAGCTCTCTTAAGTCCTTTTCTTAAAACAGGAAGTTACATTTTGCCAAGTACAAATAAATTCAAACATCAAGAAAATACAAGTTCAGTTTTTATCTAGCTCTCCAGGCTCCAATTACATTCTCAATTTAGCAGAATATACAAAAAATGTAAGTAGAAAGAAAGAGAACAGTGATAAAAGTGAGTAAAGGTATTCACAAACATTAGTATTCTTGGAGGTATTTTTCCAATTGTGAAAAAACATAAAACCTAAAACAGGTGATCTTGTGATATACAAATAAGAGCAAATGGAAACTTTGTCTTCTTGTTGCTTTTCTGTAATATGTCTAAATGTATTTTCTAATTTTGTCACAGTCAAGAAAACCTAAAGGTCTTCACATTTCAGCTTCATTTTTATTAGTTTTAAGATTACCTCACTTGAGTTTTATTTAATAAAGATGAGGAGAATCAAACACATTTTTGTCCAATGGAAGGACTCAAGAGACTATAGGAGTTTTCTCTCTGTACTAAGATAATATAGTCTCATCAATTAAAAATCATAATTGAGGACTGGGATGTAGCTCAGTGGCAAAGCACTGGACCACCAAGTACCATGTCTTAGATTCAATCCAGAGTACCAAAAAAGACAAGAGAAAAAACTACAGTTAAAAAAATTGTATTCATAAACTGCTTTTTTACTGGCAACTGTTTATATGACTACTCAAATATAATAATAAAAAGGAAAAAATGTAATCAGTATCTTTGTTGGAATTGGATGAATGAAGAAATTATTTCTAGTCCATACTAAAACATCTCAGGTATATTTTATCCTTCTTATTTTAAGACAATGGTGATTTAGCCTAACTTTAGAGTTATCTTCTTTAGAACTGGTTGAATTGTATTTATTGTGCTATAGAAAACAAGAAGCAAAAGTAAAAACAGGAAGGATTCAGGACTATTTCAAACAAGTTTCTTCCTATTCTGTTTCATTGAGTTCATTTCAGTCTTTCTTCTGTATCATAGAGCAGCCAAATGAGACCTTGGGTGAATGATATTAGGCAAGAGAAAAGCCTAGATTAAATTAAAGTCAACATTTGGACTTTCTCATGTGATGATACCAGACAGACTTGCTGCAGATGATATAAAACTAGGTGTGTTCAACCTGCTGAGCCAGGAAAGCAGCAACTAGAGAGAAGTTCTTTGGTGTTTCAAATGGAGAGTCTGGAAGTATATGAGGAATTTGAGAGCTGTAGTTAACTATAAGGTTTTAGGGCAGAAATAAGTGAAGTCCCAGCCGATATTAGTAGAATTTGTAAAATAGACAACTTGTAGTCTTGCCATTGGAATGTAAATGTAAACTTTTTTTCTCTTGGTGCCAGAACTGGGGCTTCATCTCAGGGCCTTGGGTTCTTGCTTGTTTGGCTTTTTCCACACAACACTGGTGCTCTTCTACTTGAACCGTACCTCCACTTCCAGCTTTTTTGGTGGTTAATTAGAGATAAAAGTCACACAGAATTTTCTGCCACATCTGGCAGAAACTCAGTCTCTGAGTAGTTAGGATTACAAGTATGAGCCACCCAAGCCTGGCTGGAATGTAAATTGTTAAGAACTCATATTAAATTAGTTTGTCTGTGCTCTTAAAGTACATGGTATGAAATGGACTGGTGTTAAAATGCTGGAATTTAATTTGGGTGGCTGTCATGATTTAAAACAATTTACCTGTTTTGTGGTTTATATCATAGGTTAGCAGTTTATAGTTTTTATTTGATATCTCACAATCACACAATCAGTAAATAATATCCTATATAACAAACACATATCCATGTATTAATTCTTTAGAATTTTTAAACTGTGTTTTATCTTAAGAAGCTAATGATTGCCAGGCATGGAAGTATATGCCGTAATCCCAGCACTTACGAGAATGAGGTAGGTGGATCATAAACTCAAAGCCAACATGGGATACTTGGCAAGTTTTAAATCAGCCTGAGCTAGTAAAAATCTATCTAAAAGAGAGAAAGAACAAACAAAGGTAATAATAAGAAAAAATCAAACTAATAAGAAAGGTATGAGGGCTGGGAAGGTGGCTCAGTGGTAGAGCGCTTGCCTTGCATGCTCGAGACCCTGGGTTCGATTCCTCAGCACCACATAAGCAGAAAGAAAAAAGCTGAAAGTGGCGCTGTGGCTCAAGTGGTAGAGCGCTCGCCTTGAGCTGAAGAGCTGAGGGACAGCACCCAGGTCCAGAGTTCAGGCCCCACAACCGGACCAAAAAAAAAAGAAAGGTATGAGTTTTCATCATACCTTTTTCAGACAATATGCAAAATAATTTAAGATTTGATTTCCTTCTCCCTTATTACTGTGCTTTTTCACAATAAACATATTTATCACTACTAATCAATTGTCTTTGGATTTTTCCATTTTATTTTGAACTATATCATGTGCTTAGTTGAACTAAGTCTAATTATTTATATCCTAGCTTACCTAGACAGAATGTGTTCCTCCAGATAGCAGAGCTTTATATGCTACCCACAAAAGTTTGGGACATATCAAGAAATTGAATTTTATTAAATAAAGAACAATTCTATTCTCCAAAAGCTCATGTAATGTAGAGATTTTCAGAGAAAGAAACAGTATTCAAGAACTCCCAAAATTACAATGCTGTGACAAGAATTTTTCCAGGTCGTAACTCCTCTGTACAGTTTTTTCACAATAAAAAACATAAAAAAAAGAATTTCTCCAGGTCATGTACAAATTCTTTATAATAATTAGGCTGTCTATAACTATATAGTCTAAAATCTTCATAGTAAATCTCATTCTGAAGATACTTAGGGGAAAAAAACTGTCAAAAACCTTTTCTAACTTAGGAAGCTGAGATTTGAGTATCACGGTTGGAAACCAGACCAGGCAGAAAAAGTCCTTGTGAGACTCTTATCTCCAATTAGCCACTCAAAAACAAGAAATGGCGCTGCGGCTCAAGTAGTAGAGTGCTAGCCTTGAGCAAAAGAGTTCAGAGAAACTGCCCAAGCCCTGAGTTCAAGCCTTACAGCTAACCCAAAATGATTTTTTAAAAGCTTTTCTAAGGAATAAGTCTGTTGGTTTGGTTTGGTTTTTATACTATTCAGGGCTTGTACTCAGGGCCTGGGCACTGCCCTTTAACTTTTTCCACTCAAGGCTGATGCCCTACCACTTGAGCCAGACCTTTACTTCCAGCTCTCTAGTGGTTAATTTGAAATATGGATATTTCTGTCTTGTTTTCCCAGACTGGCTTCAAACCATGATCTTCAAACCTCAGCCTCCTATATAGCTGGGATTAAAGCCATGAGCCACTGAAACCTAATGGAATAGTCCTTTTAAAGGCACTGAATTTGATCATTTTCTAGGAAATAGCCATTGTTAGGCACAGCTTTTCACATTTAAAATTACCCCTTAGGGTAATTTTTAAACATATAAAGGATTCTAATTTTCTCTTGGTTTCTGTCAATATGATTTAAAATTCAAATTGAGAGGCTTACCTAATTCTCTGGCTCTTAGTTGTCAGTAGCCTCATTAAACCATTACAATGATCACTACCATATGCCAGGAGTCTTCCCGTGCTGGTGAATAGCTGCCATAAGAACATGAACTTCTCACAACAACCTTGAGGGTGAATTGATGTCTCCGGTCTGAGTACCAGGAAAACCAGGCACAGGGAGAACATTGGGTGCACTCACACACATCAGAGCAGGAAGTCCAGCCCTTTTCACCTCCTACTCTTCCTAAATCCAAAGGGATGCATGCATAAATGCCAATATTTTTGTTCTTCAATGATTAATTATAGATACTGTGCAACTTGAGTTCTACAAAAAAAAATCCAAACATCCTCACAAACTTTCTGAATGAAATTATCCTAACTCTTTGCCACCATTACTAAATCGGGTGTGGTGGTACATGCCTGTAATACAAGCATTCTGAGACAGAAGCAGGAGGATTTTGAGGCTGAGGTCAGTCTGAGCTACATAGTGAAACCTTGTCTCAAAACCACAACCAATTCCAAAAAAAGTCATCCTCTGAATGTCAGGACTAAATGGGACAAAATGCTCTTGTCTTAGTCTCAGGATCTATTTAGTTGCAAGGTTAAAATACCATCAGCAGTGTGAAAGAGTTTGTATGTCAATAGACACATTTCAAAATGGTTATTTTCCCAACTAGTGTCAATTAGAAGACTGGTTTCAGGCTAGTTTCTTTCTCATTTAATCTCAATTGGAAAAAATATGTCAAACTGATTACTTCCTTCAATCTCCATACTTTAAGGGCCAAATAATGTTTCAAATAATAGGATAGGAATCATCTGTAATGATTGAGACATTTACTTTTTCTTCTATGACCTTCAAAGACCTCACAGCTTCTCAAGCTTTCTGTACGAGGCTGTACTCTTAACATGTATTTGTTCCCTCTTCTCCTTCCTCTCCAGGATTGCCCACCAGAAGCAGGTGACTTCCGAGCACAGCAATGCTCAGCCCATAACGATGTGAAGCATCATGGCCAGTTTTATGAATGGCTTCCAGTTTCCAATGACCCTGACAACCCATGTTCGCTCAAGTGCCAAGCCAAAGGAACAGCCCTGGTTGTTGAGCTAGCACCGAAGGTCCTAGATGGTACACGTTGCTACACAGAATCTTTGGATATGTGCATCAGTGGTTTATGCCAAGTAAGTGCTGGTTCTTTTCATTTGATTTATCCTGAAGGTCTAGTGCCTTTCTGCAAATAGAATCCCACTCTCGATGCTGCCCTTTGAGAGTTTATGAATGGTGGCACATTTGAAAAGAGAGGTTTATTTCAGTCGAAAGTACAAGTGTCTGAAGGAGACTAGTAAACTAGAGTTGTGTTTTTGTTTAGCATTATGTATCACGTAATCACAAGATTTGGATGTTACCGCTAATGTGAATGTCTCTGAGATAGAGAGAGAGAGAGAGAGATTGTTGTGATTTTTTTTCTACTTAGGGCTTCAGAATAAATCCAGTGAGAGGGACTCTGAAACTTCTACATAAACAGTATAACTTGTTACATTACTGTCTCATATCGTATCGAAAGTTCAGAGAGCCAGGTACCCATGGCTCATGCCTGTAATCTTAGCTACTCAAGATGCTGAGATCTGAGGATCACAGATCAAAGCCAGCCTGGGCAGGAAAGTCCATGTGACTCTTCAATTAACAACCAGAAAACTAGAAATGGCACTGGGGCACAAAGTCATAGAGTGCTAGCCTTGAGTGCAAAAGCTCAGGGACAGCACCAAGGCTCTGACTTCAAGACCCATGACTAACCAAAAAGAAAAGGAAAGGAAAGGAAAGGAAGAGGGAGGGAGGGAAGGAAAGAAGGAAGGGAGGAAGGAAGGGAG
>NW_012267269.1:4510561-4536537 GCF_000151885.1 Dipodomys ordii
TGTACATATACCACATTTTCTTGATCCATTCATCTACTGAGGGGCATCTGGGTTGGTTCCATATCTTAGCTATGGTAAATAATGCTGCAATAAACATAGTCGTGCTGGTAGCTTTAGTGTGGTCTTGTTTGTGAACATTTGGGTAAATGCCCAAAAGTGGGATTGCTGGGTCATGGGGGAGCTCTATGTGGAGTCTTTTGAGGAATCTCCATACCGCTTTCCAAAGTGACTGAACAAGTTTACACTCCCACCAACAATGTAGTAAGGTTCCCTTTTGTCCACATTCCCTCCAGCATCTGTTGTTATTAGAGTTCTTGATTATAGCCATTCTAACTGCGGTACATGGTGTCTCAATGTTGTTTTGATTTGCATTTCTTTTATGGCTAGAGAGGTTGAGCATTTCTTCATGTGTTATTGGCCATCCTTCTTTCCTTTTCAGAGAAGTTTCTCTTTAAGTCTTTAGCCCACTTATTTATTGGGAAGTTGTTTCTTTGAAGATTTGTTGTTGGGGGATTTAATTTTTTGAGTTCCAGTTATATGAGACCCTTGTCTGTTGTATGGCTAGTGAAGTTCTTCTCCCAATCCGTGGGCTTTCTATTGATCTTGGGAGCTATGTCCTTTGCCATGCAGAAGCTCTTAAAGCAACACATTTGAACAACATTACTTATATTTTTAAACACTTACAAAATGATTTATGATGCTTTACAAATATCCATTTCTAGGACTCTCCATGGTTTCAAAATAGTCTTGGGGAACCTACAAAATGTTTAGGAATGGTAGAGAATTGTAAAGCAAATAAATATACAAGACCAATTATATAAAAGTATTTGCACACTGAATAAGGGAACAAATATTTTCAGTTTTCAAAACTAAAAACAAACACCAGAAATTTTACATAATCTTCTCAAGTCTATGGTTGGTAATAGCAGAAGGAGGACTAAAGTCCTTGTCTTCTAATATTCATTCCAGTGTTGTTCTTAATACATTACATTGGTGCATGAACCAAAACAAACAAAACAAGTCAGCAAACTAGTTCTTTGTTTCTGTTGCATGGAAGTTTGACATGAAAATTGTTTAGTTGTTTGTTTTTTGCTAAAATCTTCCTGCCAGCTGGCCCCGTACACCTTGGCAACTGAAAGGAAAGCCTATCTGAACAGCTAAAGAATGAATTAAATTTTTTATTTAAGGCTTTTTATTTTCATTTGCACATATTAGTTGTACAAGGTGCTTCATTTCCGCATTTGTATATAGACATACAATGTATCCCATCAGCCTTACCCCCACTTCTTAAAACAATCTCAACAGTTTCATTTTTCTGCTTAGACATGTATATAAAGTATTTTGACTGTAATCACCTTCTTTTACACTCCCAATTTATCCTCCCCCTTCTCTAGTATATACCCCTTAACAGAACTTGTTTTACCTTCCTCTTGTTCATTTACTTGTGTATAGTAATTGTAGCTTGTTTTGCCATATTTCACAGACACATGTATCATATTTTAATCAGATTACTTCGCTGTCTTCCTCTTTTTCCTCATCTTCCCTAAACCCTATTGGGTTATGCCATCTTCATACCTAGATACATTGTATTTTGATATTTATCACTTCTAGCCATCTTCTGCAAATGACATTATTTCCTTTTTCTTTATGACTTGTAATGTTCTATTGTATATAATATTTACTTATTAAATAATTTATTTACTAGAGAATAAATTTTATATGGTAAATAAAATGAAAATGTATATATGTATACATCTTTAACAGCTTGTTTGGGTTGTAGGAGGGATGTTTTGTTTTGATACTAGAACTTGAACTCAGAACCTGGGCATTGTTCCTTAGGCTTTTTTGTTCAAAGCCGGTGCTCTACCACTTGAGCCACCGCTCTACTTTCACTTTTTTGCTGGTTAATTGGAGATATGAGTCTTACAAACTTGCCTGACAAGGATAGTTTCAAACTGTAATCCTCAGATCTCAGCTTCCTGAGTATCTAGGATTACAGGTATGAACCATCTGTACCCACCTAACTTAGATTCTTAAGGCAGCGACTTGTTAAATATGGGAAATGGAAATTATACCATACTAGAAAAGAATTGTAACTAATACATAAGAATTATGACTCGGTATTACTGTGGGTATTATTTTCTCTATTTATTTGTATTGCAGGGGACAATCATATGGTACAGTGATGTAAATACTTTGGTTGAATTTAAACCCCAAGTAACTTAACTTAGCTGAAGAGCAGAGTTACCTCAAGGGCATCATAAGTGGAGAGGTTGTTTGGGTGATAGTTATAGTGGCATGAATGACATACAGGACTGTTATAAAGAGTAGGTGGCCACGAATTTTCATGGTGGAAAGAAAGAAAATCAGAGCTCTTCTTTAGGAAAACTATTACAGCTGCAATTATTGATGCTTGTAGCAGAAGATCCTGGAAGCAAGGAAACCAGAAAAAGAGAAGGCTCTGGGGACAGCCTAGTGGGTGAGCTTCAGTTAGGGCTTTGACAGATGACCAGAAAGAAAACTGAGTCTGAAATAAACACACTTTTCACTTTAATTATAACTAGTACAGATGGTGGAAGTAATAAATTGAGTTGATCGCGCACAAGGCTCAAAAATTGTAACTTACCGTAGATTCATAAGGGAGATAATTTGTAATCCTTTCTGTCACATCCTGTATTTGTGTGATTAAATCTTTCCTGAGTTAAAAAAATGGAAGGATGTAGCACAATAGATGATAAAGGAATACAGAAGAAATAACTTCAAAAATTAATCATAAAAAGAAGAGTATACCAACATCAGATTCAGACGTTATATCAAAAAACGAACTTTACAACTTTGGCAGGGGGGGAGGAGCAGGATGGGAAGGGATGGGAAGGGGAAATGAAGGAGGAGGCAACAATGCCTGATAAGAAATGTACTCATTACCTTGCCCATGTAATTGTAACCCCGCTGTACGGTATTTTCACAATAAAAAAAAGAGTAAAACTTGCTATTGTATAGAGTCTAATATGTAAATCTTATTGTAATTGTAAAATAATCCTTTATTTAAGCTCTATCCTTTTACTAATAATGAGTATTTTCAATCTTTAAAAATCTTTGTTTTCCAACATCAGGAATCAAAAAATAAATAAATAAATCCACCATAGTCAGGAGTCCAAGTTTTAACTATATAGAATTTTTGGTAGTGGTGAGGTTTTTTTGTTTGATTGGTTAGTTTGTGTTGTTGTTGTTGTTGTTGGCAGTACTAGTCTTTGAACTCATGACTTCATGCCTACTAGGCAACTGCTACACCACTTGGGTCCGTGCCTTAAACCCTAAATGTGTGGTTTTATAAACAGATTATTTTAGTTCCTAAAAATTCATTTCTCAGCCTCATTTTTTTCTCTTCCTTTTCTACCCTATTTGTTGAGGATTATTAGATTTTTGTCCTTGGGATTTAATTTTTGTGTTATAACTTTCCATAAGCTGCTTCAGATAGTTTTGAGACTGGATATAAATTATGAAGATAATAGCATAACAATGGAATCTGTCATTAATAAGCACAAATTTATTGAAATTATCTGGTTCAGTCCTCTTCTCAGTCACTTCTTCTAACTTGTCTGGATCTCTACCTCTAACACAACATACAGTCATCAGCTCTCTAGAACGAAAATCCACCTTAACAATGAGCAGATATTGGTATTTTACAGAGAAAACTATAAATACAAATCAATAGCTTACTTGTATTTATTATAAATTTGCATCCAGAAAATTCTAGAATCATAGACCTAATTCTTGCTCAGTAATGGTAAGCATCTTATTAGTGGTAGAAGCAATGGTAAAATAACAGTTTCCACTTTTTTCCATGTGTGTGCCAGTCCTGGGGCTTGAATTTAGGACTTGGTTTCTTTTTTTGGGGGAGGGGGTCCAGTTGTGGGGCCTGAACTCTGGGCCTGGGCGCTGTCCCTCAGCTCTTCAGCTCAAGGCTAGCACTGTGCCAATTTCAACTTTTTTCTTTTTGCTTATGTGGTGCTGAGGAATTGAACCCAGGGCCTCAGGCATGCAAGGCAAGCGCTCTACCACTGAGCCACCTTCCCAGCCCCTAGGACTTGGTTACTTCCCTGAGCTTCTGTGCTTAAGGCTAGTGCTCTACTACTCAAAACTCAGTTCCACTTCCAGCTTTTTTGGTAGTTCATTGGAGATTATGGACTTTCCTGTCTGCCTGGCCTTGAACCTCAATTCTCAGATCTCAGCTTCCTGAGTAGCTAATATAGGCGTGAGCCACTGGAACCCGGCAAGCAATCTGTTTTTTAGACAACACTCTTCTTATTTCACAGATAGAGAAACTGGGGTTCGGGTGATAATATGACTCATCTAGGAATACCCTGATCTGTCTAACTCCTATTCCTACTGTAAAGCCAGATGCACAGAGGCAAGTGCCACTTTGTAGTGACCGCCACATTTGACCTCCTAACAGGATCACATGGAAAGCTCTTACAAGACATAACATTTATACTCCATTTCTCTAGAAATGCAGAGTTATTTGTTCTATATGTTTAAAATATTTCCTTATGATTCTTTTATATGGCTGGATTCATGAACTATTTACAATCTGGGAAACTAATAGGATTAAGAGATGGTAAGCATGAGATGGAATCTGGCTCTCCTTTAATGGGTTATATGATTTTGGTTTAATCTGTGGAGAATGAGATTATTTTATAGAATATATGTACTTTATAAAATACCAAGTTAGATAGTTCATATAAAATGTGTTAATGAACTATGAAGAGTAGTGGAAATGTAGAAGATCCTGGAAATTATGAGTTGGAAAATGAAGTATTGGTACCTTTTACATGCTTCCATAATCAATGGCATATCAGAAAAGTTTTCTGTAGGAATAAAGCAACTCCTTTATTAGTTAAATAAGGACATTTAAAAATAATGGGATCTATAAATCACTGCTAGAGCACATTTAACAGGCTCAACACTCCTGGAATTCATTCCTAGGACTATACATATACACAACCAGAGAAAAAGAAAGAGGCCTTCTATCATCTAATTTGTGTCCTCATTTTATCATTAAAAATTACAAGTAACAAAAACATAACTTCAGATTAAAAGACACGCCTGTAAATTGAATATAGTTTTCTGTAGGAGAAAGTTACTATCCTGTATTCTTGTTCTTTTTCTCCAGAGCAGAAATTATTAACAGGGCTTTGGCAGTGGTATTTGGGAAAGCACTTCTCTGAGATGACATAGAGCAACCTCAAGAGAGAGAGGGCTGTACTGAGTTTTGCGATTCTCCCAGGATTCCATAGCCAGATGATAGAAGACTAGCGATCAGGGAGTGGAAGTGTTTGTCAACATTTGAAGAATATGTTCCTTCCCAGTGTTATTTCTTTAGCATATCCCATGAACTAGGATTTTCTTTGTCCAGCTTTATTCTGTCGTGAATATTATGAAAACAATAGATTTCCTGATTATAGCTTTTTATAAATTTAAAATTTTTTTATAAAGGTGATTACAGAGGGACTATAGTTACATAAATCAAGTAATGAATACATTTCTTTTTGAACAGCATCACCCCTTCCCTCATTTTCTCCCAGTTTTCCCCCTCCCAACCCTTCTCCCCACCAAGTTGTATAGTCCATTTCCAACATAGTGTCTAGTGAGTATCACTGCTGAATTGGTTCACCTTTTGTTCCACCGTTTTTGTGCTTCCCTTTCCCCTTCCCAAATCAGATAAATTTATGTATAAGACAAGGTACAGAAATCAAAACCAGTGACAAAAGGGAATAAACAGAAAGAAAAAATAACTGCAAGCAGTACAATAGGAAAAAAAACCCTCTTGTTTCCATTTCTTGGAATTCATTTAAATAAACATCATTTGATATGTTCATATGCACATAGCTATTGAGCCCTTGTGATCTTCTTCTAAGGATGTCATTGTTTGTTCTCACTGTGTGAATGTTTAGAATGCTGTTTAATTAATCATGTCCAAGTGTAATTTTTTGTCTTTTACTATCCATTACTTTTAGATTTATAGGCACATTCTCATTATTACAGATGAGGGAAACCATGAAGCCTATGTTTCTTTGGATCTGGCTTACTTCACTTAATATAATTTTTTCCAAGTTTTTCCATTTCTTTACAAATGGGGCAATTGTTTGCCACAGTTAAGATATGGAATCAACCCAGATGCCCCTCAGTGGATGAATGGATCAAGAAAATGTGGCATGTATACACAACAGAATTCTATGCTTCCATCAGAAAGAATGACATTGACTATAGCTTTTCAAACTACATTCTCCCCTCTTCTTTTTTCCCTGGAACAATTGAACAATCATCCATAAGTATGGCTGTGTTAGTGTGTCTTCTCATATTGTTGAAAAAACACTAGGCTTGTTATTTTAATTCTAAACAAGATGAAGTTGAAGATAACGCAGAAATAGGGAGGTAGTTTGTCTTAGTATCAATAACTAAGACCAGTGGTACTGGAGCCATATGTGCTATCTGAATCTAAATTCCAACTATCATTGGTCTCTGATTTGGACCGAATTTTTAATTACCTGATAGGTTTGCTGTAAAGATCATGTAGACAAATGTATTTGAAGTGCTTACAGTGTGATCTTGATAAAAGCTAGTTATTTTATTAATAGTGCTCCAGTTAGTTCTTGTCTTTCTTTTTTTTCTTTCTCCTGTGTGTGGTCTTCTTGAGTGCATGGTTTAAAATGTTTATACATATAAAAGGGAATACCCACTGCCTAATGAATGAATAAGCTTTCTGCTAATTTCCCATTGTAGCCATCTTTAATAGCTAATAGTTCCACATTGTAACATTATCAACTCCTAATGCAGCACAGTAAATTGCATCCTGTACAAAGTTAATGAGCTATCACAAATAGGATCAACTATATTAGCACTGCTATTATTCATTTATTTTCATTATCCAAATTGCCCCATTTGTATTTGTGTAAAGCACAAAGCCAGATTCTGTTTTAAGTGGTTTTTGTAAAGAGTAGCATAAATTTACAGAAAGAACATGTGTTGGCATTGAAAATAATTTTGAGGTTATTTTGACAGAAAATCGAGAAAGGTATGTTTTATTTTTAAAATTAATGGAATTTATCAGTTGATAACTAGAATATGTATATCAAAATAGCAGATGTGACTATAAACCAACCTTTTTGTAGTGACTGTACGTATCTATCATACGAATTATTGCTATGTCAGAAAATAAAGCATTTCAAAAGGAATAGGGGAATTCCTTCCAAATAATGACTTAGACAATGTCTTTAAATCAATAACATAGTAAAGAAATAAGTAACAAATGGGGTCAGGAAGTTCTGATGTCTATACTTTACCTTGGCGACATTAAAATGAACCATATTTCCAACAGAGAAGTTCTTTCATTTTTAATAATTCCTGTGGTGAGTAGTTTGAAATGAATTGAATGGAATGATTATTTCTCCATCTCTGTCTGTGACCTGAGTCACCAGTATCAAATGTCCACCAGTTATTCCAACAGTGGTGATGTCAGAAATGAGGACTTGGCCATCTTTCCCTTTGTGTTTTATAGCCTAATTCCACATGGAAGCATTGTGTTGCCTAAAGTGTTTAGTTCATAGTCTCTTTCTCTCCCCTATGCACGATCTGTTAAGGATAAGACTAACTGCTACTTACTCATTGGATTTACTTAGTTCTTAAACCTTAACATTTTGCTCTTGTGACAATCTGGTATACATTAGGTACAGAGGATACAAAGCTGAACTAGATCTTTTACTATAAACTTATAAATAAGTTTATAGTAAAAAGTTCAATCATTTGATTATTTTATTTGATCAGTTAGAAAAAAAATACCTAGGAATGAAGAATCTGACAGGTATGAGAAATGCATGAATGGACAGAAACATAAAGTATAGTCTCCTGTTACAGATTTGACACTCTGAGGGGGGAGATATGACATATACCCAGAAAAGTGTACTCTAGTCACTCTAATGTTTTTCTCATTGTAAATGAAATGATCTTTGTTTAACCTTTATTCCCCGCTTGGTATAACTGGGGTTTGAACTCAGGGCTTCATATTTGCAAAATAAGCATTCTACCACTTAAACCATGACCTCCGTCTTTTTGCTTTAGTTAACTCTTTAGACTTGTGTTTTTGCATGGAGCTGACTTCTAGCTGCAATCTTCCTATGAATGCATCCTGCATAGCTGGGATTGAAGCACATCATCCCACATCCAGCCATGAAGTATTCTTTCTAAAATACAAATTAGACTTTATTTCTCATCTGCTTAAATCACTTCGTTTTTTTACCTCCAGGTTAAATAAACACTGAATTTCTTTACAGGGTGGCTTTCTATAGAGTGTGGTTTTAAAAAAAAACAGAAATTCATTCTTTTGCAGTCCTAGAAACAAGAAGTCCCGAATCAAGCTGTCATCCAGGCCAGACTTCCTGTGAGGTTCTCATATAACCCTCTGTTTTCTCTCAGCATCCAGTGGTGACCCTGGATCCTAGATATTCCACAGCTCGCAGTTTCTGCACTCTTACCCTGCCTCAATTGTCTCTCCTCTTCCTCTCCTCTGCGTCTTCACCACCTCTAAGAGGGATGGCAGACAGAATTGGACTATGATTGTCTTATGATCTTAGAGACTGAGACCTCAGCTTAACTGGTTATATCTGCAAAGACTCTACTTCCAAATAAAATCACGTTCATGAAGATGAGAGATTCAGGCTTTCGTCTATCTTCTGTGGGGTCAAAAAGCAGCCTATAACCTACCTAACATATAACCTAACCTAAAAATCAGGGCTCTCCCATATGAAAAATATTCACCAATCATAATAACTCAAACGATTTTCAACTAATTCCAGAATGTTATCTAAATATCATTAAGTGTTCCCCTCACCCAATTTCATGAGTGAAACTTGGGTATGGTCATCTTGATGTACCATACTTCTGCATTGTTACTTTGTAAAACCAGAAAACAAACTCTTTGTTTTCAGTGTACATTGGTGGGACAGGCATAGAAGATATTCCTACTCTAAAATAGACATATATTGACTGACTAGGCTGGCATGGAATCACAGTCCAAACAATCTCAGCCTCCCAGCTAGGATTACAGGTGTTAACCACCAGCTAAGGACATATTTTAAAGCAGAATGACTCAGCCTTTGTTGACTAAATATCAAAAGTCTTAACTATGAGAGTAATCTGAAAAAGAAAAAGAAAAAAAAAGAGTGATCTGGTCTCACTGTTTTTCTAAAATTAATTTACTTTATTGTTATTATAGAGGTGATATACACAAGGATTACAATTACATGAGTCAGATAATGAGTACATTTCCTTTCATACAATGTCTTCTGTTTGTTCATTCTCTCCCAATCCCTCCTTCCTGTCTCTTGGTTTTTTTTTTTTTGGGTCCAGTTGTGGGGCCTGAACTCTGGGCCTGGGCGCTGTCCCTCAGCTCTTCAGCTCAAGGCTAGCGCTCTACCACTTGAGCCACAGTGCCACTTCCGGCTTTTTTCTTTTTGCTTATGTGGTGCTGGGGAATCGAACCCAGGGCCTCATGCATTGCAAGGCAAGCGCTCTACCACTAAGCCACCTTCCCAGCCCCCTCCTTCCTGTCTCTACCCATAAATTGTATAGTTCATTTTCATCAATGATCAGTGAACTCCACTGATATATTTTTTCACCCTTTTTCCCTTGAGTACTGTGCCCTTCTACCCACCCTCCCGAAGATATACACATGAATACAACATATATAAGGTAAAGAAGACGAATCATCAAAAACTAAAACCTAAAAGAAAAAAGTTTTTTGTTTCCATATCTTGCAGTTTACTTCAGCATGTTTATTATTTATATAAATATGAAGAGGCACTTAGGCACCGCACCATTGTGTTTCTCTCCTAAGACTCTTTTGATTTCACTGTGCGAGTATCCAGGTTCTGTGTAATTTGTCATATCCCAGTGCATTTTAGCTCTAATTTCCACATATCAGACAGAACATGTACCTTTTGTCTCTCTGAGCTTGGCTTACCTCACGTAACATCTGTTCTAGTTCCATCCATTTCCCCGCAAATGACATTATTTTATTTTTTCTAATGGCTGTATAAAATTCCATTGTGTATAGGTACTACATTTTTTAAAATCTGTTCACCTATTGTAGGGCATCTGTGCTGTTTCCATATCTTGGATGTTGTAAATAGTGTCAAAATAAGCATGGATATGCAGATGTCCTTATCATATCCTGACTCATGATGCTTAGGGTAGATGACTGGGAGTGGTGGTATGGCTGGGTCATAGGGAAGGTCTATGTTTGGTTTTTGTTTTTGTTTTTGTTTTTTGTTCCGGTCGTAAGGCCTGAACCCTGTCCCTCAGCTCTTCAGCTCAAGGCTAGCGCTCTACCACTTGAGCCACAGTGCCACTTCCGGCTTTTTTTTCTGCTTATGTGGTGCTGAGGAATCGAACCCAGGGCCTCATGCATGCAAGGCAAATGCTCTACCACTGAGCCACATTCTGTTTGTTTGTTTTTTTGAGGAACCTCTAGACTACTGTCAGAAAGGTTGTACTAGTTTGTATTCCCAACAGTGCAGTAGGGTTCCTTTTACTCTACATCCCCACCAACATGCTGTTCAAATTCACAATGCTGGCCAATCTTACTGGCCTGAGATGGAATCTCAGAGTTGTTTTGATTTGCATTTCCTTTATGTCCAGGGATAATGAGCATTTGCTCATGTATTTCTTTGCCATTCTTACTTCTTCTTCTGAGAAGTCTCTCCATAGCTCACTTGCCCATTTAGTGATTGGTTTATTAAGTTTGGGAAGGGTTTGTTTCTTGAGCCCTTGTATATAGTGGATATTAGGCCTTTGTCTGATATATTGCTGGTAAAGATCTTTTCCCAGTTGGTTGGTTGTCAGTCTAGTGTAGTAACTATGTCCTTAGCTGTGCAGAAACTTTTTATTTTGATGTAGGCCCATTTGTGGTCTCTCTTCTATCTATTGTACCCCTACAACTCTATTCAAGAAGTTTCTGCCTATACCTATAAGTTCTAATGTTTCTCCTACTTTCTCTTAGTTAGTGACATTCACCTTTTTATTTCCTTCACTCACTGGTTTCATAAAAGGAAATGTTGAAACCTTGCATTTCATGCTTGAGATATTTGAGGCCCCATTTAATCCATTTTAAAGTAGATCAGCCAGTGAGTTTGAATTAGGCTCAGTGCATATTAAAGAAAGTGTCATGATATCCTGTCTTTAAGAAGCTTAGTCTTAAGAAGCTTAGTAATGAGGTTTTAACACAAATACCTGTTGTAATCAGCACTGCAGAAAATGGGCTTGAGTTTAGATCCAATCAGACTTAAGTTTGAAGTCCTCCTCTCCATGGGATCGTGCATTAAATTGTTGGCTTCTTTATGACTCAGTTTTCTCATCTATAAAAACAAATGTAACAACAGCTAATATTGGCAAGAGCTAATATTTATTGAGCATTTTTGTGCCAGGTACTGTGATACCTAAGCACTTTTTTTTTTATTGTGAGAATACCGTACAGAGGGGTTACAATTACATGGGCAAGATAACGAGTACATTTCTTATCAAGCATTGTTGCCTCCCTGTTGTTTCCCCTTCCCAGCCCTACCCATACTCCTCCCCTCCCCCCACCCGATCCTCCTCCCATCCTCCACCAAAGTTAAGTTCGTTTTTCAACATAACGACTTGTACATCTCATTGTTGCAATGGGTCCACCTGTATCCCTAGTTAAACGATTTGTTTTTTTCCCTTGCTCTCCACAAACTATACCAACATCAAATACAGTGAAAGAATGGGTTATAGTGTGGGGGAGGGACATACAAAGCAACATAGAAATCATCTTATAAATATGATAGATAGATATGATATAGATATGATAAATAGATATGATCTTATAAATTGCATGAAAGAAAAAAAAACATTTGAATACTTATCCTGGGGTTCATTCCCCTAATATCAACTTGTATGACCTTTTCTGTTTGACTCAGAAATATACTAGTTATTGCAAATAAGGGAAACCATGGGACCTAAGTTTCTTTGGGCCTGGCTTACTTCACTTCATATAATTTTTTCCAAGTCTTTCCATTTCCTAACAAATGGGACAATGTCATTCTTTCTGATGGAGGCATAGAATTCCATTGTGTATATATACCACATTTTCTTGATCCATTCATCTACTGAGGGGCATCTGGGTTGGTTCCATATCTTAGCTATGGTAAATAATGCTGCAATAAACATAGTCGTGCTGGTAGCTTTAATGTGGTCTTGTTTGTGATCATTTGGGTAAATGCCCAAAAGTGGGATTGCTGGGTCATAGAGACCCAGAAACACAAGAAATCAAAGAAAGGTTGGACAAATGGGATTGCATGAAGTTGCAGAGCTTCTGCATGGCAAAGGACATAGCTCTCAAGATCAGTAGAAAGCCCACGGATTGGGAGAAGATCTTCACTAGCCATACAACAGACAAGGGTCTCATATCTAAAATATACCTGGAACTTAAAAAATTAAATCCCCTACAACAAATCCTCAAAGAAACAACTGCCCAATAAATAAGTGGGCTAAAGACTTTCAGAGAAACTTCACTGAAGAGGAAAGAAGGATGGCCAATAGACACAGGAAGAAGTGCTCAACTTCTCTAGCCATAACAGAAATGCAAATGAAGACAACATTGAGATACCACCTCACCCCAGTTAGAATGGCTATAATCAAGAACTCTAATAACAACAGATGCTGGAGGGGATGTGACCAGAAGGGAACCTTACTGCGTTTTTGGTGGGAGTGTAAACTTGTTCAACCACTTTGGAAAGCAGTATGGAAGTTCCTCAAAAGACTCCACATAGAGCTCCCCTATGACATAAGCATTTAATATATGCCATTTCCTTTTTTTTGTTACATTTACCTTTTGGGGTGATGTTGTTACAACTTGACAAGGGGAAGAAGAGGTTGGGAGAGATTTAAGTACTGTGGATTTATTCATTCAACATACTAACGCTACATATCATGCTAAGTGGTATCTAAATGAGGAGATGGAAAAGACAAATTAGTTCCTTGAGGAACTATTTATTGTAAAGGTGGTTACAGGTATAAAAGGGAGGTTACAGTTATAAAAGTAGGGTAATGAGTACATTTCTTTTTAAACACTCTTACCCCCTTCCTCATTTTCTCCTACTCCTTACCTATCTATCTATCTATGCCATATATCGCTAGATGGCCTAGAGCTACCTAGAACCTCTCTATCAAGATAAATGTTCATTTGCTTAGTTTATCAGCCAGTTTCTCTAGATGAACCATCATTACTGAAGCCATTAGATCCTTCCTGAAATTAAATGTACAAAGACTATATGTATCAATCAGTATTTCAATATTATATCATTTCTTCCCATTTTAGAAAATGGATTTGGAAATTTACACCTCTAGGATATCCCATGGCTGAATTAGATTACCTTCAATCATATTCATTTTATTACTCCCAACTCTCTAATTTAGTGGGGTTATCAAGTTTTTTTGGCATAAATGCTAGTCTTCCCAGAAATTTGAAGTGTAAGATTTAAATGGATTTGACCCTTTGTCCTTGGCTTAAAAAGAAGTTAAATTTAAAATAAGCAAAGTGGAATTGACATCTTTTTGAGATTGGGAATCTTGTAACACTTCATGTAATTGTTTCAAAATGTTAAAAAAAAATCAAGCTGAGTATGACAGCGTTTCCTTGCTATCTCAGCAGTTGGAAGGCTGAGGTAGGACGTTCTTGAGCTCAAGACCAGTGTGATCTACGCAGCAAGATTCTGTTTCAAATTGATTGATTGATGAGAGAGAGAAAAGAGAGAGAGAGTGAGATTTAAAAAACAAACCTGAAAGGCAATCAGTAATTATACCTTGGTTTATCAGCATACTTCGAAGAAAATTCCAAGTTAGATAAAAGAATGATTCTTAAAGATGTCAGAGCTACTTTAATTGTTAAAGTCTTTAATAAAAAAGCAAATGAAAGCATCAGGTGCATTACAGATTTTGAGCCATAAACATAATTTTACCCAACATCGAGCACATTTGTGATCTCCAAAGATTCTCCTGAAACAATCCTAACATGGGCTGCTTGCCAGTGAAGAAAATATGCCCAGGCACCTAAAATGAGTATAATAACCACCCCTTCATTGTCCTTCCATTGCCTCTTTTGCTTAGAATGTCTCAAGAAACTCAAATCAAGAAGGAACAAAGTGTTTTTGCTGCAGGCTGACTACTCGGCATCCAAGGGAACACAAGAATCTGAGAAATCGAGGGAGAATAGCAAGAAATGCTCTGTGTGATTGATAGAACAAAGAAACCAAATCTAATTCTGAGGTCTGAAGGGGATATTTTGAACTTCCCTGCAAAGACAATCACAAGGCAGAAAAAGCCCTTGTAGAAAGCATGGAGTGAGTCTGCTCATTATTGATCAAGACCTGGAACACTGAAGCAAAAATGTGACTTGCTCAAGGCCTGTCAGTTAGCAAGTGACCAAATCAAAAAAACTAAACCCAGATTTTCTTGCTCCAGGTCGAGAAAGTGTGATCCTTAAACCTATATTAAGTGGGGATCGTGTGTGTGTGTGTGTGTGTGTGTGTGTGTGTGTGTGTTTGTATGTGTCTGTGTGTCTGTGTGTCTGTGTGTGTTGTGAAGAACCCTTACTTAAATGAGAAGTTTATTTTCTTGAGCTGGGCTCTGGTAGCTAATGCCTATAATCCTAGCTACTCAGGAGACTGAGAGCTGAGGATCATGGTTTAAAGTCAGCCCAAGCAAGAAAGGCCATGAGACTCTGATCTCCAATTAACTACCCAAAAAGGTAAAAGTCGAGCAAAATGGCTCAAGTAATAAGCAACAACCCTGAGTTAAAAAAGACTAAGAGACAGCACCTAAGCTTTGAGTTCAAGCCCCACCCAGAATTAGCACAAATATTTTTTTAATTAAAACATTTTTAAAGTAAAATATTTTCTGTTGATGTGGATTGTTTATTCATTTTCACTAGTCTCTTACCATTACTAAGTGAATTTTGGTCCCTGACTAAATTTCCCTGTCTTGTGGCCAAATTATCACAGGAACATTCCATTCGTTGAAAAAAAAAATTGCTGTGTTATAAAAGAAAATTCAAGGGGAAAACCTTGCCAACATTGCAACATTCTAAAAACATAATGCCTGCCCTTCCCACTCTTGCAGAAATGCCAGTGCAAACGTGACACGCTGGCCTGCAAGTTTGAGCTCCTCTCAGTGGCCCCCATCTGGTGACTGGCTAGTAACTTGGGTTGTAGTAACTTGGTGACTACCTAGTAACAAACAGGCTGTGTACTTGGGTTGATGCGCTGGAGTGCAGTTTAGTTGCTTGCCAATAGAGTGACAGGTAATCTAAGGAAAGAAAAAGATATTTCAGGGAAAATAGCAGAGGTGGGTAAGAATGGAAAACTTGGGCAGAAATGGCCAAAATCTCATGGAATGAAAGAACAGATCCAGTGTTTGTCTTCAAGTTTTTCAGATACATTTCACTATATAGTCTTGTTCTCTGTTCCCAAAAGTTCAATGGGGGGATTTCTGCCTCCTCTCAGCTCCTCAGGGCACCTCTCAATCCTGAGGCAGAAATAACAGTGCTTGTGTTGATTGACAGAAAGGTTCATTAACTTGTTTTCCATCCAGGCATCGGCTTATTTTGAGTAACAAATATCATGTCTGCATAGCCATTCCTAACTCTCCATTCTTAAGTAACCTGAGTTAAAGATGAAAAGTTTGTCTCCTTCTTTCCTTTAAATTTATATTTTTATTGTCTTTAAAGTCATACAAAAAAATTGCCATTCAACAGAGCAGTTTATGGATGTGCAGCATCTTAATTGATGTGACCCCTTTCATTATTCTCTGTCATCCCTCTCTCCTTTTTCTTCTTTTCTTTCTCCTCCTCTTTTTTCTTAAATAGAAATGACAAGGTTTTATTCTGATGAAGTAGGAGATACAATGGCTAATGATGGAGGCAAAGGCCAGTCAGTGGTGAAGTGGATATGAGCTGTCATTTCCTCCTCCCTGAAGGTGCCTTGTGTCAGGTTGAGGGTATGGGGCCTAGAAGGAGGTGTCCTGCTAAAGTGGGGGAACCCTGACTCTTCATATGCACAGGCATGTTTTTAATTCAGAGAAATATTTTATGTTAATTTAAAACTTGTTCTCTTAGGCAGTGTGTAAATTGAGGATATTTAGGTTTAGCCTCTTCTTAGCGATATTCTCCAAGTTTTTCTAATTCTAAGGGCAGTTTGTTTCACTTTCTCTCCAGATGATTTTCAGATTTTGAAGCAAAAGTTGCAAACTAGCAATCTTCCAGTTAAATAAAGCCCACTGACCACTTCTGCTTTGTACATAGACTGAGGCTTTGGAAAATTTGAATTCGTTGCTCATATTTAAGTATGACATTTACAATAAAAATATTGAAATTGCCCAGCACTGGTGGCTCACATCTGTCATTCTAGCTATTCAGGAGAGAACCCTGAAGATTAGGGTTGAAAGACAGCCCAGGAAGGAAAGTCCATGAGACTCTTATCTCCAATTAACCACCAAGAAAAAAAAAAAAAAAGACAAAAGTGGAGCTGTGGCTCAGAGTGGTAGAGCACTAGCAAGAGCTCAGGGACAGCACCTAGGTCTCAAGTTCAAGCCCCACAACCAACAACAAAATTCCAACTGTATCCTTAAAATATCTCAGATTCCAGACAAGCCCCAGGAGGCTGAGATCTGAAATTCAAGGTTCAGAACTCGCCCAGGGAAGACAAATCTGAAACTCTTATCTCCAGTTAACACATAAAATGGAAAGTGGCTCAAATGGCTGATCACCAGCTTTGGTACAAAAAGCTGAATGAGAGAACAAGGCCCTGAGTTCAAGCTCAGTGTGGGCACACACAAACACACACACACACACACACATACACACTCACACCTCTGAAATCCCAACCTTAGAGCTGCACACTTGACTAAACCAGTACTTATGTGACAACAATTGCTGAACATGTCTGAAGAGTTGTTGTAGCCTTTAAATGGCCCTTACACTCTGGAGCCTGTTTTATACCTGGTGGTCTGACCTATAGCTATTTGCATTTCCATCACTTCTCCACAGGATGTGTGGCTAGATATTTCTAAGAGAAAGGAGGAAATAATGTCATCATTATGACATAATGAATAATGAAATATTAATGAATAATGAAGTAATCTAGGCAAATACTGACTGCTCTACATACCATTTAAACATCTTAGAAATCCCATGTACAACACAAAGCTTGTTTGTTCGAAGTCAGATAGCTTACATTAGGATCTGAACCCCAATTTGTCTGACTCACGGCTGTGCTCTGTATTTTGCCATGCTGCTCTTCCATGTCACGCCTCTCTTCCAGATACCCCTTCCTGAAGTTAAGGCCTGTAAGAATCTTTAAATGGACACCTAAGATTTGAGGGTTCTGTTGACCTCAGGTTTTACATTTCTCTAGGAAAGGAAACAAGGAACAGCTTAGTTATCAAAGCTTTTCTGTTCTGATCTTTCCTCCAGCCCAGGAACAGCTCTAGAAACCAATGAATATGGTAAGAACACATGCAGGTCCAGTTTTTCAAGTTACACAGAAGTTCTTTAGGGCTTTAAAAAGAACATTTGAAGTGCCATAAAGGAGCACCTACTCAAACTGTTACAGTCTTACGGTATGAAAAATAAAATCTGGGCTGGGAAGGTAGCTCAGTGGTAGAGTGTTTGCCTTGCATGCATGAGGCCCTGGGTTCGATTCCTCAGCACCACATAAGCAGAAAAAGCTGGAAGTGGTGCTATGGCTCTCCTGGTAGGGCGTTAGTCTTGAGCTGAAGAGCTGAGGGACAGTGCTCAAGCTCAGAGTTCAGGCCCCACATCCGGCCAAAAAAAAAAATAAAATAAAATCTAATCCAGGACACATGGTTGTTTATGAAGGGAAAAGGAAGGTTTTTATTCTTGAAATTATGTGTATTATTTATATTGTCCTTTCCCCTTTATTCCAACTTTTATACTAGTTTTGAAGCATATTCTAAGAGTGCATTTCTTGACAAAGTTTCCTTCTATTCATTCATTCCCAGGAAAGGAAAATAAATGGCTTTTCTGACAATACACATTTGGACCACTTCATGATTCTTTATAATGCAAGGGATAGAAATGTGTCATAGGCTCATGAACCCCAAGATAGGGACACAAGTGTTTTTTTCTTTCTTGCTATTGTTTCTAACGTATTTATAATGTACCATGTGATTTTTTTGTTTCTTTGTATGTTCCTCCCCCATGGTATAACCCCTGTTTTCACTGTATTTGATGTTGGTGCCTGCATCTTGTTTATACACTTTTCTAATTTGAGGAGGGGAAGGGAAAAAACAAAATGCTTAAATAAGGATACAGGTTGACCCATTGTAACAATGAGATGCACAAGACACTATGTTGAAAACAAACTTTACAATTTAGGCGGGAATGGGAGTGGGTGGGGAAGGGAATGTAGTTGTGGAGGTGGGAGGGAAGGAATGATAGGGGAAATACAAAGGAGGAGGCAACAATGCTTGATAGGAAATTTACTCATTACCTTGCTCATGTAACTGTAACCCCTCTATATAGTATTTTTACAATAAAAATGTATTTAAAAATGTTTCATAGTCTCAAAACAATGGATTATTGAAGGATTGAAACCTTAAGAAAATGCTTGTTAGGTGCTTAGAATCAAACAGAAGGGCCTAGCTTCATGTACCAGTCAGTGGTCCTCAACCTAGTGAAAGATAACTTAGTTCCAACCATATTTTCTACCTCTCCTTCCCTCCCTTTTTCCTTCCCTCCTACCCTCCTTGCTCCACTTTTGCTCTTTCCTTCCCTCTCTCTCTCCCTTCCTCCCTCCCTTCTTCTTTCTCAACATCTCTAGTCAATTTGGATATTCCTAGGGAAAAATATACAGACTGATCTAAGTGTCTTGATAACTGAATTTATTTAGTCATGGCCAGAAGACAGAACAGCTAACACAGCCAGCCACTGGGGTTTTCTTGGATGCATTATGCATGATTATAGACATGGTATATTTTTCTGTTATATTCATTTCTAAGTCAGACCCTTTGGCCTAAATGAAAGTAGATTTTTTATGGAGTGTGTGTTGCTGATATATCTATATCATTACATATAGATAGGAGTTAGTTTATAGCTTCCAAAATAAAACTATTTGACAAAAGGCTCTTAGAACTATTAAAAATACACTATTTTGGTTGGTTAGAAATTCAGCCTGAGAAATACTCCATATCTTTTACTGTAACAGGAAATAATTATAACAGAATCATTTTGCAAACCACATTGAAGTTCTACCATCTGAATGATTATTAATCATTGTAACAGAGCAATGTAGTTCGGGCATAAGAAAGACCTTTCTAATTCATAAATGACTATGACTTTCCTCTTGCCTGCTACCATGCACCTTGATCTCTCTTCTCTCTGGCAGTGACTTACCTCTTCCAGGCTCTGGTGGGAGAATGTGACAGGGTGGAAATGCTCAGAAGTTAATGCTGATAAACAAGCAATGGAAAACCTCTGTCTCTGCTCATACTAAAAATCTTTTTGTACTAGGACAAGATGAACCTTCTGCAGCAAACATGCGCTTCCTCTCTTCTTCAGCCAGAAGTTCACCAGGGTTCAAACAATTTCTTAATGGTTTCCAGCAAGATTTTTGTGGGGCTATAAGAAAGAAGTTTCTGCTTTGCAACCTAGAATATGTTTAGCACAGTACCAGCACTGAAATCATGACCTACCTGGATTCAAGCCCTAGACCAGGCTTCCAGTCTGGTTCCGATTTGGGGAGAAGATTTGGCAGCCTGCCTTCATTGTTCCCAAGTATTGCTGCCATTCTTTAATTCACAGCTCACAGTTCACCTTCTCCATCAACCCTTCATGGGCTGATGAGAAATCAGACCCATCTGTGCCCCAAATCTGGTACCTAAGACCATTTTATTCTCCCTCTCAAACAAGTTATGTCAGACACAGACAATTCTCAGTTGTCCATCCTGATGAAGGAGTATGTTCCTAGACATAATCTGTTGTTGTATCTAGTCTGCTGAGACTTTCCTTCCTAACAGTGAAGTGCCTGACACATGAAGATAAGTCAGTCAGACACTGAGAAGTGGCAGGCTGGAAGGCAGTGGAGAGCACAATATGTTTTTAATGGTGAATTTTCTCTGAATCTTTCATGCCTAATCGCTAAAGAGTCCTATTTTTCTTCTTTGTCTTAGATCAGTGGGTATCTTCTAAGAAGATATATTAAGTCGCTTGAATCATGATTTATATTTTTATGTAAGTTGAGAGCTCAATTTTTGACTTTAGAAGAACAACATAGAACACTTTTTGAACACATTTTAAAAGCACTTTTCTTCCCCTTCTTTCCTTTTTTGAGCTTTTAGTCATTTAATAATGTCCCTTTATTTTAGAACAAACTGACCCATGTGAGTTAATGTTACAGTTTTAGAGATTTTTATATTAGAGATTTAGGGATTTTAAATCATAAGTACTTTTTTCTTTTTATTCCTCTCTTATACTTTCTTCTCCCTGAATGTTTAGAGATTTTCTTTTATTTTCTTTCTTTTATTCTTCTCTACATACTTTCTTCTCTCCTATTCCTTCAGTATTTACATATTTTCTCACTTATACTTTCATCCTTTCTTAATGTAATACTCAACCTTGGGTGGTTTAATACATTCAGTGTGTACTAAAAATTCCTTAGGGCAATGTATTTAATAAACAGCACAGTGCTAGAACATGGAATTTCTTTATTATGGTTGTTGTAATCAACAGTGGTAGGAGCTGCTCCCTTTATTAAAATCCAAGAGCTTCATAGTCTTTCTCTGACTCTTCATGATATCTGTAGATGTGACTGGCACACTTTACAGAAGAAGAAACCAAGGCCTGTAGAGATTAAGTGACATGGACAAACCCAGGCATGTAACATCTGGCAAAACTTGGTTCACATTTATCTCCTGTGGCTCATACCATACTATATTATTTACTTAGTGTTATCATTACTATTACCACTATTACTATTACTGTATAATATTATTGGGTTCATGTACATCTTGATCAGTGGAAGAACAGCAAGCTCAAACTCATGGTGTTTTGCCCATGTCTAGGAAGGAAACCAGCCATCAGGCAGGTAAAGGATCACTACAGGGATCCACAAGAGCAAATGAACATTAAAGCATACATTTATTTTTACATATCCATTTTATCACACAGCTCCATGTATTCATTGCATTCTTTTTTTTTATTTTTTAACGTTTTATTTATTTATTTTTTTTAAATTTTATTTTATTTTATTTGTGAACATACTGTACAGAGGGGTTACAATTGCATGGGCAGGATAATACGTACATTTCTTACCAAGCATTGCAGCCTCCTCCTTTGTTTACCCTTCCCATCCCTTCCCAGCCTCCCCCCTCCCCCCATCCCAATCCTTCTCCTTCCCCCCTCCCTCCCACCCCTTCCCCCCCCAACCCCCCTCCCCCCGCACCGACGTTGTAAAGCTCGTTTTGGACATGACAACTTGTACTTCTCATTGTTGCATCAGATCCACCTGTATCCTTAAACAACTGGTTTTTCCCCATCTCCTCCACAAGTTATACTGACATCAAATATAGTGAAAGCAGGGGTTATACTGTGGGGGAGGGACATACAAAGCAACAAAGAGATAATCTTATAAATGCGTTAGAAACACATGTATTCATTGCATTCTTTATATGTCTGTTGGCTTTTGGGTCTCTTATTCTGTTTAATATAATAATCTAATAGAAAAATGCACATACAGTTTAACCACTAAGAATGCAATTCAGTGATATGAAGTACATTCACAGTGATGTACAGCCGTCACCATCATCCATCTCCAAAAGCTGTTCATCTTCACCATTAGATCTCCATGCCCATTAAACACTAACTCCGCTCCTGGTAACTACTCAGCTCCTGGTAACCAACATTGTACTTATTATGTCTGTGAATTTGACTATTTTTTAATATATATTGTTATTGTAAAGATACTGTACAGAGGGGTTACAGTTACATGAGTAAGATAATGAGTACATTTCCAATCAAGCATTGTTTCCCGCTCCTTTGATTTTCCTCTACCATCCCTTCCCTCCCTCCCTCCCCATCTTCTCCTCCCCCCTACCCCTGGAAGCTAAAGTTCATTTTCAACACAGTGTCTTGTACATCTCTTTGTTACAATGGGTCAGCCTGTATCCTTATTTCAGTATTTTGTTATTTCCCTTCCCCTCCCCAAATTAGAAAAATGTATATACAAGATGCAGCACGCTGGAATCAAATACAGTGAAAACAGGGATTATGCCATGAGGGAAGAACATACAGAAGAAACAAAAGGAAATCACACAGTACATTATGATTTTGACTATTCTTTAAGTATAGCTGGAATCATCCACAATTTAACTTTATTTTACTTAATATGATATCTCCAAAGTTCATCCAGGTTGTAGCAAATATCAGAATTTCAATATTTTTCATAGTTGCATAACATTTAATTGTCTGAATATACAACCTTTTGTTTGTCCACTCACCGGTGGATTATCATAGTGTTTACCTTCCTCTTTTGAATTTTGTGAATTAATGCTGTTGTGAACATGAGCATATAGGTATTTACATATTTCCATTCTTTTACACCTATTCCCACCAGTGGAATTGCTGAATACTGTAGTAATTCTACGTTTAAATTTTTGAGGAGCTTCCATGCTGCCTTCCATAGTAGCTAGACCATTTCACATTCCCACTCCACTCTGCCTCCCAGTTTCACAGCCATACTTCTAGCTTGTGAATTAGTCCTCTAAAACACATTCTTTTACTCTTTAACACTAAAGTACAATACAATTCCCATAAAGGGTAGTGAGCAAAGGACTCACTCATTGTGATGGAGATTCTAGTGCTGAAACTTCTGAGATTTACAGATGTCTGAGCACAGGATTCCTTTCCCCTTTATTCTTCCTCACTACTTGCCCTCTGCTGCTCCCAAACTCAAAAGAGAAGCAGGAAAATGGTGACACAAATGTCTGCAGGAAAGAAATAAAAGTATAACTGCCTCTTTGCATACTAATGAGGTTTTGCAGCGGATAGCAGCTTGCTTATCCCTAAAGATGGTGATTTATGATTGCACATACAAGTTGGGCCCTGCTGAAGCCACATCTGCAATTTAAATGAGTACTTAGAAAATACAGTCCTTTTATTTTCTTTTAAAACCTTAATATCTGGTTAGGACCCATGGTTGGCTTTGTAGTTGAGAAAACAGCTCTAAACAGGTCTCAAACAAAGTTCTAATCACTCATAGAATTATTTGCTAAGTACTCGGTTATACATACAATCTTTAACCTTTGTACTTTTAAAACAACAACATGTTTATGCAAAGTGGTGGGCTCTTCACTTCACTTGGGAAAAATAGAGCTGAAATGAGCTAGGCAGCTTATGGATGAGTTTTTAAATTTTGCCTTTACTCTTGATCTTACCTTTGAAGGACAGGAGTCAGAACTGCATGTAGAAATCGTTTGCTAGTGAACACACAGATCCTGATACAAACTTGAGCCATCAAGAGCACACGTGGGCCAAGAGCTTCTCACTTCCCCTTCCCTGCTCCTCGTTTGTACCTGTATCACCTCTGCTACTGTAATCCCCAACACTTTGGAAATGAAAGCTGCCAATTTCTTTCTTTGGGGGCAATTTCATGAGGTTCCCAAATGCAGTCTCATGGGGGGAGGGGGAGCAGGAAACAAACCTCTGCTCGTGTGCTTTCCAAATGTTAGCATTTTACCTGTGACAGGATCAGAGCTGGGGTGAAGCGTGTTTGACAGAGACACACTCTACTTGGGGGTGAGGCCTGGAGCTCTGACCCAGTCTGCTGGGGTAAGGGAGGTGGGTGATGCTATTGTGAGGACAGGAAGGTCAAGTCAGTCAGTGTATTCTGGAATTGACGATGTCATTCTGGATTTTCCTCTTTCTGACACTTCATGGTACAAATCAAAAGTTCACACTTGGGTCATGATCCCTGGCTTTTGGCAGGATTTCATGAGGAAAAAGTCTCTGCAGGGTTAGGTCACCCAGATGTGGGCTGTGTTTGGGCTGAGTTAAGCTCATTTCTGTTTTCTGGCCCCTCCCTGCTCCCTTTTTGTCCTTTACCCGTGGCAGCTGCTACTTGGGATGTTTTCCTCTCTTTTCTAGGTGATAAATCAGTCAATGCTGAATACAAGCATCAGAAATAAACTTGAGTGAGGGATGGTGGGAGGTGGGGAGGTGAGGTGTTTTCACAATATTAGAAAAAGCCTTGGAATCTTTATGGAAGATTTGTCTCCAGAGAAACGCTCCTTTGGGAGCACCTGCTTTTCCTGAGGGCCATTGGGTTGGTACTAAGAAACAAACAATGTCAGCATTATTGAGATGTTCCTGGTAGGCTAGGCTTTCAGACAGAATGCCAAAAACATTCTCTCAAAAGGCATTCTTTACACAATGTGTTTTTTTATGTTTAACGATTTTTATTAGCATATATTAGCTGTAAAGGGGGTGTTCATAATGACATTTCCATACCTGCACAATGTGTCCCATTCAAATACACTCATCTATCACTCCCTTCCCCTTGCTTCTTACACACTTTCAACAGATTCTATTTTTTTCCATGGTTCTATTTTCATACACACAGATAAACTACATTGACCATATTTATTCTCGTTCACATTCTCCATTAATCTTCCCCATTCCCCCTGGACTTCTACCCCCACAGCAGAGCCTGTTTTATTTTCCTGTCATTTATTGTGCTATTAGAGTGTACTAGTTATACCAAGGGTTTACACCATGGTATTTCACACATGCATATAGTTTAATCAAGAAAACCCTCTCTGTTGTTTAGGAGTAGTTGATTAATTCCTCAGTGCTGAGCAAGCTCTTTTGAGTGTCCACAGTGTTAGTCTGAGTCCTCCAGTGTCTTGAGTGACCTAGGGTAGAAGGAAGAGTTCTTCCATTTTTTCCATTTTCTAGGTAAGTGACTTAGGAAGTTGACTGGCTTTATCTTCTGTATAGTCAGAGTTTGTTGTCCAGTCTTCAGGAACTCTGTAAAACTTTCGGCAGTACCTGACCCACAGAAGGTCTCTTATAAATGTCATGATCCTTTCTTTTCACTGTTTCTTCTGGTTGGTATCAAGTTTTATAAGTGAATATTGTCCATTGCCACAGTTCATAACTTCCTAATATAGTTTCCCACTCTTCAACATAAATCTGGCTGCTAGTATTTATCAGCCTTTCTTGCTACTTTGACATGACTTCCATGCACTAGCCACAAAACACGGGGTTTCAGCAGTAAAGGCCATGCCTTATGAGGTCCACTTTTACCTTAAGGAAAAAGAAAAACCACCTAACCATAAACAATCCACATTTGATTTACTCTTGGCATAATTAACTGAAAGAATTGAAAAACTGAAATTGCAAATCATTTGATTACTTAATAATGAAATGTTCTGGGGGAATGCCACACTCAAAATAAAAGGGTGAACAAATATAACAGCAGTACTGACTGGACACTATGTAAAAAATGAACTCTCCATCTTATGAATGGAGACAAGAAGGAAAAACTTGGAGAAAGCAAGGAAAGGAGAGACATGGTTCAATGATAAGGGAGGGAGGTAACAATATTTGACAAGAAATGTACTCATTACCATACTTATGAAACTGTAACCCTTCTGATGTCACCCTTACAATAAAATAAAATAAATTTTGAAAAAAGAATTCACAAAGAATTGTACTCATTAACTGTAACCTCTCTGTATATCTGCATTAATAATAAAATATATTTTTAAAAAATCACATGCTGCCAGGCCCAAAGGAACATAGGTCCCATGGTTTCCCTTATTTGCAATATCTAGTATATGTCTGAGTCAAGCAGAAAAGGTCAGATAAGGTGATGTTAGGGAAATGA
>NW_012267269.1:4536777-4556102 GCF_000151885.1 Dipodomys ordii
ATGGGAAGGGACGGGAAGGGGAAACAAAGGAGGAGGCTACAATGCTTGATAAGAAATGTACTCATTATCTTGCCCATGTGATTGTAACCCCTCTGTACAGTATTTTCACAATATAAAAAAAAAATCATATGCTGACACTGACAAATAAGTTCAGCTACTCAGATATTTATTCCCAATAAAATGATCCCATATACCATACTTAAGTCTATAGAAAATAACTGGTTTACATCGTAGAATTTTAATGTTAAAAAATTTCATGAAGCTGGGTGCTGGTGGCTCACGCCTGTCATCCTAGCTACTCAAGAGGCTGAGATCTGAGGCTCACAGTTCAAAGCCAGCTTGGGCAGGAAAGTCCATAAGACTCTTATCTCCAATAAACCACCAGAAAACCGAAAGTGGAGTTATAGCTCAAGTGGTAGAGCACTAGCGTTGAGCTGAAGAGCTGAGGGACAGCACCCATGCCCAAAGTACAGACCCCACGACTAACTGAAAAAAAAAAATTCATGAAAAGTAGGTTCGGCTAAGAATCCATTTGAAACAACCACACTTGAAAAATCTTAAAATCGATAGGTCATCTATCAAATATGAAGCTTAATAAACATAATCTTACAAAATTTGAGAACTTTACTATTTAAATAGATATACTGAAAGGGAAACCCTGATAAATGATAAAGCATTATACAATAATCTCAATTTACTTAGTTTATACAAATGAATGTAGAAGAAATGTATGATAGAGTCAAATTATGATTGTTGCATGAATCACACAAATTTGAAATTTCTTCTCTTAAGGTAAGACAGGAAAAAAGACAATTTGAACAGCTTTGGAGGAATTAGAAAACATCATGTATATATATCATATAAATACATATATAAATATATGTATATATATATATGCACATTAAAAACAACAACAACAAAGAAAAACCTCTGTGTCCAGGGGCTGGGAAGGTGGCTCTGTGGTAGAGCACTTGCCTTGCATGCGTGAGGCCCTGAGTTTGATTCCTTAGCACCACATAAGCAAAAAGAAAAAAGCCGGAAGTGGTGCTGTGGCTCAAGTGGTAGAGCGCTGCTAGTCTTGAGCTGAAGAGCTGAGGGACAGTGCCCAGGCCCAGAGTTCAGGCCCCACAACCAGACCCCCCCCAAAAAAATAAGTTATACAAAGTGAATGTAGAAGAAATGTTACGATAGAGTCAAATTATGATTGTTGCACAAATCACACAAATTTGAAATTTCTTCTCTACTTATAAATTACTATAAAAATTCAAATTTAAAAATATTTCTTAATTTAAATAGTCTTGTCATGATGTGATTCAATTTCACCCTCAAATTAGGCCTTTGCTACATGTTACATTCTGTTGAATTTGAAATTTACAGTTTCAGCTAGGATTACAATAGCAAAGTATAACAATTCATTTCTCTGTATGTGAGTGGGTGATTACTGCTATTTTCTTAATCTTTGTGAATTATAAAAAATGTATGTAATCATTTCTTTTCATCTCAGGGCCTTTGTGTGAATTTCTTTTTGTAGCATGAAAGAAGAAACAGTTCATTTTGCCATTGTTGTAATGGTGCCATGATGCAGCAAAATGTAACTGATTATCTAGATCCCACAAGACCTCAAGTTTGCAAGGGCATCTGAATTGATAACTGTAGGCTTTTGTTCAGTCCAGTCCAATCATATCCAGTAGTTATTCTGAATCAGTTTCATATGACTTAGGAAATTTGGAGCTCATTAAAAATCAGACAGCCCACTACTTTTCTCTTAGGATGTTTGACTCCTGTTAACCAATTTGTTGATAATTCTGATTAGTCAGTAAGTTAAACTCACAGCTTCAGGAACTCTGCTTTATCTTTTAAAAGAAACACTTTGGCATTTTTTTTACTTGTACTTTCAGATTCACTTGTTCTTCTTCCATTACAATGCATACATATTAAATAGTCCCTGTACGCATGTAGAAATTGTACACCAATTTTCCGTCCCTATTTTTGGGTGTCATTTCAACCTGTTCATATCAGTAAAAATTCCAGAAGAGAAAAACAAACGCCAAACCCTGGCCCTAGCCTATAGAAATCCAACTTTCTCAGAATCTCACATTTTAAAAGAATGAATTTGATGATTCAAATTCACTCTGATTTATTACTTTCTTGGACACTTATGAACATGATCCCTGGATTAACTCTGGATCAGTGGTCCTATAATTGGAAAACCAAGAAGGGTATTTCCAGAGTCCCAAGCATTCCACTTGCATTTGAGTAACCTTGCAGAAGAGATGATTTGCCACTCCTCAGGAATCCCAGAGAAGTATTTTTATTTCTCACAGAGTCCTTAAAACTTTCAAGAGGTCATTTCCCAAGAAACCAATCAAGATTGCTCCTATTTCATTTGATACTTCACCAAAGTAAAAAGGAGTTCAGAAATCATTCTCTAATCCAACTCTCTTCATTCTGAAATCTAAAGCAGGGTACATTTTTTTCAGTAGCATCAGAATTGTGATCTTACTTCACCTCAAGTGCGGAGAAGCCAAAATGGAGCTGAGCCTTTGGAAATTGGACCCTCAATCTAGATAGAGCTTGGGGCAATGAGTCCACACAGGCCCGATCATGAAGGCAGTGTGGCAGGTTCAGACACACATCCCAGAGAGGCTGAGCAAATACTTCCTGTTTGCCCAATGACCACATATTCCCCCCAAGATAATCAGCACACATGGTTTGATAGTTAAGAGCTCTTAACTATGGAATAGAAATCTTGAAAATAAAGTGTCTCATAAATTCCAAGACATATGGTCAGAGTTTTTATGTTATAGGCAATGTCCTAGACTTTATAAATAAATATATATATTTATATTTATGTTATATCAAACCCTTTCAAGTACATAAAATAGATATGAAAATAGAATCCTAGGGTGAGTGTGTGATAAGCTCAAGCAAGAGGTAATAAGTCATCACAGCCAAGTTGAATCACTTATCTTACCGTGTCATCTTTTTGTCTATTGGCAGAATGGATCATACAACACACAACTTATTAGAGTTATTCTTGGTGGAAATAGTGGTGTTCTAGAGTAAGAAGTGGCCAAGAAAGTGGAGATGTTTACAAAACACTGAGATATGACATTGTGCTCTTGTTAGCAATAAATATAACATTTCTGGAGGGGTTTTCAGCAATCAAGATTCACGGTAAAGCTGAAGTTCTTGTCATGACGCTGTTCTGTGACAAAGCAAAAACCTGATCTTTAGCTTTAAAACATGTGTGTTCTTTTATTCCAGAGCTTTGTACTATGCCTTATTCCTCTAGAAAAGCTCTTAGACAAATTACCTTTCATTTCTTGATCTGACTTGAAGACTTGCTGCCTTATACCCAAAGTTGAGCCTTGTAGACAATAGCTTAAAGTCATTTTGAAGAAAGGTAGATGATGTTTTTGTATAAACTCTGCTTTAGAGAGCCAATGTGAACAGACAGAAATGATGGTCAAAAACCCAGGAAGGAGCAAGTTGTAAATGTTCTGGTTGTGCATGTCTTTGATATACATTGAAGCTAAATACTGATAGCAAAGTTCAAGGGTCTTCAAACCAATATAAAATAATGTTTGAGAAGGTGACCAGAAATAGACGAGACAAAGAAACAGCAATATGCTTCCTATGTGGGGGGTCTGAAATGCCAAAACAATTGACATAATTGTTTTAAGACATAGATATACCTCTCTCCACCTTTCCCTTTTTCTTTTCTTTCCTCTCTTTCTTCTTTCCTTTCTTTTCCTTTCCTTTTTTCTGTTTCTTTTCTGGCCATACTAGGGATTAAACTCAAGACCTTGCACTTGTCAAGCAAGCATTCTACCACCTAAACCATTCTACCACTTAAGCCCCTACTCCGTTCATGTTCAGTTTGTTGTTCAGACAGGGCTTTGTGCTTTGCCTAGACTGGTTGAGATGTGACCTTCTTATTCCAATGCATGAGTAACTGCTCCCGCAGGTGTGCCTCCTGTCCCACTCTTCTTTGTCTTCATCTCTTCTCATAACACACAAGTACCAGGAGCCTGTTATTGCTTTTGGACTAGAGGTTTCAAATAAAATATACAGATGTGTCAATGAGAGTTTTATTGTGGGTAGAACTTTGCTGAATTATGGATCATATCTGGAATTTTTAACTCTTTAGATGTAAATGTCCCCAAAACTTTTCACATCTGCCAGGGCAAAGGAGTTCTAGCCCTCATAGCAGAAGGGCTATTTTGTGGTGACTTATTAAATGGACCCAAGATCTTCACTGGTCCCGGGGCAGAAGACCAGCTGCTGTCCTCTTTTCTCAACAAAGGACTCTTGTATTTGAACGAAAACTGTGGACTGTATGCCTAGCAGCTGAAGGGAGTCTTAGCAGCGATGTCAAAGTGTACCATGATGTCACCACAATTCACAAAGAATTACAGTTAATGCCATGTGAAGTGAGGCCAAATTCAACACTTTCTCTCTTGGGTACTTCACAGTCTGAGAGACAGAAGCAAGGCCAGAGGTCAAGCCTTTGTATAATTTTGTTTCACATTCTTTGGACACCTTAATTTTAGAAGCAGGGGAGAGAAAAAGCAGCCTGTTTTTTTTAAGGTCCCCAACCATCTGCTGAGAATGAATTCTACTGTCTATATGCGCAAATGTCTATGCTATGTTAATTCTTAGGATTTCTGTTGAAGACTACTAGATAAACAAATTTAACTAAAAATAATATGCAAAAAAATAGTCCAGGTGTGTTCAGAATAAATTTACACAAGAATTTGGACCAGAAAAGATCAGACTGGTAGCACCTGAGGATGGGAATACATGGTGGAAATAAGACCTACTCATTTGCTTTGTTCATTTTGGAGTATTTATCCAGGCCATTGGATAGATAAGATTTCTGATTTACAGAAAGCAGGACAGGAAATTCATTTTTAAATGCTTGCAATCTTATTAATGTATGCCATCTCATGCTGCTATCATTATCTCTCTTTACTTCAGTTTGATTCATAATATAAAGACAAGACCTGTAGACCCAATGGAGGACTGGGAACAGTACTCAAGTGGTAGAACATTTGCCCAGCAAGCTGAAGGCCCTGAGTTCCAAATCCAGTCTAATCCCTAGAACTCCACATTTAGCATGTTAATATGGAGCTCGTATCTGAAAAAAAAATCTCATTCTTGTAAAAAGAAGGACCTCCTCTAGAACTAGTAGCAATAGGAGTGAATAGGTTAGAGGTAGAGGATTGTGGTTCTGTTTTAGCTAGATGGCCAGTCAAAGGACTAGCGCTCATGCAGGATCATGGAAGTCAGGCCAGGAGGTACCCAGGTTGAAATCCACTAGTAAAAACTAAGAATTAAGTGCTTAAAAGAACAAGTATGAGGTGAATATATACATGCAGAGTTGGTATTGGAGCAAGCTCATAAAAGCCAGAGCACTGTCCTTGTGTAAAAAAAGATGGAGACAATGTGGGAAATGTGAGCATTTATTTATGCCTCAACATAATTTTTGGATACCAATAGTGGACCAATGACAAAGCAAAGTGACAAGTGAAAATTAAACTTTCAGATTATAATGCTGTAACATGATACATCCTTAGAGATCTTGTACTTTTTTATTCTTTGGAACCAGTGAGATGGAGTTTAAGTTCTATGTTGCACATTAAAACTTAACTACTACCTCTGATTTTGCTTGTAGACTGAATTTAACAACAAATATTAGTTATCTTTTATAAGACATATAACTATCCATGAGATAGGATGTTACATTCTAGTGAAAGAGAGAAAACAAATAATATATTAATGCATATATTAGATATTAGATTAGATTAGATATACCATAGAATAGAAAGTGAAAATGGAACAAGATAAAAGGGTTTAGGATGAGGAGAGACAGAATTTAATATTCCAGTCAAATTAGGTCTTATTGAGAAGATGAGAATTTTCTCAAGCAAAAAGTTAAAAGAGGCAAGACAAGATATGTAGAAATGTCTGAAGAGTGTCCCAGCCAAAGAGAAAAACCAGGGTTTTAGTAAGATGAGAAAGCATGTGCTCTGTTTAAAGAACAGCTGGGAAAGTGGATCAGAGAGAGATGAGATCAGAGAGGTTACTTGGGTAGATGATCTGGAACCTTGTGGGTTATTGTAAGGACTCAAAAAAAAAAAAAACCACAAGGAAAGATGACTAGTCTTAGAAATGCATGATAAACTCCAGAGGAGAGTATCTTGTATGGAGGAAGGTTTTCCTCTGGAAAACTTTTACCTGGAGGAAAGGTAATTAAATGTTTTTACATAAACTTTTATCAAACTGTAATAGGATGTAGAAGCACTTTACATCTTTCTGAATAGGCAGATGGCCTGTGGGTATTTACCACTATGTCCCACTGGCATGTGTGTGAGTATGGGACAAAAAAAACTGCTTTTATTAAAATATTACTAAGTAGATCCTCCAAAACCAAAAAACCAACCCTGCTCATACTTTCAAGTTACTGACTCTGAGAGCCCATTTGTTTCTGGTCCTTCCATTCAGTCCTCAGAATGGCAGGCAAACAGGTGTTACTTCTGGCAACAAGGTGTGGCTGATAGAAACCATTGCATCCTCCTTCTTTCTGCAGTGATCTGCAGTTCTCATCTCCCAAAGGAGCCCAGTAGGCCACAGAAGAGAGGGATCACTCATCAATTACAGTGATGCCCGGATGTCAACTCTGGGAACACCACAACCTTGGCAAGTTTTCTTTTTTAACCTTCCTAGGTCTCAGTTTTAGTTTTGTAAAACACATATAATCTTAACTAATTTTCAGGGTTATCATAAGAATTAAGTGAGACAATATATTTGGTACCTCAATATAACACGAGTTTGGCAAACTCTAGTTCATGTACTCTTCTGTCTTTCTCCTCTTCTGTGTCCTTTTGACCTTTCATTTCCATGCCCTTATTCCCTTTCTACTTTTCCATGTTTTAAGGAAATGATCTGATCAATCCCATTCACCCTAGATTGAGACCATGCTTCGGTTTATATGTATTCCCCGCAGCCAGCATAGTGCCTTATATTCAGTTCATTCAGTCTAATTTCATTATAATCAGCAACTTCATGTGTTACTTTTCCCAAGGGTATTTGAACAACAAACAAAGGACTACATGTGGTTCTGGACTTTTTAACACAATGGCATCCTTTCTAATTTATTTTTCTGTGAACCTTGTGTATTGGAAGTTTCCATATACTCAAAACACTGTGTGTGTTAAGTGATAATTTGTTTTCTTGTTTTATGACTTAAAAACTTGAGCTTGCAGCTAAAAAAAAATAAGTGCAGCAAAAGCCAGCAGTTAGCTTATTGGTATAATAAGATGGTTGGTGTTTTGGTGACCTTATGGGGTTTGATTGCAGGTAAATACCTTTCCATTAAGCTTTTTGAATAGAGTAACTACAGCTCATGGACCACTGTTAGCACCTTTAGGACTTCCCAAGGATCCCATTTTCTCATACTGGAGACCAAACAAACACATTTGGAAAAGAAGAACTTTAGATACCTTAGCAAACCGACAGAGAGAGGAGGGAAGGGGGAGAGAGAGAGAGAGAAGAGAGGGAAAAGAGAGAAAGAGAAAGTGAGAGAATAGTGGTCCATGTATGTGGTATGTATGAAGAGACATTTAGTGTATGTATATACTGTGCTATGTGTATATTCATATGACAACTGTGTAACACAGGTTTAGCTGAAAGCTGGCACCTTCCCATTTACTTTTCATATGTGCTACCAAGTCACCGTCTATTTATCCTTGTGCATATGTCTAGCTCTGGATAAGGTAATCATGTTAAGAATATTCAACCTTTTCCCTTATATATAGAAGCTAGATTTAGCTTATAAATTTATAAGCAAGTGAATTGGATGGTGTGGAAGTGTATACAAATGTATTAACAGAAATATGGTAGATTCAAAGGAGAACTCAAATAGTGTAATTCCTTAGAACGACAAAGTCAAATTTCAGCACAAATATATACCAGGAAGCAGGTCCTCAAAAGGGATGGGTTGGGGTCAAGAGGAAATGAGTAGACAAATGAAGAGGAGAAGAAAGAGGGAATGCAACCAAGAATCCAATGTGTATCCTACAAAATTAACTGAGAGAAGGTGTGGATAGGAGAGGGATTGGTGAGTATGTTGAAAGGGGTGACATTGATCAAGATATATGTATTCATAGCTACTTTGTTAAATGACAACTCCTTTGTATAACTACTTGAAGATAATTTGAAAAAAACTGTTTAAATAAAAAAGAGTATTTAGCCTTATCACACTTAACTTCACCATATAAACATTGTGCATATGCCTTTTCACACCAGTGACCTGAAAGAGAGTCTGGTGTTTTTCCTTACCAGCATCTATTTTACCTTGGGGAAGTTATCTTCTCACTCTCAGCATTATAATCCTTTTTTTAACTGTATTTTTTGTCTTTTCTTTTTTGGTACTGGGGATCAAACCCAGGATGTTGTACTTACTAGGCAAGCGCTTCGCCACTGAGCTACATCCCAGACCAACATTATAATCTTTACTTGAAATCATTCAGATCCTAAGAGAAATAGTACTTGTGGAAAATTGTCTAGAAGTGAGGCAGCCAGTTCATCTCCCTGTTTCTGGAATGGTAAGCTGGTTTCATGTCCTCATCTGACAACCATAGTCTATTGGATTTGGCACGTAGAGAACAATGGCATAAAGGATCTGGGGCCACATAAAAGCTCAGAGGCCAAGAATGCAACAGTTGATTAGCAATGTCTGCTATGGATCTTGGCAGGAGAAATAGTGCCACATGTACCACAGTTTTGCTAGCCTAGCCCTAACTGCTCTAAAGTCCACCCTTGGATTAGGCCAGACCGTCTCAATGCTTTGTACCTAAATGTTTTGACTCCTTAAAATTAGTTTTATTTCCTAAATGTTCTTTGATATTAGGTTTCATTAAAGGCTATAGGAACTCATTAAAGTTTGTTTTCATGCACTCAGGTGATTTGGGAAATTGTTATATGGTGTTTTCTTTTGGAAGAGTCACAGGAAATACATCTAGGATTTTAGTACTTTGAGTATTCATGGTTCTGCTGTGCCAGCTTCATATTCATTCATTACACAGATATTTATTATGTCTGCTACAAGAAATATATTACTTATACATTTTTAAAAGATTCAATAGATAACTTTTTTACTTTAAAAATCCTTAATAGGTTATTCTATTCTAGGAAGTTCAAATACAGATTTGTGACACCCCCCCCCACAAGCCCCTTCCAGAAAATGGTGTGTAGTATATAGGATTTCCTCATTTATGATTTTTATCTCTCTTCAACTTTTTTCTCTCTGCTTTGTTTAACCACTTTTTAATATCTTGATTATATTATATCAAATGTATATACTGCACATTTTTATTAAAAGGTTAATCTTAAATAAATTAACTAATACCTAAATCTTTGGAGGATAGGGTTAGAGATATTCTATTGCCCTAACTTACTCACAAATTTAGAAAATGAGAGTATGTAGAGAGTATTCTGTTACTCATTCTGTTACCATTTTGTCTAAATTGAATAATCATAAGTAAGAGTGGCTGTGATCAGATGTTCACAGTTTAGCTTTCCATATTTCTCTTTCCCAGTGCTGAAAATAGAGGGATTTAAAAGTATCTTACCTCATGGTGTTGGATCAAGGAAAGCTTGACATCACTGCTTCAGTATTTGATGCTAGCAGTTGAGATCTTTATGGGAAACCATTTGAAATAAAGCCAGGATGAACCCAACTGAGAATATTAGTCTAGGGCATAATATCTACTTATAGGTTGTATTTATTTTATTATTGAAATGATTACTGTATTGATCTTAGATTCTCCCATGACTTCTAGTGAAGATATTTTTGTACAAATTTCAGTGTCTGGAGAATTCTGCTTGTTGTTCATTGCTCTCAGCTCTGTAAAAAAATGAAAGAAGACCACCCCCTCATACCCTCTTTCAGTGTCCACTGCAGAGCTGGAAACTAAAGTCAGCACACATATTCAAAGTCAGGACGCCAACTTGGATTGGAGACTATGGTCTTAGTTTTGTTTTTATAAGGAGGACCCTCCTCCCCTTTAATAAATCTCTGATGAATAAAGAAAATTCAGCAGTGATAAGTATGCACCTTCTACTACGAAATGAGGCAAGGAACTACATGTGTGCATACATGCATGTGTATATGTATAAGAGAGGTTAAAAACAAATACACTTAGGATATAAAAGCAAAGCTTAGTTTATTAATGAGATCTAAACAACAAAATGTTGTTTACTATGGGGTTGCTATTCTGACTTTCTCTGAAATTTTGGGGAATTTGACACTTTTTATATCACCTGAGAGTTTTTAAAGCAAAAGAAGCAACACTGTGCAATTGTGGAGATAAGGTTAACTCCTCCTCCAGCTGACACGTAGTAGTAAAAAACTAGTAAGTTGTATTAAGCCAAAATATTCTGTTAGAATTCCACCCTTTGCCAAAAAATTCCATGAAATTGTCAAAGATATGAGTGGTCATTATCTCACTTTACTACTTTATCCAGAATGGGGTGGGTCTGGGAACTCTGTGACCTGAACATTGCCTTCCATGACATCTTCATAATGATGAACATAGGTGCACTGGGAAATAGTCTCTAAACAATAATAGTTCTTTACTGTAATGCTTGTTCAAGCATTAAAGAGGTTTAGATTGGACCTTGAATTTGTAGTATGTTCCTCTATATAGACACAGACAGACACACACACACAAATACATTTTTGCATACATGTGTATAATCAATAACCGTATTGCCAATCTGTAACCTATATGTGAATTGCTAGTACAGAGTACCATTGTGTTTGGTGTTCTGTACTTCATTGATATATCAGCATTGGTGTATCTCAAACATAAAATACTATGCTAATAAACCAAAATGCAAAAAATTGTAAACATGGTTTCTCTTTTTTTCTTTTTTCTTGCTTGAACTCGGGGCTTGGGCATTGTCTCTGAGCAACTTTGAGCCAGAGCTCCATATCTAGTTTTCTGGTGGTTCTTTAGAGGTAAGAGTCTCACGGACTTTCTTGCTCAGGCTAGCTTTGAACCATGATCCTCAGATCTCAGCCTCCTGAGTAGCTAGGATTATAGGCATGAGCCACCAGCACCCAGAAACCATGCAAATATGATTTCTTAATTACCCCATTATTTAAGTATAGAGAAAAACATACTAATAGATCAAGCTCAATATCAATTATGTAACAATTTGAATTATGCATAAATGAAAGAAAATTCCAAAACAATAGAGACCTAATGCTTTGAAGCTTTATTTTTAAAAAAGAAGTAAAAATATCACCCTCTTTCTGTTTGTTCCTCTCTCCATCTGTAGTGCTAGGCTCCCATGTACAAGCCTCTCATCTTTTAATATGGCCATGGGCACCAATAGGAAGAAACAAAGGCAAAGGGCAGAAGGGCCCTCCCCCTGCTAAGTCTGCTGTTTTAACTAGCCTTCCCAGAACACTTAGCACTTTTGTTTTTACTTCACTAATTGTAATTTGGTCACATGCCACAAAGAAATGCATTCTTTTCACTTGATATATTGCCATCCTATTAAAAGTTCTGTTCAAAGGATAGAGATTACTGGCAACTGGTAATCTCTACCACATGGAAATATCGGCAAAAATGAGAAAGCACTAAAACAATTAATTTTGAAATTTGAAAAGGCCTTTTTTTGAGAAAGAAATATTTAATTGAGGGTTTGAAGGATAAATAGAAGCTTTCCAAGTAAAGAACTGATCAAAACAACTTTGGATGGAAATAATAGAAAGCACAGAGGGATCGGCATTATGTCTGCCAATTCATCTCATTTCTGTATTCTTAGGGGGTTTTGTTGTTGTTGTTAATAATAGGTATAAAAGTAACAGGCTAATTTTCATTAATCTAATGATTATTCAAGATCAACAGACTAAGATATATCAAGAATGATTATCCTGATGTAATTGAAAACAATTTTCTACTCAGCCAAAAAAAAATAACATTTCATCTGATAATAAAGTATTCCACATTTTTTAAATAATTGAGTTAGAATATCTTGGCTTCTTAAAGACAAATTAATACAGAGAAAAGAAAAAACACAATGTGTCAAGGAGATGTTTGTTTTTAAAACACTGAAGTTAAACAACACCCACTTAGAACTGAATTGGTTCATATTCTGGGGTCCATAAATCCACATTGAAAATAGGAAGATTAAGGTCTGGCCAAGTTAGCTTCAAAGTATGTCACCTCTTATTTAGCTGTTTCTAATCTGAATGTTACTTTGGATCGGTGAAGCAGGGTTGTTCTTTTCTGAAAATGGTTTTGGAACCATAAGAAATCTTTAGGATTAGAAAAGCTCCTGATTATCTCCTCAGGATCTGTTAGAGACATCAGCATCTATTAAAATGTTCCCAGAAAAACTTAAATCCTTTGAGAAAACCTGGAATTCCTATCGTTTAAGGAGTGAATCTAGTTAGGTTTGAAAGAATCCATTCCCCCTGCTTATCTGGTCCTTCCACATAGCTGAAAATCTTGTAAAAATTAAACCCATCTCTCTTCAATCCCAAACAACAAAACACGAGACTCAGTAATTTTTTGAATATTGCCTAAATTAAGACTGCCATGGGAGGAGTTGGGGAGGTGGGGAGGGAAGGGATGGTAGGGGAAAAACAAAGGAGGGGGCAACAATGCTAGATAGGAAATGTACTCATTACCTTACTCATGTAACTGCAACCCCTCTCTACACTATCTTTACAATATAAAATATATATTAAAAATACTGCCATACTTTCTCTACTGAAGCAATCCAATAAGTTAGTTTGATCATACTGTTTTTTTAGTTTTGCCAACTTTGTTTATTTTCAATTCTTCGCTATTAATCTAGGAAATGCACAATAACAGCACCTCCCTTCAGCTTTTAACTTCAACTTCTCATTCATTTTTTTTAGCTCCGAAGACTTCTTTCATCAAGTCTTCTTTGGACTCTAAACAAATTCTCCATACTTTACCACTGTATGCCTTTTGTATGTGATGGTTGTGTACTATATCCCTTACCCACTAGACTGTAAGTGATGTGAAAGTGAAATCGTATATGCTTGAATTCTCCACTGAATTTTACTTGTAGTTCAGAGGCTGGCCCATAGCAGGTATTTAAGAAATGGTGTTTAAATAATTAAGTGAATGTTTTTAAAATAGACATTTCTTCAATCACATTTCACACTATACTATGAATGTATCAATACAGAACTGTGATCAGCTCATGGGTGGGTCCAATGACAGATAAAAAACAATTTGAATAATTTGACTATACTTACATAGAAACATATGCAAGAAGTCTTTAGATAACTGATGCTTGTGTATGCATAGATAAAATTCACTGAATCTGACAGGATGGCCTTGTTGCAGATTGAAGTGATCTGCTGCTGACCAAGCTCATGAGAAACCTATCCTGCCTTTGCTATCCACTTCAGACCTCAGTGCCGTGTTTTACTGGCATTTGTGCATTCCAAAGACATGTAGAGGGCCTGAAGATGTAGCTCAAGTGGGAGATTATGCTTGCTTGCTGAACATGTGCATGGACTGGTTCAATCCAGAGTACAAGAAAAAAGGCACAAGTGTTGAAGGAGTCATTGCTTAATCACATATTTTTAGAAATGCTTGGGGGTTGGAGGTCTGGTTCAGGTGGTAAAGTACCAACCAATAAGCAAAAGTATCAGATACTGAGTTTAAGTCCTGGTCTAGACCAAACATAATCACATTTTACTGAAAATAATACACATTACTACACAGTTTTTGCTTAGTTAGATTTTTGTTTTATATTGTTTGCTCTATCATATTAAGTTCATTGGTCCAATGTTAATCAGTATAAAAGCCTAGATGAAAAGGTTATTAATGCCCCTGATGATGACAGTGATGCTAAGGATAGTCCAGTGGGTCAAAATAAAAGAATAAATGAATAGATTAGTAACTATTCACAGGTATCTTTCTATTCCTAAATAATTACACTTTACCCAACACCACCTATTACTTCAAATTCACACATTTAATTAAATTTTTATCATTTTTGTGATTTTTGTCTTTTTCAATTTGTAAATTAGGCTTTGGTTCCAACATGAAAAGATTATACTTTGTTTTATATCCTCACTTACCTGAAGAATACCAGAAAAATACCATTTAAGTCAACACTAGAAAAGTTTGAAAAGTTTTTCTCCATAAATGAGATTTCAAAATTTCTCATTATTGAGAAATGCTGCTAAATAAAAATAGAAGAAAATCAAAGTGCTGTCATGGCACAAAAAATTATAAAACCTATTCCTAGCTATCTGTTTAATTCACTTCTACCCATTTCCCAAAGTAGACCACACACGATTCTCTTTACCATGTGTCTATCCCCTCATTATTCAGTTCCTGAATAGCAAAATTCCAGCAAATCTCACAAACTTCTTGAATAATTTGTTGCTATTCTATTCCTCAGCCCTCTTTTACACATTCTGTACTCTGTACTACAGAGTATACATATAGCATCAAAGTTTAATAATTATACATTTTAATTTTATTTTTATTATATCTAAGTATTTGTTCAAAGGGGTTTCAATCCAATATGTCAATTTATGCTAATTTTTGCATAAGTCTGTTTACACTACTTATGAAAAGTATAAAAAGGAAAAATTGCCAGGCTCCGGTGGTTTATGCCTGTAATCCTAGCTACTAAGGAGGCTGAGATCTGAGGATCACGGTTCAAAGCCAGCCCGAGCAGGAAAGTCCATGAAACTCTTATCTCCAATAAACCACCCGTAAGTGGCACTGTAGCTCAAGTGGTAGAGTGCTAGTCTTGATTTGAAGAGTTGAGGGACAGTGCTCAGGCCCAGAGTTCAAGCCCCATGACTGACAAAAAAAAAAAAAAAAGGAAAAATGAAGCCTCAAAAAAAAGGCCAGATTTTTTTAAACAAAACAAATTATGTGGACTTTTTTGGAGCTATTCCTCGTGAAATATCTCTCCAGTTTTCATTTTATTTTGTCAGAAACAGCCATTGAAATAGTTTGGAAGTAGAAAAAATCCTCTGTTGTGAGCTCAAACTAGAACGATAAGATGTACAAGCTGGTATAGTTTGTCTTTAACTGTTTTTTTCTTATTGAAACATTGATGGGAGAAGTAAAACTAAAAGTGAGTTTGCTTACTTACTTTGTAAAGGTTTGTAGTTTTGTTGAGCCTGATTTGGACTAAATATAAATATTTGCTAGAAGTATTTAGAACTTAGCTAATTACTAGCTAAACAGCCTTGGGCAAGATTCATGACCTCAACTATAAAATGAGGATATCCTACATGATTGTTTCTAGAATTCATGAGATATTTGTTGGATCTAGTATAGGACAGAGCCAGAAAATGGCAGAATCTTTGTATTGAACATCTCTGCTGTCTTCCATGCCAGCCCTCTACTTCTCTCTCTATATATAAATATAAAATACATATATAATGTATATGCATATATACATATGTATGACTCCACACACATACACACATGCATACACATGCATTGTTTCTTTTAGCTGAACTGCTAGCTAGAAAAGCCTAGTGATATCTCTGTTTTCATACAGCAAAAATCTGTTAATCTACAGTTGACTACACACTGATGTTTGGAATACATTAATGAACCCAACATACAAAACACCAAATCTTGTGCAGTTTTCAGTTTAAAAAACACAATAGAAGATAAGATTATTCATTAAATCTTTTCTGTTCCAGTGACCCCATGGCTGCAATTTCTGTCATTTGAATGAATCATAATTCTAGACTGTGGGAATTATTATTTTTTTATTATGAAGGTGATTTACAGAGGGGTTACAGTTACATAAGTCAATAATGAGTACGTTTCTTTTTTTGGGGGGGGGGTTCCAGTCGTGGGGATTGAACTCTGGGCCTGGGCACTGTCCCTCAGCTCTTCAGCTCAAGGCTAGTGCTCTACCACTTGATCCACAGCGCCACTTCCAGCTTTTTTCTTTTTGCTTATGTGGGGCTGAGGAATCGAACCCAGGGCCTCATGCATGCAAGGCAAGCACTCTACCACTGAGCCACCTTCCCAGCCCCAATGAGTACATTTCTTTTTGAACAGGTCACCCCTCCCTCCTTTTCTTGGGAATTATTTTTTTATTAAAGTTTTAACAGCAGTATTTTAAGATCTCTCCCTAACTGTCTTCCCATCTTTCCTTATTTCCTTTCTCCCCATTTTCTCTTCTTTTTATTTGTTTAATTCAACTATAAAGATACTTTTACCTATACCACCTTTTTTTCCCACTTAGCTAGGTTCAAATTCCAATTTAACTCTGTCCCCTTCATAAGAAGTACATTTTATGCCCCATGGGTATGAGGGGAAGGGTCATTTGGTGTTATTGGCCGTATCATGGATCCTGCCTTGTTAGGAACCCAGTTGAATCACACACCTCTCTTTCTTGTTAGATCGTTGGCTGCGACCATCAGCTGGGAAGCACCGCCAAGGAGGATAACTGTGGTGTCTGCAACGGAGATGGGTCCACCTGTCGGCTGGTTCGAGGGCAGTATAAATCCCAACTCTCTGCAACTAAATGTAAGACCCGACAGACATGGGGCAGACTTTGGGCTTGCACACTCGTTCTGCTTCCCTAGCTTAGCTTTGGCTCCTCCCACTAACTAGGGAATGAAACATCTACCCAAGTGGAGAGGGATCCAGAAATGTTGTAGAAAACTTTGTGTTCCTGCTTTATGGACTAGTCTATGAATGACAAGCCAGGCTTCCAGTTGTAACCCCCCCAAAAGGGAAATTTTCCTTCTGAGGCATAATAAAGTATAAACCAGAAGTGAGGCTAGAGCCCCTCAGCAGTAATAGGAGTGTAGTCTGGGGAGAGTCTGGCCTGATCATATTCGATTTGCCTGGTGAAACATAACCATAGGTTAAGATTGGCACAACCTCACTTTTGTTATGTGAAATCACCTCGTCTTCATTTACAAAATTAGGATAGGACAATGTATATGTGAAGAACTTTATTCATTGTTGTGTCTTGATCTCCTTATGCCAGCAAATAAATGTGTACTTAGTATGCATGTAGGAACTTTGCACAATTATCTCACTTAATCTTTCTATAGCAACTTCATAAACAAGGTATCATTAACTTCCTATCATAGAGGAGATGACCAAGCCCTGCTCAGATAATATGACTTGCTCAGTCACACAGCTATAAAGCAAAGAGCTAAGATTTGAGCCCGGAGTCTTATGCAGAGCCTCAACTCTTACCCATCCCCTTGAACTATCTCATAATGCTGCTGACTGTCTCTAGGGTGGGAAATTATAAAGCAAATTTATGGATCAAGCCAAAGGTCCTCAAAGGTCAACCAGTTGTCTTGCTAGGCCAGATAGTGTAAATTCCATATCATGTAAGTCCATAATCGAGTCACACATTCATCCAACTTACTTTATAATACAGTATCCTTTGTAATGACCTGTTCTAGGAATTTTAGCAGGTACAGACGGAAGTAAGACAGCCTCTGTAGTTGGGACATGGATTTTTTTTTTTACTTCATTTGGCTTCTTGTCTCCAGATTTTGCCATTATGCAAAATCTTTCCAGAGATCCAACCTGATGATTCAATATCTCTGCCCATATATCTCCTCTAGCCTGGGAAATGGAGTCAAATAACTTATGGTGTGTGGTTTTTGTGTTTTACTTGTTGACTGGTTGGAAGGAGACAATTGACAGCTAGCAGGCTTGTGGCTTTAGATGGACTGAGAGGTCAAGAGGAAAGACAGATGCAGTTAGTCCATTGGGCACTGGAGAAGTACTCAAAAGGGTGGGCTCTAGGGAAGAGTGGACATAAAGAAAGGCCAGGGACTTTGAAGTTCATGAAAAATTAGAGATGCCAGCTTAGGGAGCTCTCTACTTCTTAACTCCCCTGGAGGCAATGGAAAAAAAAATGTGACTGTAAAAAAGTTAAATTTTACATAGACTTTGGCAGACAGAATGAAGAGTGAGGTAACTTAAACATGGATATGGTGCATTCAGGCAAAATTTTTCTTTGGTCCTGTGTTGCTGGTACCTTATTTTTATATGACAGAAATTAAAGAATGTAAAAGATGGAAACCAGACATGGGTAGAGGCATCATTATTTCTTATATCTCTGAAATTAGAGGTGCAGACTTGAAAAGTTACATCTCAAAGGTTTCTCTTACAGAGCGCTTTAAAAAAATGTTGAAAGAATTAAAACCTCCTGAATTAATTCGTCACATAATTGAGTTGGAGCTCATCATGTAGAAATATGGGTTGGGCCATTAGGCACAAAGGAAAGCCCATGTTTTTGTGCTGCTACTGCTGTGTGGTGAATTCTGAGAGCATCTTTTAATGGTGAGGGTCTTCCTTTAGTCTCATGCCCACCACCCCTTCCACCTTCCTGCTTTTATAGAGGAGCTCCCATGGCTATTCCTCTTACCCTCCAAAGGGCAGGGCGGGGGGGGGGGGCTGACCTTTGGGGCCTTGCCTCTGGAACAACAGTGAAGCCCTGAAGGAACAAACTAAAGCAAACTGAGAGCCACGTGTCATCTCTGGGTCTGTAATGAGTAGAGCTCTACTCAAGACTGACAGTGGGCAAATTATATAATAATACACAGTTTGTTGATTATTCATAATGACAAAATGCAATTGATTCATTTACCTTAGCACTGATGATGCCTCATGACAAAATGATTTATATCAATAAAGCCCAACAGATGCCTGCACCTCACCACAATCTATAGCAGATGCTGAGCAAACTGCCTCACATAGGCTCGCCCTACCCAGAAGAATCTTCCACACTGTATTCACGGAGTACAAGGCAGCCCACAAGCAGGGAAGTGTAGGCTGCTCTGCGGGGTCCAGTGTGCTGGCCAGGTGAGCCCTGCTGCTCCCCTGCAGTTCTGGGAAAGTACTGCCAGGTCTCCCCTCACATTGTGCCAAAAGTAACCATGAGTCAGCCATGTGCTCTTCTCCAAATTCTAGCACTAGGGTTTCCCACATTGAACTCATTTTCTTTCTAAATTTATATCCAAGGTGTTTTTCTTTTCTCTTATGTTATCAATACTTAAGGGAGTAAAGAAAAAAAAAGCAGAAAAGTGAAGAAAGAACATAGTAGAAACTGCCAGAAGGAAACAGAGAAGTAGAATAACCCCATAAATTGGCTACCATTTGCTAGTGAATAAAAAAAATCATCTTTAAGAAAAGACATTATAGGAAAATGAACCCTTAGATATGTATTTTAATGTTTTTTTTCTTTCATGCATGTGTTTCTAATGCATTTATAAGATTATCTCTTTGTTGCTTTGTATG
>NW_012267269.1:4556292-4644801 GCF_000151885.1 Dipodomys ordii
GATGTGAAGGGTAAACAAAAGGAGGAGGCTGCAATGCTTGGTAAGAAATGTACGCATTATCCTGCCCATGTAATTGTAACCCCTCTGTACAGTATATTCACAAATAAAATTTAAAAAAAAAGAAAAGACATTATAATTGGCGATTACAAAGGCCATGCAAAGAGGACAAAATCAAAGCATTCTTTCTATTTTAAGGGAAAAGACGATCACCAATTATGGCCACTCTCCTTGTTTTCTCTTCTTCTTGACTTCCCCAACCAATTAGAGGCAGAGGGGGGGGAGGGAAGGGGCGGGAGGGGGCAGGGGGGCGCGTGGAGTCACTTAGCTAAAGTTACCTTACTTTTGGTTTTTAAAACTCATTTTTGTTTTAAGTGTTGAATAGTGCTATATTATGTGCTTTTTAACCAGGCTAAAAAAATACTTAAACCTAGATGAAGTCTATTTGCTATCAAGTTAACTCCAGTTTGACTTGAGTTTCCAAAGTACTCATACTCTCCCTCCAGTTTGAATGGAAAGAAAAGGGCAGAGAAACTAATTCATATCAAGATAAAATGAAAACCCTAATACTCCGAGATGTGTTTCTCAGACTGTGGCTTAAACTGATTTATAACATATTCCTGGACTATCATTCTGGCTCAAAGTGTATTGATAATAAAACATAAGTCTCTATATTATGAACACAAATACATGTGAATTTGTTAAGAAGACACAAACAGTAAAGACATTTTCACCTTGTAATGGGCTGCTTCCAGCTGTGCTCACAAGTTGCACAATGATATATATATTCATTCATTCACACAACAGTAAGCACTTGCTAGACACATGTTATGTGCTGAGTATCTTTTCTAGGTGCTGGGAACACAGTAAAAAAATATATCAGACAAAAAATCCATTTCTTTCAAGGCACTTACATAGTAAAATTAATGGCAAAAAGATAAATGAAATGTATATAGTCCAAGGTCATGGAGAAGGAAAAGCAAAGAAGGAAAAGCACAGGAGATTAGATGGGCTGCCTGCCAAGGGTGTTAGAGGAAAGTTGCAATTTTTAATAAGTTAGTAAGAAGATGACTTGCTTAGAAGAAAGCATTGGAGTAAGGATTTGGTGAAAGCAAGAGAAGGGCATAATCCAAAACTCAGGGAAAGAGAAAAGCAAGTGAAGGCAGAAAGGTTGTAGGGAAATGAATGACATTAGTACTATAGGATCTTTAAAGATTTTAGATCTTCATCTGGATGAGACAAGAAGTCATGGGAGATTCTGAGCAGAGGAATGGCTTTATGGGATCTCTGCCTACGATGAGAGGAGACAGTGGATGAGAAAATAGTCACAAAAATAGCCGAGGGATGATGATGGCTTGGACCAGTAACTGTGGACAGAATAAGAAGTAGTCCAATTCCGGAACTATTTCTTTGAATCTAAAACATTAGTGACTTAAAGATGCACCATTATCTTATGTGCTACAGAATGTTTTTATTTTTAATGCTGCCATTGAAACTAAGAAACAATGGCATGATACTTTCTGAACATTTAAGAATTTTATGTCAGTCTATAAAAGCTCTGTTTTATACTTGGACAGATGTTTAATCATATTTTACTTCTGCACATATAAAATAAAAATGCAAATAACAAATGAAATAAATTGATCCGTATAGCTGAAACAAAACCTTATCTGAAACTGCAGCTCTTTTTAATCAATTTTGATTTTTTACATCATCAGGAATCCTAGTGATGCAAATTATAAGAAGAATCTACAAAAGAAATAAAATTCTTTGGTTCTGATACTTTAAAAAAAATACTGAGGTATGATTGGCCTTTACTAAACAGCATGCTTAAGTGTTTAGAGTTTGATAAGTTTTTATATATGGATACATCTGTTCATTCATCACCATGATCAAGATCATAAGTATATCCATTATCCAAAATGCTTCCTTGTGTTCCTTACAACCCTGCATCTCCCTACACCTGTCTCTGGGTACCTCTGATGTCCTTCTGTCACTACAGGTCAGATTGCATTGTGTAGAATTTGATATATATCCTGCCCTGTTTTCTGTCTGCCCACTTTTCTTCTGAAAGAGTAAGGTTTAACATTTTTACCTCTAGATCTGTAACCCATTTTCAGTTACTTTTAGCATAATGTCTAAAGTTCATATCTAGTTTGAGGTTTTGATGTCCCATTCTTTCAGTTTGTCTGTCTCCCTAAGTTGTATTTAAGTCTTTGACAAAATTCCATTGGCCATTTCTGCTCTATCTCTTTTCTGCTACATATCTATCCCTTCATCAATACCACATTACTTACTATAACTTTAGATGCTAGACCAGGTAAGGTGATTCCTACAATGTTTTTTTTCTTTTCAAACTGATTTTGGCTATTCTTTTGACTTTTGACATAAATTTTGCAGTCCACCTGGCCATACTTCTGAAACAAAATCACACCAGAATTGTTACTAAAAATGTGTTAATTCTACAGATTAATTTGTCAGGAAGGAGAGTGTTACTGTGTTAAGTCATTCAACCTGTGATGACTTTTATGTGTTTCCATTTGCTGAGGCTTTCTTTGATTGCTTATTAGTTCTCAGTATACAGAGTTCATACATTTTAGTGAGATTTAATCCATTGTGTTTAATCTTCCAGTGATTGAAAAGATTGATTTTGTGCATTGCTATGTGTTTTGCAAACCTGATAAACTTGCGTATTAATATCCCTAACATTTTTGTGGATTATGATATTTTCCACATAAACAATAATGTTTAGAAATAAGAAAGCATTGTTCAATTCCTAAGCTCCTTATGATGCTATAGGTTTTTGGTAAATACCCTGTATCAGATTGAGGAAGTTGCCTTCTTTGACTGCTTTCTGAGGACTATTATGGATGAATGTTGAAGTTCTTCAAAATCTCTTTTTGTCTCAGTTAATATAAGCAGGGTTTTTTTTCTCTTTTTGTGTTTTTACTATAGTGTACTGTGTTAGTTGGTTTTCAGATTAGGAACTTTTGGTCCTGGTGAAAAAATGGGACTTTGAGACAAATTCTACTTGAGCTTGCATATCCTTTATGTAGATAGCTGACTTGATTTGCTAAGATTATGTTGAACATTTTCATAAGTATGGTCATAAGACACACTGGTCTGTGGTATTCTTTCTTTGCACTGTGTTTAATTGGTTTTGCTATCAGAATAATGCTAGCTTTACGCAATAAGATGGAAATGTTCCTGTATCTGTTTTCTGGAAGAAAGTATGTAGAATTGCTATTTCGTCACTAAATGCTTAATAGCAGTCACCAGTGAAGCCTTGTGGGCTTGACATTTTATTTTTAGTACTTCCCTTTCTAACCATACGGGATAAAGTTATAGTAAAGATTTTAATGTCCATTCATGACTTTGATTGATTGATTTCTTACTTCTGTATGAGCAGTATTTTTGTTTGTTTATTGTTTTGACTGGATGCCCGTCATTGAAAATTTTACTTTGTTGGATTCTAGATGTGTTTTTATTCCTGTTAATATTTTTGAGTTGAGTTACTTGAACTCAGTTTGATCCTTTTGGGTCTTCAAATTTGGCAGGTAGGACCAAAGCCATGTTTGGCTTAGAGTTAATTGTGCCCTTCTACTAAATACTCAGTGTTCCATGAAGTATGAAGTTTTCAACTCTGGTTTGTGGGATAAACCACTATTTTCTCAGTTCTACATGAGCACAATATCTTCTTTCTTCTAACTTCTTGTGTTGTTCTTTCTCTAGTCTAAGGTAAATTGCCTCATGTTTGTACATTACTCAGTATGAGGCAAGATAGATAAAGAGACAGGGAACTTAAAATTATAAATACTAAAAGTAAAACGTTACTAAAAGTACCAGTCAGAGAGTTACCTAGGTTTGGTGGAGAGTCCAAGTACTAGTGGCTTACACCTGCAATCCTATCTACTTGGGAAGCTAAGAATGGAAGAATGGCAGTTCAAGGCCAGCCTGAGCAGAAAAGTTTACAAGACCTCTTAGCACATAGCTAAGGACGGTAGCACATGCCTTCCATCCTAAGCCCTGTGGAAGTCTGAGATTGGGAGGACCATAGTTCCAGGCAAGTTGAGGAAGAAAAGTCTATAAAACTTTCTACAGGAAGATGCTGGGCATGGTGGCTGTATTATCCAAATGATGAAGAGAAACCTAAGTAGGCTGATTTTAGCCCAGCATGCAAGCACAGGGGCAGAAAGTAAGACCCTATCTCAAAAAATCACTAATACATGAAAGAGTTATATGCATGGCTCAGTTGTAGAGCACCACTAAGCTAGTTTGAGGCCCTCTGTTCAAACTCCAGAACAACCACATATAATATGGGTAGACCCATAGCATATCTGCATGTATTAAAACAATAAATAGCATCCCTTTTGATGACCTAGAACTATTTTTTGTCTAATGATTAGAGATTACCCAACTTAATTTGTTTCCCACTCCTACATTTCTACCCATTCACTTTCTCTCCCCTCTTTTTTCCCACCTTTCGTTTTGTGAACACTGTTACACTAAAATAAATCCTTGCAAAAACTTCCACCTTGAGAGACTCTCAGTTTTGTGAGATACCTTGAAATGCTTTTCATGTGTGCACCTAAAGTGCCTGTGGTTTTTCATGGATGAAACAACCTCTCATCCAGCAATAGATGCTGGATGCTTAAGAGTACCATCTTAGGTATCCAGAGTTCTCTCTCCTTTCTGCTACTTTACCATACAAACTCTACATCCTCTGCTCAAGGAATCTACTTGTCTGTACCAGAGTTCTTATTTCCAATGGCACAGGCAAGAAATTCTTCCAAGGTAAATATCTAAGACAATGTTAGGTTCTGCCTCATTTGTTTTCTGATTCTTAAGATGGTTAATCACACATACACACACCTTGGCCTGCCCAGTACCTTCAAATAATTCTGTCTGACATTTTGGCTGTTTTAGGTAGAATGTAAATATGGTCCCAGGTACTTTTTACTTAGCCAGAAATAAAAGTCTTGGTACTTTGGTGCTAGGCTCTTAAATCAGTTTTGCAATGGTGTAGAACTGTAAATATCTATGGTAATGTTCCTAAGTACCTCCAATTCTTCATCTCCGTAGGGTCCCCCAAATTATTAGGTTTCTGGAAGATAAATGAGTGGATATTCTACTATTTTTTTAATTTGCTTCCCAGTATCTGACATTTGTTTGTAGGTTTGATGTTAATGTTTTGCTGTCTGCAATTGTGCACACAAAGTTAGTTGTGGCAGGATTACTGCCTACTTGAGAGAAAATTTAGGATTCTATTCATTGTGCAATATATTCTGACTTTATATTTGTTGAAATATCACAAGTTATTTCTCTTAGATTCAGTGAAATAGGGTATTTTGTAAATAAGACATTTTGACTCATGAAGATGGCACCGAAGTTTTTGTTGTAGATTACTTCAAGAATGAAGTTGGGCATGGAGAACTTAAAGAAGTTCCGATTGGGCATGGAGAAAGTATTTTTTGCCCTTTCCAGTCTACATCCTCTATTAAGTAATTACTGATATTCTACAGAGTCAGTATGAAAAGCTTCTCCTTGTTTTATTGGATATATTTTGACAATAGTAAAATTGACATGAAGATTTTAAATATACCATTAAAACCTCCTGAATACTGGTGGGGTTTAAGGTATAGCAAATTATAGTAACAATAGTTTGCACTTTTATTTTCAAAAATAATGTTATTAGCCTTGTATGTTCAAAGGGAAGATTCCTTAAAAACATGAACTTGACAACAAATCTAGAAGTAAAACAAAGTCAGATTCCAGAACAGGAAATCTGCTTTTTCTTTTTATCTCTTTCATGTTATTATCTTCAAAGAGGTTTCAGTTTTACATGTGTATTCACATGTACAATGCATCTTGGTCAATCACCCCTTCTGTCTTTCTCCCCCTCCCTCCCAGATGTCCCATCCCTACCCATCTCCGAAATAATGCCATTATCATCTTTCTTTGATATACCAATGAATCACAAAGCATATCCACAAGAGTTGTAAAATTTGCATATAATATTTTATATAGAAACATGTACAATATACATCATTACATGTATTTTTAAGGAAATCTTTTAGGTATAATCCTGGGTAACAATTTTCTTGCAAAAGGGTATTTACTCATGTATGTGAAATGACAGAATTTTTGACTCTCATGGATAATTTGCCCATTCAACCAACATGTTATCTAATCTCTGAAACAGATCTTTCAGAACTGTTGATAAATAACCTAGAAATGGGTCCCAAAGACTGGCATCTTTGTTGTGTCAACAAAGGAAGAACAGATTAGAACAGATGTACTTGATCACAGAATGGAGAGCCTTTGTGGGAAAGGGTGCTTTGAAGGAATGCACAGCATGGTAAGAGCCATAGTCATCTGCTTCTGCAACCATACCAGCCACATGCACCTCTGAGGAGACAAGTTGCTCACACCTTCTGGTCTCTCCTAAACACCTCTTTGTGCACAGCATCACTGTAATGGACACATAGATAAAACTCCCAGATTTCCCTCAACTCATCACTGAGGACCATTATTTAGACAGTAACAACTCAAACAGTAGGTGACTTTTTATCGACATGGAGGAAATGTGTTTTTAATTTTCTCTATTTTACTTTTCAACAAATCAAGACCACCATTTCTGTGATACAGTAAGGAATATTAAAGTTTCCTCAGAGAAACACATTAAGCAAGTATATCCTGAGTTAAACAGGTCGAAATAGGTGTCTTTCATTTAAGCCCCTATAGAAACTAAATCATGTGCTTTGAAATGGATATGGACATGTGAGATTTCCCTGTGCTTTGTTCCTTGGGTTCTTTTTTCAAGGATCATTGTGTGGGACTGATTTTTTATTTGTCTATTTTGAATCCCTAGTCCCACATATGGAGTATGATAGAAATATAAACCAATATATCCTTACAACTATTTGTAGAATAATGTAATAAATTTACAGATCCCCTAATGATCTGCTAAAACTTGTCAGACTTCTCCACAATTGAACCATAAGCCATGACTTTTCCTACCTCTATCCTGTCTTCTACCAAACACTCATCTGGAGCAGCCTGAGTTATCCCATTTTCTTATTGATGAGACAAGTACAGAAGGATATTGGCTCTTCCCTAGTCTGCTTTTTTCCATCTTACCCTTCTTCCCAACAATCATTTAGGTTCCTCCCCTGCCTTCTCCCAGGAGCATGCAATTGTTAATGTATCAGCCAAAGCTAGGGTTAATGCCTCAGCCTGTGGAATGTGAATTAATTCTCAACAAAGCAAAAGCAAGGCACATGAGCTGAGTGGGGGTCAGAAGACTGCACAGCCCAACAGAAAGCTTCCTTTGACTTGCACTTTATTTGACCTGTGCATAAACAAAGACTTTCTATTTCTAGAAAACACATTGTTTGAAGGGCCTTGAGTTTCCTCTGCAAACTTTAAAATCGATGTCTTTATGTAAAGCATTGAGGATGCCGTGGGCCCCAGATTTAACGTTGTTGTGTTCCTTTTCCATTACCCCTGCTACATTTTTTGCTCCTATATGTCACAAAGTCTTAGCTCACTAAAATTCAGACTTTTTCTTCAACAAAGCATGGTATTAGAAACAGTTATAAAGATATAGTGTGAGTACTTTTTTCCATATCATAGAGAACTCAATAAATGTAACCTCCTTAGGGCAAGAGCAGAGACATCTGATTCTTTTCCTCCATCAATGGGTAACATGCTAGGCACCTTGGCATGTTAAAAGCACCACAAAATAATCTTTTGGTTCTATTCTTAAAGAGATTGGAAATAAAAGGAGGAAAATATAATTTATAGAATATCTGCCATGTTCCAAGAAATACATCTGTGTGTATGAATCTGTCTTTATATCTATTAACAACAGTAATACGTGGCAGGTATTGCTTTCCTTGTTTTATGAAAGAGGAAACTGAGGAGCTGAGAAGCTGGAAAGCTTCTGAGATTCCCTTACTTAAACTCTTCTGAAGATAAGATCATAATGCTAAGATTCTGAGAAATTGTATTTGGGGATTCTTTTATTTAAGCTAACTTGTTATTATGACAGGATGATAATAAACAGAGTTGCAAAGATTTGTAAAAACAGAGTCCTACAGAGTTTCTCAGCATCCTGCTGAGCTTTTAGCTTGCCTTTCTTGTCTTCTGTAGTGCTTTCCTACCCATTTGACTTTGCACTTCATAGTCTTAGACAGTGGCATTTCTTCATCATAAATCCTTTCTGAACAGAGGTATAGCTCAAAATGGTAGAGTGCCAACTTTGAGCCAATAAGCTAATGAAGAGCACAAAGCCCTGAATTCAAGTCCCCCCCCATACACACACACGCGCGCGCACACACACACACACACACACACACACACACACACACACCCCACAGAATTATGTCCACAGTATGGGTGTAGCAATATGTGGTATGACTTGGGTGAAAATAAATGACATTGCCTAAAGGCCTAATTGGACATGTAATCCACCCCTAATACTTTATTATTTTTATTGATATCTCTCAGTTGTACAAAGCTGTTTCCTCTTAACACGTCCATTTATAGCTACAGTGTATCGTTTTTTAATCTACTAAGTTTAGGGTCAATTTGTAAGTAGGGAAGAGAAATAATTATGATAAAATCATCTGTGATTCATTTAAGTTTTTTAAAAAATAATTCAAAATGGAATATACATAGAGGCATAGTAACAATAATTTGGGGGTATGTACTATAAAATGACACAAGAGCCTTTAGGGTTAGGCACAGGCAGTATGAAGACAGTGAAGAAGTAGAAGGCAGAATTTCTGCCCTTGAGAAGGTTAAAGCACACTAACAAATATAGTGCCCCCTCCTCTTATCTGTCTTAATTGTCCAAGACACTCTGCCATAGAGACACAGATTCCGATATAATAAATGCATCCCCTGAAATTTAGAACGTACTTTCCATTTTTAATTCAATGTAAATGCTCTGCTCCAGGAAAGTCTGATGGTATTTTAACATCAAAAAGGAAAATTTGCAAATCTATTTTTAACATACCAAAAATTTATATTGTCTTTAACAGGCCAAACCCTCCCTAAGTGAACTGGTAATTCATTTCTTTGAAATATTTTATGTTGAGGAAACTAGAAATCTTAATTCCTAGAGATTGGCTTTCCCACTTCAAAAACTGATTTTTAAAAAACAATTGTATATTTTGAGACACTGTCTCTGGCTAGAAGGCAATGAATAATTTCATGTGAAATTATGGACTTTTAAAACATTGCTTTGAGGGCGCAATAGCTATGTGCATATGATCATATAAAATGATGCTTATCAAAATGAACTTGAAGAAATGGAAATACCAGGGGTTTTTTTTTGTACTGTTTGCAGTTCTTTTTTTGTTTGTTTCTTCTGTTTTTTCCCCCCTTTTGTCATTGTTTTTGTTTTCTGTACGTTTTGTCTTTCTGTAAGTTTATCTGATTTGGGGAGGGGAGGGTGAATGCAGAGCAATGGGACAAAGGGTAAACTAATTCAGCAGTGATACTCACTAGACACTGTGTTGGAAATGAACTAGAAGACTTAGTGGGGAGGGGGGTCGGGAGGGAAAAAAAACTGGGAGGAAATAAGGGAGAGGATGACACTGTTCAAAAAGAAATGAATTCATTACTTGACTTATGTAACTGTAACCCCTCACTTTTACAATAAAAAGTTAAAAAGTAAAAATAAAACATTGCTTTGTTTCCCTCTCTAGTGGACGATACAGTGGTTGCCATTCCATATGGAAGTCGACACAGCCGCCTTGTCTTAAAAGGACCAGATCATTTGTGTGAGTAAATGCCACGTTTTTCCTTTAGGAACTGGGAATTTTAACCATTCGTATTCATTTTTGTTCCCAGAAGGGATTAAAACACAAGAGTACAAATCTCTCCACTCTATCATAATATGATATTTTGAGTGCTCCTGTTTATCTTTTAGCTGCCTAATGAGAAGGCAGAAACTGCTATGGTCATTATCTCTAACCACAGTCATCCTGAAAAACACAAAATAGATGGTCCCAATTGTTTGTTCATGGGTTAAGTGCCTGTTTATATTTTGGTGCATATTATATCTCATTCTCTCTTTTCTTTCTTCCTAATCAATCTCAATTTTTCCCTCTCTTTTTCTTCCTCCTACATGTTTTTCCCTCCTTTGTTCCTTTTCTTACTTATCTCTTATCCCACTAATCCAGGAAGACTTAGAAGTATAAAACTTTCTTAACACTGAAACATTTAAAGCAAACCACCATGCAATAATCAAGCATCCTGTGTACTAACCCATATCTTGAACATAGCAGTTGAGAATCCCAAATTAAAACATAAGCCTAAAGAGAGAATGGTAGCTTGTCATCCAACTTTTATGCAAGAATTGATTTTCAGTGATGCTAAGGCAATGATACACCCACATCTTTTTATTATTGTTAGTGGTGTGTTGTAAATCTCTAAATTACCAACAGAAAATTATCAGCTACAAACAAAGGCAAGAGTGGGAGAGGCTATGACAGTACCGTCTATAAAATTCAGTTTTACTGTACAGCTTCCTGTACTTGGTCTCTTGAGCATTCCTGATCTTTCAGACTGATCATTCCTGACTTCCCACAAAGTCATCTATCATCTTCCCTTTTCCTCTCTCACACACATGGTCATGAAACCAATTTAGGTAGGAATCATTATTTTTTTGGCAATTGGATTTTAAAGGAAATCGTGCTGCAAAGGAGAGAGCCTGTGAACATCAATATAGCCTGCTTTAGTCTTTCTAAAAATAAAAAAATAGATTAGATTAAGTTAATCAAGAAGTAGTATTTAAGGGTCATGTGAAGCAATGGAATAAATGAGGTATAGTTTAGAAAAATAAAAAGACATGGTAAGTCATCTTGTATGAATCCATGCTCTTTTGTTTATCTTGATAAACCCTGTGAAATATAATGTTCACATGTCGAAAGATAATATATGTGCATACACTTATTCACATGATTTGCATTTCCCCTTGAAATGAGACAGAACTCAGTGCTTGTGTAACAACCTCACTTAACACTGTATTTTTGCAAGCAATCACAGAACCCAAAGTAAAATTTTCAGGAAAAGATTATCACCAAATGGGAAAATGACTCTTCATTGCAAAAGAAAGATTTAAAAGAAAATTTCATTTTAATGACTTTATTAATTTTCTCATATTTCCTAGTTATGCCTCCACTAGGAAGCTTGTTTGTTTCAACTGTTCCAAGAGTCTGTAGGTAAAACCTAAAATGATATTCATAAATAATGAAAAACAATATGAGATGGGTATTTTTCTCCAAAAAACATGACGTTAGTAGCATATGTGAAGTTAAAAAATGTTTTCTTTTGTTTCACTTTTTTTATATTTGGAATACAAGTCAGCAAATTGAATACAGTGGTAAGCCTTACCCTGTTTGTTCTGCAGCTTTTTTTCCAGAAGCTGGACTGATACAAAACCAATCTTAAATATTTAGAAACAAATCAGAACAAGGCCAAGCAATCTCATTTTGCCCTAGCTCAGAAGTACATTGAGAAGAACAGCTGGGACACATCTTATTAAGATTGAATCTGATGTGAAGATCTAAGTCTAGATCTTCAAGTTTTCCCCATAACTAAATTAATTCTTGCCCTGGAGATAGTTCTGCAACTGTATACAAGTCAGCTTGAGGAATGAAAGCTGGAGAAAGGAGATTCAGTATTGTTGCTTTCCTTTATTGACATCTGTGATACACCCACTTCAGGATTCCCTGTGAGGTCTTCTCTGCACAGGGGTAGAGTCATAAAATCTGAAATACACTACAAAATGGGCTCCACAGCTTTCATCTCGGGTCACTGAACATTTCATTGAACATCAACATTTTCTACCCATTGGTATTCCTTATAGTAGTCTTGAGAGTAGACTATACCTAGAACAACAAAGTATAAACATTTTAGATATGGTTTAGTACCTCTCAAGGCTTTAAAATTGTCTGTAGCCAGACACTCAATGTGTAAAATATTCATGAATAGAGCCATTGTGATTGAAACTACACTCAAAGACCCAGAGCCTCACCAAAGTATACATCTTTCTGCTCAAGAGTCTCTGCCAAAACTGATGGTTCTTGTTCAAGGCTGGAAAAACAACTGCTTTAGGCCATCTTTCTTCATACAGAAAGCAAGTATTCTAAATCACCTCTCAATTACCTGAGAACTTGGTTTTCTCTGACATATTCATCATGATCATCCTCACCCTCAAAATCCTAACTTCCTTCAATGAAAGATGCTTCATAGACTATCCAATTGATTGCATTCAAGTTTGAATGTTCATGGTTCAAGTTCTTTTCTTTCTTAAGCACTCTAAAATGCCACAAAGAGCAAAGTTTCGATCATGACTTAAGAAGACTGAAAAGGATAGCCACTGTAGTTTTCATTTTGAGCACTAACATGTTTGCAGTTAGCAACCAGAAAGTATGAGGAAACACAAACTAATGCATGTATATAAAGCCACAAGGTGCTGAGACAATGAAGAGATGTACCTGGATCTCTAGGCTGACAGCTGTGAAGTCAGAGATCAGTAAGATATATATGGTTTAGCCAAAGGACTAGGGCTACAGTGAAGAAAAGTGTCCTAATGAGGTCATTTGAAAGTGAAAGATTCATAAGAGCTTGGAAAGTGATCTACCAATGGTTATGCATTTTGTTTATATCACAATTTGAATATTGTAGGCTATATTAAGGAAAGATATTTCTCACTTATATAGCTCAAAAATTAGTTGCATGAAACGTACTTGCATATGGTAGCCCTAGGAATATCTTTCTTCTTCATGTGTTTGGTTATATAGATCTGGAAATCAAAACCCTCCAAGGTGTTAAAGGTGAAAACAGTCTCAGTTCTACAGGCACCTTTCTTGTGGACAATTCTAGTGTGGACTTCCAGAAATTTCCAGACAAAGAGATACTGAGAATGGCTGGACCACTGACGGCAGATTTCATTGTCAAGGTGAGCCTATTGAGGTATCTTATTTTTAATCCTTATCCAGACTGATGGTACTTATAATTTCCTAATGAAAAAGAGACTTTAGGTCTTGACATGTATTTGGACAGAAGATTTGTTACCCAAGAAATGTTTAATTCAAGCATGTTAAGCTAGCTGTATCATGGACTTTATAATAACATTATATTTTGAGATATTTCTTGATGTATTATTATTAAAATGTCTTCACCTAATCAGCCAACATGTTAGTTAGCCAACATATCCTTTTAACTGTTTTTAAACAATAAAGGTTACAAACACTGAATAATATAAGATATTCTCCATAAAAGAGAAATACAGACTGATGATCTATAGACATAGTCAACTAATCATGCATCTAATAGCAAGTTCTATTTTCTCTTGTACTGGCAATAAGACTAACTTGTTTCCTTCTATCAGTGCTTCCCTACTCTTTAAGGTAATATAAAACACATTGCTGGAAGCAACATGCACATTCTATTGGAAAAATGCACATACTGGGGGAACATTTGGGAATCACAATAAAATAAAACATATTTTTTTCCTTCAGTAGGTCAGGAGGACCTGAAGGATTTCAGCTGTAAAGCTGTAAAACTTGTAATGTGTCCAGGACTCCATAAATTTTTTCATCATGGGACCTGGAGCCAGAGGACATTTGATTTAAGCTAAGACTTGATGACCCCATGGCAGCTGGAAATAAGAATACATATAGGAGAACTGTGATAGACACAAAGGTTGGATGGAAGAAGGACAGCCGACTGTCCTTTTTCTCCATCTGCATGGTAGCTCTATTAATACAGTCCAGATGCCAGTCCTATAAACATGAATACGAAGCTACAAACCGTTAGAGGTAGCTCATAATAGAAATGATTCTGTTAGGAGCTAAATTATTTCCGTTAGCAAGAAAATACAATAAAAAAGTAAAATAATGTGTCTTAATTGCTTGAAATCCTTAGAGTATTGTTGAAATGACCCTTTATAGCATAGTAATTTCCCTCGTGGCCTTGCAAGAGTTAATGCCCATACTGAAAGTATAAGGTTGAATTCCAGTAATAGGATGCACCTTTGAATGGTTCATAGCATTGTTTAATGTGTTTCATCTATCTAGCTGACTCCCACATATCAACACTTGGGTATCCTACAAGGAGATTGAGCTGAACATATCCAAAATGGAGCTTGTCTAACTACAGAAACGTCCCTCATTTTTTATTTCTTATTTCCTAAATAGGCAAAGACACCATCTATCCAAGCAAGTTAGAAACCTTTAATTCACCTGTGATTTCCCCTCTCTCATCTGCCTCCAGATACACATTAATTTTTCCAGTTCTTCCTCCACATCATCTCTCATAATTGTCCTTCCTTATCCATCCTTGCTGCCTGTTACTTTAGGCCTTTGTATTTTCATGCTAAAACTAATACCATGAACCTGTAATTCATTCCCCAGACTCTGACCCATTATCTATGTTGAATTCACAATAACTTTTCTAAAACCATAAATAGAAATTTCAAATCCTTCAGTTCCTCACTTCTACCACCCATTGCTTTTAGATTAAAATACAAACCCATAGCATAGCACTGCTATTACTATGTTAACCTGATTCTGTTTTCCTTTCCATTGGTCCTTTGACTTTGTCATTCCTTTCCATTCAGCTGGATGACTGGCAGGTCCCTCAACACCTTCCTTCTCATAACTCAAAGCCTTTGCTTAATGCAATATTCTCTAACTGGACTGTTCTTTGTTGTCTTCTTTTTAACTCTTTCTTCTTTTTAACTTCTGTGCCCTATTCACCAACCTCTGCTTGTTCTTTGGAATTTCTTTCTTCCAGAAGTATTCTGTGATTTGACCATTTATATTACATATCTCTGCTCTGTGTTTCTGGAGTGAAGGACACATCATGTTTGCTCTGTGTTTCTGGAGTGAAGGACACATCATATTTGTCTTCCTATTACCCTAAGAAGACTTCACTAAAAGTTAGCAAGTGCAAGCTGGGCACCAGTGGCTCACACCTGTAATCCTAGCTACTTAGAAGGCTGAGATCTGAGGATCATGGTTAAACACCAGTCTAGGCAGTAAAGTCGCTGAAACTCTTATCTCAAATTAACCACCAGAAAACTGAAAGTAGTGCTGTGGCTTAAGTGGTAGACCACGCTCCTTGAGCTGAAGAGCTCAGAGACAGCACCCAGGCCCAGAGTTCAAGCCCCACGACTGACACACGCCCCTCCCAAAAAAGTTACCAAATACTAGATAAATAAAAAACTTGTTTTTCCTGGACACAAGTTCAAGAACAAATGCCAACATTTCTGTTTTACTAACCAAGAAACAGCTTAAAGGAAGTTGAATAACTCACCTAAGTTCATACATGTATTAAACCAAGACTAGAAATGACATCCCTTTTCTCCAGACCCAGAATGCATTTCAGTATTTTGTGTTACATTAAGAGTATATTATTTTCTTCAAATATATCATGAACAAACATTAGGAATTAAATATTATTCTAAGATTGTGTAAAATTTTAACTGCATTTATGCATTTGAAAATTAGCCAAATAATTTAAGATATTGAATAGATGATTACTGTTTTCCTCCTGAAATTCAGAATAAAATAATGTTTTTTCCAATAGCTGTTCCCCAAGAAAATAACTGAGAATTAAATATTTATATTTGACTGTCATTTTTCATGACTTAGCTGTTAAAATCATATACATAGCATATAATTTTTTGCAGATAATTTATCTTTTAATATCACTAAAATATGGTGTCTTCTGATAGATAGATAGATAGATAGATAGATAGATAGACCAACCAGATCTTTTTGTTTTTGTAGATTTAAAAGGCAGCATATTTAAGTCTCAAAGCATGTTTTGTTTTTGTGTTTTTTTTTAGCAGTACTGAGGCTTCATACTTCCTATGCAAATACTCTACCACTAAACCAAGCCTCTAGCCATCAAACCAATTTCATTAACATGAGTAAGCTTCATTAGAAACACTAAAATCTTTCTTCAATCAGCAATATTCCATTATGTATATACTATGTTTCTTTAATGATTCATTAAAATATTCATGGACACAGATTGCTGTCATGTTGTGGCTACTGGGAATAATGGTAGAATGAACATTGATGTGCAGCTGTCTCTACAGTGTGCTAATGAAGGCTTTTTATTATCTTTAAGTACTTGCACAAAGGGGTTTCAATTAAGGGTGTGAGTTTGTGAGTGCAATGAATGTATAACACTGTCACCCTTTTCATCATTCTGCTCCATCACTCTCAACCTCACCCATCTCCTCCATTTATCTAGTTCTATCTTCACATTATGTACACACTGAATATCATGTATGACTGCATTCACCTACCCTTATCTTCCTCCCTTCCTTCATCTTACTCCTCTAACCATGACAGCACATGTAGAAACAGGACTTTGGGGTCACTGGTAATTCTACTTTTAAGTTTTTGAGGAACTTACATACAGTTTCTCATAACGGTTGTATCAGTTTACATTCTTGGTGTAATAGAAGGGCTTCCTTTTCCTTTTCTCTACATTTTCACCAATGCTTATATTTTGTCTTTTATTTTGTTTTGTTTTATTTTGGGTCGGTCATAGGGCTTGAACTCTGGGCTTGGGCATTGTCCCTCAACTCTTCAGCTCAAGGTGAGCGCTTTACCACTTGAGCCACTGCAACATTTCCATGTGGTTTGTTGGAGATGAGTCTCACAGACTTTCCTACCAGGGCTGACTTTGAACCATGATCCTCAGATCTCAGCCTCCTGAGTAGCTAGGATTACAGGTGTGAGCCACCAGCACCCAGCTATTTTGTCTTTCTGTTAATAGTCATTCTAACAGGTCTGAGCTAATGGCTCACTGAAGTTTCAATTGCAGTTCCCTAATGATGTTGAACATTTTTTCATATACCTGTTGGCCATTTGTTCATCTTCTTTATTCATAAACTGCTTTGTTAAATGGCAACACTTTTGTACAACTACTTAAAAATAATATTTAAAAAATAAAGATAAAAAGAAATGTCAATTCAGATCATTTACCCATTTTAAAATCAAGTCACTTAATATTTCCTATTGAGTTGTGTTCCTTATAAATTTGGGATATTAAGCCCTTATCACATATATGGTTAACCAGTACTTTTTCCCATTCTGTGGGTTATCTTCACTCTTGATTGTTTCTTTGCTGTGCAGAAACTTTTAAGCTTGAGATACCTTATTTTTTTTCTATTTTTGCATTTGTTGATTTTGATTTTGCTTATTGAGTCATATCTCAAAATTCATTGTCATGAAGTTTTCACATTTTTTCTAGTACTATTATAACTTCAGTATCTACATTTAAGGACCTACTTTTTTGTTTTTGTTTTTATATTTTTATTATTATAAAAATTGGGGCTGGGAAGGTGGCTTGCCTTGCATGCATGAGATCCTGGGTTCTATTCCTCAGCACCACATAAGCACAAAAAGCCACAAGTGGTGCTGTGGCTCAAGTGGTAGAGCACTAGCCTTGAATTGAAGAACTCAGGGACAGCGCCCAGGCCCAATTGAGGCCCCATGACCAGCAAAAAAAAAGAAATTATTTCCCTTGATTCTACCATATTTCAGTTAATACATTTATATATATAATTGTGTACTACCCAACATATATACTTAGGGGTTTTTAACTAAATCTGGCTTCCACAAATAAGGGAAAACATGGATCTTTTGACTCTCTGGCCCTGACTTAACTTCACTTAACAAATGGTGCTGGCAAAACTGGATATCCACATGCAGAAAGCTGAAACTAGATCTTTATATATCACCCTGCACCAGTATCAATTCAAAATGGATTAAAGACCTCAGTGTAAGACCAGAAATCATGAAACAACTACAGGAAAAAGAAAGGGAAATGTTAGGGCTCCTGGCCCTACTAGAAATTTTCTGAGTAAAGATCCAGAAGCACAGAAAATCAAGAAAGACTTGATAAACAGGACTACATCAAACTAAAGTGTTATTGCATGGCAATGGACATAGCCAACAAGCTATGAAGATAGCCTACACAATGGGAGATTTTTGTCAGCCACTTTCAAGACAATGGCCTAATATCCAAAATATACAGAGAATTTAAAAAATTAAATCCCCCCCAAAACAACAACCCAATGAATAAATGGGTAAATAAGCTAGAGAGATTCTTCTCAGAAGAAGTAAAAATGGCCAATAGACGTGAACAAATATTCAACATCTCTGGCCATAAAAGAAATGCAAAAAAACAAAAAAAAAACAAAAAAAAAAGAAATGCAAATCAAAACACCACTGATATTCCACTTTACTCCAGTTAGAATAGCTATTATAAAAAATAAATAAATAAATAAAATAGATGATGGCGAGTATGTCTTCAAAAAGGAACCCTAATATACTATTGGTGGGAATATACATTTGTTCAACCATTCTGGAAAGCAGTGTGGAGGTTCCTCCAAAAATTAGCCATAGAACTACCCTATGATCCAGTAGTTCCACTCATGGGTATTACCAAAAAGAACTACAAAGCAGGATACAGTAAATCCACCAGCACAACCATGTTTATTATAGCACTATTCAACATAGCCAAGGTATGGAATCAGCCTAAACTCTCTCAATAGATGAATGGATCAAGAGAATGTGGTATATATATACATACAAGGGGAATTTTACTCATCCATTAGAAAGAATGATATTGTACCATTTGTAAAGAATTGGAAAGGCTTGGAAAAATTATATTAAGTAAGCCAGACCCAGAAAGACAAAGAATCCATGTTTTCCCTACTTTTTTGTATAAAGTGAGTTGATTTTTATGTGAAATGTGACGTGCACATCTAATTTCATTCTTCTGCTATGTATGAAATTTTATTCCCAACATACCATTTATGGTTCTTTTTAAGGAAAAGACACTTTTTGAACAAACAAGAGATTTTTTTTTCTCACAGTGAAGTAATTGTTATCTAATGCCACTGGTTCCAAAATAGTGTCTTGGTACCTCCTTTTCTGACCATCTTTAAAACTAGACTAAATTCTTGTCTTGCTTCCTAAACAAGCATTTCATCCAAAAATGTAAACTTGATACATTGGCTGTACATACATTTTTGGCAGTGCTAGGATGATGTGCTAGAATAGGTAAGCACTCTGGAATTCAATATGTTCTGCTGCTTACTTGATGTGTGAACATTAGTGCATTACTTCACCTCCTCGAGCCTGTTTACTTGGATATAAAATGGTAAGATAACAGCCTCATTCAAGTTATAGCTCTTGTGAGAGATTAAATGAGATAATGTGTACAAAAATACACAAAATCAGATTACTTCCTTCTGTCCATTTGAAAAGCCTTAACTTTCAGTCAGATTACTCACAGTGTTCTCTCTCCATAACAGCGGGCAGCTACTTCTCAAGGATGGTTGGAGGATGATCAATTTATAACTAGTGTGCCCAGGTTTAGTCATTAGAATAAAGGGAAGCAAAAGCTGACTGATGGTGACACCTGCTAATATGTTAATTATTATGAGTGATCTGGCTGCCTGCTGGATGACGGTTGGCTAAGGAAGCTCTTTCTCCCTTACCATATCATGTCATTTTTGTTCTGAAGCTCAATGACTTTTCATACAGAAGGGATCTTTGTCGAGAATAGATCCATCCTAATAGGAGAAACCCTAGGTCTCCTTGGCACAGGCTGAAATTTTCTTAAAAGAGACCGAGAAACAACAAATCAAAGAAAGGTTGGACAAATGGGATTGCATTAAATTGCAGAGCTTCTGCATGGCAAAGAACATAGCTAGCAAGGACAATAGAAAGCCCACGGATTGGGAGAAGATACTCATTAGTCATACAACAGTCAAGGGTCTCATATCTAAAATATACCTAGAACTCAAAAACATAATCCTCCAACAAGAAATCCTCAAAGAAACAACTGCCCAATAAATAACTGGGCTAGAGACTTAAAGAGAAACTTCTCTGAAGAGAAAAGAAGGATGGCCAATAGACACATGAAGAAAAATGCTCAACCTCCCCAGTTATAAAAGAAATGCAAATCAAAACAACATTGAGATACCACCTCACCCCAGTTAGAATGGCTATAATCAAGAACTCTAATAGCAACAGATGCTGGAGGGGATGTGGACAGAAGGGAACCATACTGCTTTGTTGGTGAGAGTGTAAACTTGTTTAACCATTTTGGAAAGTGGTATGGAGGTTCCTTAAAAGACTTCACATAGAGCTCCCCTATGACCCAGCAATCCCACTTTTGGGCATTTATCAAAATGTTCACAAACAAGACCATACTAAAGCTACCAGCACAGCTATGTTTATTACAGGGTTATTTACCACAGTTAAGATATGGAACCAACCCAGATGTCCTCAGTAGATGAATGGATCAAGAAAATGTGTTATATATACACAATGAAATTCTATGCCTCCATCAGAAAGAATGGCATTGCCTCATTTGTTAGGAAATGGAAAGACTTGGAAAAAATTATAGTAAGTGAAGTAAGCCAGGAGCAAAGAAACATAGGTCCCATGGTTTTCCTTATTTGCAATAACTAGTATATGTCTGAGACAAGCAGAAAAGGTCAGATAAGTTGATGTTAAGTGAAATGAACCCTAAGATAAGGACTCAAATGGTTTTCTTTCTTGCCATTATTTCTAACATATTTATAAGATGATTTCTTTGTTGCTTTGTATGTCCCTCCCCCACGGTATAACCCCTGTTTTCACTGTTTTTGATGTTGGTATAATTCATGGAGGGAAAGGGAAAAAAACATATTGTTTAAATAGGGATAGAAGTGGACCCATTGCAACAATGAGATGTACAAGATGTATGTTGAAAACGAACTTTACAACTTTGGGGGAAGGGAGTGGGTGGGGCCGCGTGGGGGGGGACGGGAAGGGATAATAAGGGGAAACAAAGGAGAAGGCAACAATGCTTGATAAGAAATGTACTCATTACCTTGCCCATGTAATTGTAACCCCTCTGTACAGTATTTTCACAATAAAAGAAATAGCAAAAAAACATGTAAAACACATGAAAAAAAAAAGAATAGATCCATCCTAAGGCATGCACTGGTGGCTCACGCCTGTAATCCTAGCTACTCAGGAGGCTGAGACCTGAGAATCACAGTTCAAAGCCAGCCCAGTGATTCAATGTACGTTAAATTTGTATAGTTAAATAATTTGTTTAGAAAGATTAGTGCCGTTTCAAGTTTTTTGTCTAAGTAGCATTACAAAACTGCCAAATATACATAAAGTCTACTTTTTTTAATTCACAGGTAGGTAACATTATATGCTTTTGTGATATACCTGATGTTTTGAAATGTGTACATTGTGAAATAGACTTAAGTTGGTAATAAATGTGTTGCATCATATAATTATCATTTCAGTGGTGATAGCATCACAAAAGCATCCATTTGTTAGTATCCTAAGAGACTAGAATGTTCATGATTTATACCTGCATCTGTTAGAGTGTTAGACAATGATGAAGTCCTTATATTTGTTTCTGGACAGCCTTAAGCACAACCATGTACATAATAATTTAGATCACAAAGTTATTTTTATTATGAAGGAAATGATGAGGAGGAGTCTAGAGAGAAATAACATAAACAAAATAATGAATTCACTTCATCCAGTAAATTCATAAAACTTCCATATGCACATAAGCTTTTTAAAGTAAATAGTTGATACATAGAGTATATGAGCCATTATTGCACATGAGGTCTGCCTCTCCTAGTTTACAATGTCATTTGGAAAATAAAACAGGGGATAGAGAAGTTTGAAACAATGATTTATGTAATTGAGCCCTAAAATTTAAAGACAGATAGTAAAAGCTATAGATACTATGAGCTAATCTGATTAAGAAAATATTTTTGAGTGATTGTGAACAAGCCATGTGAATCCTAGTAGGATTGATATAATCAGTCATTTTTCTTCCCTGGAGGCTGAACTTCCTTGCCTACCTTTCATAAGGTCCACTGGTTTTACCCTGCCATTGAGCCTGTTCTAGTTAACCAGTGTCACAGGAGGGAAATCATTGTCTCAAGTGTCATGAAGAAAAATTTGAATTAAATCATAGGAAAGCAAAGTAGTCAATAGTGATTCATTTTTTTGTTTGTTTGTTTTGGGTTTTTTTTTTTGCCAGTCGTGGGGCCTGAATTCTTGGCCTAGGTGCTGTCCCTCAGTTCTTCAGCTCAAGGCTAGTGCTCTACTATTTGAGCCACAGCGCCACTTCCAGCTTTTTCTGCTTATGTGATGATGAGGAATCAAACCCAGGACCTCATGCATGCAGGACAAGCACTCTACCATTGAGCCACCTTCTCAGCCCAGTGTTCATTTTCTTACTCAGCTTTTATACAGTCATTCCCTATATAAATAATCCCCATTTGTGCTGATAGATTCCAAATATCTGTATCCTTAGATCTAGACCTGAGATCCTTAGAAAATGTTGCATTTCTCAATAGGTTTTCCACATTGTTTCACCAATCACACAGCTAGTTTTCAGATATAGAGCTAGAAAGTTGTCCCCTTACTTTGCTTAGTACTGAGAGTTATAGATTCCTGCACAGTACTATTTCCCTGGTTCTACTCTGACCTTTTGTTTACTGGCCCTCTTTCTATATCTGAGCACTAGACAAGTCTCTCTAGACTCTGGTTTGCTCTGTCTACAGAACTGTTTTTCTGGCCCATCTTTTCCAGTACACTTACATCTGTTGTTCCAAGAGAGACAACTCTGATTTGTAGTTCTACTGCCCTGGGTTGTGGGCAACTTTAACCATAACAAACCCCTCCTGATGCACTTTGAGCTAGGGATCTATGGAATGAAATGCAGTGTCTTCCAAACTGAGGCCAGATGACCTTAGAAGTACTAGAAATCTCTATAAGAAATCTACAGGTAGTTGATTGTAGTCAATTTTTATTACTTTTATTGAACAATTAGGATTATTTACTATCCCTAATCTTACTCATCATTTTCAACTGCTGAAATTATCAGGTATTTCCAAATGGGATGATTGAATCTGTTTCATGCCAGTATAAACCAGTCTGTTTTATAACCCATTCCACTACACTTTGTTTCTTTTTTTCAGTACTTGATATGTAGATCAGATGGACTATTGCACATATCCGCCTCTCCTACTTTACAATGTCATTTGAGAAATAAAACATGAGATACAGAAGTTTGACATAACAGTGCCTGTAAATGAGTATGATAATTAAAAGGACAGATAGTAAAAGCTACAGATTATCTTTTTATCTTTCCATATATATTTTTATTGTAAAAAATACTGTATAGACGGGTTACAATTACATGAGTAGTATAATGTGTACATTTCCTATTGAGCATTGTTACCTCCTCCTTTGTTTTTCCCCTACCATCCCTTCCTACCCCACCTCCCCAAATCCTCCCTCTCCCCTCAAAAAATTGCAAAGTTCATTTTCAGCATAGTGTCTTGAACATCTCATTGTTAAAATGGGTCAACCTGTATCCTTATTTAAGCATTTTGTTATATACCTTCCCCTACCCAAATTATAAAAATGTATATAAAAGGTGCAGGACACCGGAATTAGATACAGTGAAAATGGGTTATACCATGGGGGAAGAACATACAAAAGAAACAAGAGAATCACATACTGCATTATAAGTATGTTAAAAACAATAGCAAGAAAGAAAAAAACTACTTGTGTCCCTGTCTTGGGGTTCATTTCACTTAACATCATCTTATGTGGTCATATGTACATAGCTTTTGACCTTTTTTGCATGCCCTATACATGTACTAGTTATTGCAAATAAGGGAAACCATGGCACCTATGTTTCTTTAGGCCTGGATTATTTCACTTCATATAATTTTTTCAAAGTTTTCCCATTTCCTAACAAGGCAATGTCATTCTTTCTGATGGAGGCATAGTATTTCATATATATATATATATATATATATATATACATATAGACATATATATCACATTTTTTTGATCTATTCATCTACTGAGGGGCATCTGGATTGGTTCCATATCTTAGCTATGGTGAATAATACTGCAATAAACATGGTTGTGCTGGTAGCTTTGGTATAACCTTGTTTGTGACCATTTGGGCAAATGCCCAAAAGAGAGATTGCTGGATAAATAGGGGAGCTCTATGTGGAATCTTTTGAAAAACCTCCATCATACTTCTTTCCAAAGTGGTTGAACAAGTTTATACTCCGACCAACAATGCAGTAGGGTTCCCTTTTGGCCACATTCCCTCCAGCATAGTTTGTTACTAGATCTTTCTTTCTTTCTTTCTTTCTTTCTTTCTTTCTTTCTTTCTTTCTTCCTTCCTTTCTTTTTTTTTTTTTTGTTGGTTGTGGGGCTTGAACTCTGGGCTTGGGGGCTGTCCCTGCACTCTTCAGCTCAAGGCGAGTGCTCTACCACTTGAGCCACAGTGCCACTTCCGGTTTTCTAGTGGTTTATTGGAGATAAACGTCTCACCGACTCTCCTGCCTGGGCTGGCTTTCAACCACAATCCTGAGATCTCAGCCTCCTGAGTAACTAGGTCTTAGATTTCTTCTTTTATTGTTATTATTTTTTTGTTATTGTGAAAATACCGTACAGAGAGGTAACGAGTACATGGGCAAGATAATGAGTACATTTCTTTTTTTTTATTGTGAAAATACTGTACAGAGGGGTTACAATTACATGGGCAAGCATTGTAACCTCCTCCTTTGTTTCCCCTTCCCATCCCTTCCAATCCTCCCCCTGGCCCCCCAATCCTCCTCCCCACCCCTTCCCCCAACACACACATAGGTGGTTCAACAGTGTGTTGTTTAGCCTCCATGTGTTACAGGATTTCCTTTGGCGGCTTTTGATGTTGAGTTCTATTTTTAATCCCTTGTCTTCTGAGAGAATGCAGAGCGTAATTTCAGTGTTTCTGAATTTGGACAAATTTGCTTTGTGACTTAAAATGTGCCCAATTTGGAGAATGTTCTGTGTGCTGCTGAGAATGTGTATTCTGATGCTGCTAAGTGAAATATTCGGTAGATGTCTTTTATGTCTACTTGATCTATGCAGTTGTTTAGGGTTGAGGTTTCTCTGTTGAGTTTTTGCTGGGTTGACCTATCCAGCAGGGATACTGATGTGTTAAATTCCCCAAAAATTAATGTCTTTGGATCAATGTGAGATTTTAGGGAAAGTAGTGCTTCTTGGATAAATGTGGGTGCTCTATTATTTGGTGAGTAGATATTTAGAATTGTAATATCCTCCTGAAGGACAGATCCCTAAATTATTATGTAATGACCTTCTTCATCTCGCCAATTCTATTTTATCTGATAGTAGGACTGCAACTCCCACCTGTTCATAGGGGCCATTTGCTTAATAAATTTTATACTAGCCTTTCACTTATAGAATATGTTTGTTTTTGTCAGCAAGGTGTGTCTCTTGAAGGCAGCAGATAGAAGGATCTTGCTTTTTGATCCAAATAGACTGTCTATGTTGCTTAATTGGACAGTTAAGTCCATTAATATTGAGAGTAAGGACTGAGAGGTGTTTGGTAGTTCCTGCCATGTTATCCACCTTCTTGGGGGCTGTGCTAACTGGGTTTTTCCTATGCTTCTTGGATTCTGTTTGGGGGCTGTCTCTTGGCCTTTATTGTGCTCTTGTTGGTTTTCTAGGTGTAAGACATCTTTAAGTATCTTTTGTAGGGATGGTTTGGTAGAGATATATTGTTTCATTTTTTCTTTGCTGTGGAAGGTTTTTATTTGACCTTCAATTATGAAGGAGGGTTATGCTGCGTACAGTAGTCTTGGCTGATAGTTGTTTGTCTTTAGGGCATGGCATACATCATTCCAGTCTCTTCTTGCTTTAATTGTATCTGCTGCAAAATCTGAAGTTATTCTGATTGGTTTTCCTTTATAGTTAATTGATCTCTTCTCTTTGACAGCTTTAAGGATCCTTTCTTTGGTCTGAATTGATCCTGTGTGCATTACAATGTGATGATGATTTGTCCTGTTCTGTTCTGATCTATTTGGGGTTCTAAAGGCTTCTTGTATTTGAATAGGGCTATCTTTTTGCATGTCTGGTAAGTTATCTGCTAGGATCCTATTAAATAAATTTCCTAGACTGTTAGCTTCTGTCTGTAGGTGCTGCTCTACACCTAGGTGCTCCTCTACACCCACAAATTAAGCTTTCTGATGACGTCTTCTAGATGTTGAATAGATCTAGCATATTTCTTGGATTTGTCTTGAATAGTTGTCTGTTCTTTCTCTATAATATCTGGGCTTTCTTCTGCATGATCTAACCTACTGTCAAGACTTTCTACTTTGTTTTTTTATTTCTTTTCTTTCTAATTGGTCAAATTTGATGGCTTAAAATTCTTTGTTGGAGCTTTGTTTTAGATCTTGTATGGATTTCTTCCTTAATTTGGTTTTCAGTGTACATTCTCAAATCCTTTAGTTGATTGGTTATAGTTTCATTGGACTCCCTTTTCTTCTGTTGGGCTTCATTCATCATTCCCTTTGTGGCCTCCCTAAATTCTTCCAGCTGTCTGCTTGTGGATTCCATGAATGCCTCAATTTATCTTTGTTTATTCTTATCTCATGCAATTCCTCTTTTAATCTTAGATTAGTCTCATTATGCTCCCAATATTCCTGTATTAATCTTTGGTTAGCCTCATCAAGCTCATGCATTTCCCTATCATGCTCACAGTGAGACCTTTGCAGCCTTTCAAACTTTTCATTCATCATGTTTACCAGTAGGGTTTGTAGAGCATTTTGGGAACTCTCTTTGAGTTATTCATTGACCACTCTGATGCCTGATTATCATGAACAGGAGTTGAAATACCCAGACTTGCCATATTTCTTGTGTTTCTGCTTATTCTGCCCATTTGGGTTTATAGCCAAACCAATTCTGAGCTAGAACACTCTTTTAAGGCAAGTATCAAGCAGAGCCCTGTAGTTGCACAAATTGTTTGATCCAGTCAAAATGGGTACAGTACAGTCTAGTTCAACAGATACAATCTAGTTCAACAACAAACAGCTAGGGAATCAATGGACTAAGAAAATCAAGTAAGGGGTCAGCAGACCAGAAATTAATAGGTTTAGGGAGAACTGTGAGGACAAAATAAGATTGGAGGAAGTAGGGAGGCAAAGCGAAAGAGCAATTCAGAGAAAGGGCAGGGATAGCAAGAAAGGAGCAGATAGATAAAGAAAAAGGAGGGATTAAAAAATTAAAAATTTAAAATGAAACACTTAAAAATTATATAATTATAAAGAAATAATTCTATAACTAATGTAGTTAAGGCTGGGAGTTTGTGACTTGAGCAATCAATATCTGAATTAAGTATGTACACAATGAAGGATAAGGTCTAATAAAAGAAGACAGGTATATATCTGGGGGTGAACAGAACAGCTATTAAGTAATGCAAAAGAAAAAAAACCCTAAAAGGGCCAAAAGGGAAAAGAGAATATTAAAAAAAAAGAATAACCACAATGACAAAAAAACTAAAATAAAAATGAGAAAAATAGACAGTTTAAACTAAAAGAGAAAAGTTCTTCAGGAAAAAAAAATTGGAGGGAGGACGGCAGGGGTGGTTCTTCCCTGTGTCTGTAGCCAGTCTCTTGGTGGTAGAGTCTCTCATTTGCTTATGGTGTTTGGTTGTCCTTTTACTTGGTTGGTTTCTTAAATCAGATTGTTTCAGCAGGCTGATGGAAGCTCTTTTTTTTTTATGTCCCTCTCCCAGGCTAGTTCAGTGGGAGGGTGATCTACTTTGAGAATCACAAAAGAGCAAGGTGGCTGTTTCCTCTAGCTTGGAGTTGCTGTGAGGGTTGCTAGGTTGTAGGTTGGGCTGTGGCCTGTCCGCAATCAGTAGCTTTACCCTGATGGGCTAGCTCCTGAGACACTCAATCAGCCCAGTCTGGAGCCAATCTCAGAATTTATGTGTACCAAGTTTCCAATTGCTCAAGGGCTGGAGTTGCTTCCAGTGCAGCAGCTGGGTAGTCTAGTCTCTAGCTCTGTTTACCCACTAAGGAGAGTCTGCCCCACCTTAGTTTAAGCTGCCTCTGCTTGGGAGAGGCAACTCTCCCCAGGGGTGAAGCTGAGCCCTGCCACAGGTCAAATCATGCTAGCTGCTCTGGCTGGGTCTGTGCCAGTATCAAAGATGGAGTTTTTCTCTGGTGGTGGGGGAGGGGCTACCTTCCCACTGCTGCTCAGTGAAAAGGAGTGAGGATGTCTTGTGGTACTCACACCTATCCCTCGGTTTCTGGGTCATCCCCATCCTTGGTCTGTGACTGACTGTGGTTGGCTGAATGAAGATTTCCAATCCTATTGGTTCTTGCTTGTGGTAAGTAGAATCTGCTCTGGCACTTTTGTCCCGGGCACTCTGTGACGAAAATGGCGGCAGCTGCTGCTACCGCATCTAACCAGGGTTGCTTGGATCTGTATCCTTAACTAAGCTACCTGAGTTTTTCCTCTCTCAAACTCTGTACTATGATAACACACTTGGTGTGTCTCTCTAGCTTTAGATTTTCCACTGGAATACTAATACTGATTTCTACAGAAGAACTTGCTTAGCCCCCAGCTTCTCCTCCACCATCTTCCTTTCTTCACAGATTATCTTTTTGCCTGATAATAAACAGGTGAAGGTTGTTTGTAATGATTTTGCTCCTTTTCATGAAATTCATTAGTTGATTGAAATAATATGTAACATCTTAAAGGAAAACTGACAGATATATATAAAAAGATGATAAAGATTCTAAGAATTTATCATAGCTAATAGTTTCTGATTCCAAAAGTACTTGAGAGGATCCTAATCAATATAATTTTTGGGTCATTATGCATGCATGCATTCACTTATTTAGCATTGTTTGGACACCAGCTGTGTGCCAAACTTTGGAATTGATGCCAAAGAAAGGATGAAGAGCAAAAAAAAAAAAAAAAAAGGTAACTGCCTCCAAGGAGTTGACAGAATGTTGAGAAGGGCAATGAAAACAATTTTACCCACACTAACTTTTCCAAGACACATAGTGCTGTAAGGAAGATTTGATTGCTATTGCATGTGTTTGAAAATTCAGACAAAAGCATTTATAATGTTTTCATAGCAGTTTTTGAGGATATAGTAACGCTATCAATAGCTAAAAGAGCCTCAAATAAGTATGTATCTTAGATATTTAAGAAGAGTATTTTTTTAAAAAAGTCATAACTCCCTGTTTTCCATCTGATTCTTTCTCTAAGCAGGCATATTGACTTACTTGCACCATGTCCTAGCATCCCAATTTATGACAGCTCAGTGTCCTGGAGGACTGTCACCAAGGCAGACCTCAGAGATGCATACTAGTGGGTTGCCTATAGCTCACCTTTTGCCTACCTGTCCTCATCAGAACAATGGCTGAACTGTGGCCATGGTGATTTAGGGAGACTCTGAATGCAAACATCCTGAGATGCCTATTTAGGACAGTATAAAGACATTTAGTTTGCCAACACCCAGAAGTTTGTACACTGCCCTTTTTCTCAGTAGAGAAGAGAAAGATGATGCTGGATGTCAGTGGCTCATAACCGTAATCCTAGCTACTCAGGAGGCTGAGATCTGAGGATTAAGGTTCAAAGCCAGCCTGGGGCAGGAACGTCCGTGAGACACTTATCTACGATAAAACACTCAGAAAACTAGCTGGGCACCGGTGGCTCACGCCTGTAATCCTAGCTACTCAGGAGGCTGAGATCTGAGAATCGCGGTTCAAAGCCAGCCCGGGCAGGAAAGACCGAGAGACTCCTATCTCCAATAAACCACTAGAAAACCGGAAGTGGCGCTGTAGCTCAAGTGGTAGAGCGCTCGCCTTGAGCTGAAGAGCTGAGGGACAGCACCCAGGCCCAGAGTTCAAGCCCTATGACCGACAAAACAAAAACAAAAACACTCAGAAAACTGCAAGTGGCGCTGTGGCTCAAGTGGTAGAGTGCTCACCTTGAGTTGAAGAGTTGAGGGTCAGTCCCCAGGCCCAGAGTTCAAGCCCCATGACCGACAAAAAAAAAAAAAAGATGCTTGCACCGTCCTTTATGTGTTTAATTTTTTTTCCTATGCTTGCTTTGAATTTATAGAGAATCAGTTCTCAACATAACCACACACACACACACACACCACTTCCCCTCCAGTTCTGCCATGACAGTGCAATCAGTTGCTCTGGAGAGGGATCAGTTTTAGTTTTCTTTTACCCTCTTTTCCCCCATTGCTGGGGATCAAACCCAAGCCTTTGTACATGCTACATAAGCACTCTACCACTGATTTCTACCTCCCTTCTTGTTTACTTTTAGTTTTAGAAGTCATTATATTGAATTGCAAGCATTGAAATGTTGTAATTAGAGGAAGAAGAGCTTGGTTCTGAACATTCTTTATTCTTATTAGCATAGGAGGTCAAAATTACATATACCAGATGTGTTCAGCTCCCTACACCAACAATCTAAGGTGTCACACTGAAGTTTTCTACACGCTCTTGAAAACTGGCACGTGGTATTTGAGGATTTAGGGTTTAGGGAGCCACAGAGCTAATAATAACATGGACTGAGCCAGCTGGAATGCAGCAAACTACAGGTCAGGAACATGGCTACCTCGTTTATCTCCATGTGTACCAGTTAGCCCATCAAAGAAAGACATCAGAGTAGCCTTATCTTTCTAAAAAAAAATTAAGCAATTTTTCTACTTTAAAATGAGAATTAAGATGGTCTTAAAACAGGTACAAGGATACAAATAACCGTAAGTGCATTTGTCATCACAACCCCATGGTGGTTGCCTAGTACTGTGAAGACAGCTTGAGAGACACATCAAAAGCTCCTCATCCATCATCCATTCCTTCCTTCTAGAGCATGAGCATGAGATGCTTCCACTGGTCATTTCTAAGAAGCTGAGAAAAAGATTTGCTTTAAGTAGATCCAAAGACAAAGCTGATATGATGCAGATACCCCAGAATAAGGCTTCCTAAGTGATATCTCACCTTCCTCACTTTGGCCTTAAATAGCTATAATTTCTTCCCTCATATTCTCAGTTTTTAACATTCTAAAAACAGAATCTTGCCCCCATAGCAAAAAAAAAAAAAAAACCTTTGTTTAGGTCTTCTCATTTTTTTTTCTGGGAAGTGGAGTTGAAGTGAGACTCCTCCTCTAGTCATTTTCTAGTATGAAAAATCACACATCTCCAGAAGGTGAAGGGCTTTTGTGAGCTTCAAAATATATTTTCCCCAAAGATAATTATTATAGCTACATCCCTAAGCCAGCAATTAGGTATCCTTGTATCTGACACTTAGCACTGAGAAATACTAATCTGCAATAATGCTCCCCTTTTGTGAAAGACTATATTGCTTCAGCTGTTTTTGTTTTAAAGGAAGGAATTGTACCAGTGTTTATTCTAATTAAAAAAGGCCTAAGGGCTCCATGGATCAGAGCCCTAGTGCCATATCAGATAAAGTATAGATCCCCACCCCCACTTCTCCCCAGCTCTCCCAGACTTTTCTGAGAAAATTTTTATTTTCCTAGTTATACTCCAAAAACAGATCTAGATTTGGGACTTACCAGTTGTTGTTATTTTCATCCTGTTTATTTAGTATGCCCATTCCCCCTGTATTTTCTGTGTTTAGGATCCATTTCTTGAGATTAATAGTTGAGGAATGAGATTATCTTTAAAATAATCTAAGGCCAAAGCAATCAGTGTTCATTGGGAAGAGTTTAAAACAAAGACTGGGGGGCGGGGGTCAGGGGTGTGACCCAAGTGGTAGAATTCAATCCCCAGTGGGTGGAGGAATTACTTCAGCTGAGAATTCAGTTGGACTCTGAAACTTTTCTAATTATTACTCTGTAGTTACAGTAAGAAGTGATCTTCTCAATTGTTTTTAAACTCTTTTTTACATAATAATTAGTCTAAACCTTACCCAGTAGTCTAAATATTAAGTAAGACATTGTGCCTTCATGAAATACTGAGATGCCTCATGAAATTAATTGTTCCATTAGATACTTTTTTCTTCTCTTTCAATTTGAGTATCTTTCTCAACCTGGTACTTTTCCAAACCATTGGAAAATTATTTTCTCATATTTCCCCTTTTAAAAAATAGGTGTTGTAATTTCCATAAACACCAGTTTTATTTGAAAGTAATTGCCTGTATAATACAAGTTGGCAACTTTTAAAGTTTGGTTCTTGGTCTTTCTGCATTGGAATTGCCTAGATGTCTGGTCCTGAGCCCAGGAATTCACATTTTAGTGAGCTTCCAAGTAGTAATTTTGCACATTCAGATATATGAATTACAAAATTGAGCTCTCGTACATTTCTGAATGCAAAAAGGCAAAGCTGTTTAATTCCTGTGCAATTTTTCTTGTTTTAATTAACCACTGACAGTATCCTTCAATTTTAGCAATATATGGAATTTATAATTTTCATAGAAGAATTGTCTATCTCTGTGCATATAGACTCAGAAAAAAAAAGACCCACGTAATGTTATCTTCTATGCCAGAGAGATTGGACATACAGGAAGATAAGGAATGAGCATGGTGGTTTGGATAAGATAATGGTAGAATCATACTGAATATATCCATCTGTTCCATGACAGAAGAGCTGGGAAGGTAAGAATGGTGAGGGCAGCTGCAAGAACCATGACCGGTTCCTGGTACAATGAGAGATACTGCCATTGCCCTTGCTGATGCAGCCCCTCACACAGGCCAGACCCTTAGTAGCACCATGCAGAGACCCAGAAAATCCTACCCCGTCACCATAGTCCTTTAACTTTCCTGTTGTCTTTTACAGATCCATGACTCAGGGCCCGCAGACAGCACAGTCCAGTTCATCTTCTATCAGCCTATCATCCATCGATGGAGAGAGACAGATTTCTTTCCTTGCTCAGCAACCTGTGGAGGAGGTAATGGTGATTCCTTAACATAGAAGCTGTAAGTTTCTTCAAGAAAAGCTAGGCTTTATGAGAATGAAGGAAGTAGGTGCTGTGATGGATCCCATCCCTTCTCAATGGAGCCAAATCCGGAGGCCTCCTGTAGGGCAGTGGAGATGCCCCAGAAGGTTTTTCTGTAGTCTCATTAGGAGACTTTCCTTCATTTCATGAAAAGCCAGGAATAATAATATCATCATTTGGCGACAGCATTGTCCTGAGGCACTTCCATTCATTTAAGAATAAACTGCTGTGGTTGAGGTGAAGTCATGAAGAGTGTTTGTCAGACTTAATTAGAGGAAATAGTTTTCTACCAGAAAAAAAAATCACCCCATTGTAGACTAAAACTCAGATTTTTTTCATCTATACTTCCTTATTCATGCACAAATTTGCTTTAGAAATCAATTAAAAGGCATCTCTCCGAAAGAGTCACAAAATGAATTTCTGTCTTCATTCTTTCCATCTGTATTATGGGACAGCATTTTGTGTGTCTGGAAAAGGTTTCTAGTTCCAATTCTCTGCTCCTCATAATTATAATGGTTATATAATATTGTTTGAGCTGTTTTAAAATTATTTATTTATTTATAGCAGATCACTTACTTCATTTCAACTTTCATACTATTATAATATGATAAATAATTTAATACCTAAGTGTTTTTTCTCCATTTAAGCTATTTGCTTGGAATGAATATCTAGAAGTGAAGTTTCTAGACACAATTTTGTGGCTATTGATATATATATATATATATATATATATATATATATATTACCAAATTCTTTTCACAAAAGTAATAAGCGGTATATGACCATATTAGATTGATTGCTAACTTTGCAGCTTTCTTTTAAATTTTCTTAGTGTGCATAAAATTATCCATATATTCCCTTGAAAATTAGTGCATCAGGTAAGTTCTCATTCTTCATGGAATCTGGTTAATTGGATGACTTTATTTTTAATTTGTTTTTATTTTCTCTAAATAGGTGTACAGTGGGCTTTTATTTCTACATATCAGTTCATGAGTACAATTCCTCTTGATAACAGTGAATAGTTCATCTACACAAGTATCACTAAATTAATTTGACAAGAGATAAATGATAGTACTACAAAATTGGGACAAATAATGGTTCATGAATTTTTATAAAACAGAAATATGATGCAGTTCACCTTTCTAAGTTTATTTAAGAATAAACTTCCAATTTCTCTGATGGTTCATGGGAAAATATTACTTTTATATATCTAGTAAACCTAGCACAGAAAATAGTTTCAACAAATTGTATGAAACCGTAAAATTGCAGTCTACATATTGTAAGGCTTTAGGATGGATGGATATGCTGTGATACAAGGTTATAAACATGTCATCAATTTTTAGATCAATACATTTCTAGAAAACAAAAAAAGTAAGAAATCTACGTTTGTAAATGTATCCCTTCTTGAGAATAGTAATTCTGCACACAATGGCACAGAGCTATTGTGCATTTACAATCTCAGTAACTTAAACAATAGTTCAATATACAATAAGGCAACTAATGTTACATTAATGAACATCCAAGTCCTTTAAGCTTCATTTTCCTCAAATTTTAAAGTAGAACTAATCCTTGACTGGAGGCTTGGCTCAGTGGTAGAGCACCTGCCTAGCAAGCAAGCATATGGCTTCGGTTGAAACCCCATAGTTTTCACATGTTTTCAGTATCAAACCTTAAGTCAATGGAAATCTTACTAGCATAAAGGAAACTTGTTGTCAATTAAGTTGTAGGGATATAAAGACTAGCCTTCCTCTCACTTCATGAACAGTTTGAAAATTAATGAAATGATCTATAAGTTAACCTTCCATGTTTCTGGTTCCGGATTCAGCTGGTTGGTCATTTTGCCTAGTAGGGAGAATTATTACTCCAAGATATCTTGTGGAACCTCAGAACACATTCTCTGACTATTGTGGTTATTTGCATCATTTTATTTCTGGATTTTGCTTCATGCCTTTATAGATGAGCTTCAAAGCAATGGGTTTAGGTTGACAAATTATCATTTTGACAAAATCATAATCTCATATTTATAATTCATTTATTATTTGTGCTGTAATTTATTTTTTCTACAATTATTTTTACTAATAATAAATTCTGTTCCTGAGTAGAAATTTCTATATAGAATGCTATAAAAATTTTTATCTCACTCTAAAAATAGCTGTTTTGGAATACAATAGATCTGAAAAGAAAAGTAGTACATTTACTTATCTAAAATATCATTTGCTCCTTGATATTTTCAATAATTCGAAAAAGTAAATGGAACACATGTTCCTACCCATTGCTTTCATAACTTCCCATGCTTTTCATCTTTCCAGTAGACATTTAAAAGATCTTTTTTTAGATCTTTAATGAACAATTAATTCTTGTGGGTGGTCTAAGAACACAGGCTCAAGCCAGGAAATCTGGCTTAAAGCCTCCTTCTGATTTCCTAAAATCCTTTGCAAGTCCCTTAACAATTTAAATCTTGCTTCTTAATACATATTTAATGATAATAGTACTTACCTCCATGCCAGAGAGCACATATTTGGGGGACTGGTTAAGATTGTAGAATACAACTGTTTTAGTTCTTTATATACACTTGCTTTACACTCCAAGAACCTAAGCCACAAACCTAAGTCACTCGAAATGGATAATAAGACAGTAAGAAAGTAGATTAAAAATAAAACACATTAAGTCTAAAATTAAGCATGACAGCAATTTCATAGAAAAGATTTCTGTAAGCAATGTAAATTAGTAGACAGAAATATAGACTAAAGACTTAATATAAAGAGAAATGACTAAATATGCTGGGGAAAGCAAAAGCTGAACAGTAGAGGAAGGTTTTTGGTTATTAGAAGAATTTTTTATTATTGCTGTTACTCTTATTACTATTATTGAATTTGTATTATCTTTAAGTAGTTATACAAAGTAGTTGCCATTAATCAAAACAGTTTATAAATACAATGCATCTTGATCAATGTCACCCCTTTCAACATTCTCACTCATCTCCCCTCTACCTAGCCTTTTTAAATTTTAATTTTAAACATAAACGTTTCCATGCCTTTCCATTTCTTTACAGATTGTACAGTATCATTCTTTCTGAAAATATAGTATCTGTTCTTATCAGAGTTATACTTGACTTCTGTAAAGAAACAAGATTCCTGCTATCTACTGTTAGGATCTTAATTGTTCCTTTATCCAGCTCAACCCATTCAGGTCAAATTTAGGCAAAGTTATGTTGCCTGGTAGTTGGCAGGACTTTACCCTATGTTATATACTCCACCTACCCCATTGTCCAAAGGAGAAATGTTGGGGTGTATTGTACTTAATTAATTTACTTATTTGACAGTTTAATCCTGCTAGTACCAGTTGCTAAAAAAAGCAATTGAACATCCTTCAATAAACTGGTTGGTTAAAAAAAAAAAAAAAACACTGATGGCCTCTTTTGGATCTAGACTTCTGTGTTCTGTTTTTATATTATTCAAAAGCAACAGATTATTATAGACTTGTAATCTCCCTCTGCCCTTATATAATTCAATCCCTATAACACAATTTCATTGCTAAAATGAGTAGATTACTTGAGAAAATACAGTATTTGAGGCCTGCAAAACTTAATAAGCCTTTCAACTATGTGTCTTTTTTTTTCCTGGAAATGATGGGGGCATCAGGGCATTATTTCCATTAATGTGAAATGGCCAAAACATCCTAAAGAAGTATAATGCACTGGCATGGCTTTGAAACCTGTCTGGTGGGTTTGATATTTACAGGTTACCAGCTGACATCGGCTGAGTGTTATGATCTCCGGAGCAACCGTGTAGTTGCGGATCAGTACTGTCACTATTACCCAGAGAATATCAAGCCCAAACCCAAGCTTCAGGAGTGCAACTTGGATCCTTGTCCAGCCAGGTCAGTCACGTGTACTGCTTCATTTATTATAAATGTAAATCATGGGGCTGGGAATGTGGCTTAGAGGTAGAGTGCTTGCCTAGCATGCATGAAGCCCTGGGTTTGAAAAAGCTGGAAGTGATGCTGTGGCTTAAATGATAGAGTACTAGTCTTAAGCAAAGAAGCTCAAAAATAGTGCCCAGGCCCTGAGTTCAAGCCCCAGGACTGGCAAAAACTAATGTAACTCATATTCCTAAGCTTAAGTTAAAGTGAATTGTAATTGAAAATAAATCATGAGTACTGCTGTCCAGTGTCTATTCCTAATTATATGTGACTAGTATCCCTGGCCCTGGGTCTTCTGACTGTGTGATGGTATTTCAAAACTATGGATCTTGCTTTTGTGAAGTGAAAGGTAAAATCACTTTCATCCTTATAGCCATTGTCTCTTCTGATTTCTTTTCATTCTGATTTCTTGTTTCTTTTCTTTCAAGGTCCAGGCCAGTGAAGAACTTCATGTTCTTAACTAATGTGCTGGCATAATGTTCTTAGTATTCTTTCCATTTAGTCCCTGTCTCTGATCAGGGACATGGCAGACCATATTTCATGGTCATAGCTGATTTGTTCTAGCCTAATTAATCCATGCCAATTAATAACAGAGTCAGAGCCAGATTTACACAGTTCTATCTGTGAACAAAATTGGCCTTTGTGAAATAGAAAGCAGGACTTATTTCCGTGCTCAGATATTTTAATACCCTTTTAATTAGGAGCTTTAAACGTTGAAACACAATACTTACACACATCATTGTTTGCTGTTTGGAAATCAAATCAAATTGGCTTTCCTATTATTTGCAGCAACAAAAATCAGCCTGATAAATGAAATATCTTAGATGATGGGTAATCATGGAAGTCCAAGTGAAGAATTGTTTCATGGATGTAATACTTGCCTTGGCACTTTTGCAATACTTGCTAGCGCTTCTTTTTCCTAACAGCTTAACTTTTCAGACTGGATCTAAGAAAAATCTTCCCCTACAAAAGTAAGCAATAAGCATGAAGACTAAAAGGCAAAGCATCTTTTTGTAAATTCCTTAAATTCTGAAAAACACTTCATTGTTTGTTTTTTAAGCCAGAGCATCCTAGTTTTATGAGAACCAATCGCAAGGGTTCAAATACTATATGAGCTTATGGGGATGCAAATTATTCTGTGTTCGTATTATAAGCAATGCAGTTTTATTCTATCTTTCCCATATTTTTAAAGTCTACATTCTTCTGCTCCTTCAACCTTATCTTCATGAATTCTAAGTTCTATGTGGGATGTGAAATTGCTATCTTTAATTAATGTTAAGGTCCCATATGACCTTCCTTATGAAAGTGAATTCAATAAAGGAAGAGGAAATAATAGATGTCTTATCGCTCTAAATTCTAGTGGATGTGAAATTTAGCTTGATGCTATGCCAGAATATTAGATATTAAAAGTTGAATATGAATTCAAAACTAAGTAAGGTGTTCAAATTTTCTTGATTTATTTTAGAACTATTTAACTTTCAAAATAATCTTAGCCATGATAATAATTCAAATATGATAATAATTAAAACTATTAGGATTTGATAATGGTTAGAATTCTTCTATTTGTAAACTTTTATCAATATCTGTAACAAGAAGACAAGGTGAAGCAAGCATATTTATACCAATTTTGATGGGCCAACTCAACCACAGGAAGACTTAGAAACTTTTATAAACATTCCCATGAAAATGTAAATGCGCATTTCTAGGTAAAATGAAGGAGTCATTCGCCATGATTCCATAAATCTTTTTCCCTACTGGGTAAAAAATACTTCATTGAACACAAATAGCTATAGAAGACAGATATGAACTAGAAGTACATTTTTTGGTAATCTAAAGAAAATGCTTATATTCAGAAAATTTTTACTCATTGTTTCTGGCCTCTGGTTTTTACCCATTCTTCTCTGTGGGAGTGGCATTTTTGGCTCATATGTTATTATCCAAAAGCAAAAGACTCCGTGGAAAGAAGTCTGTCTGAGAAATTTATGCTTTTTCTATGTCCTGTGTTATTTTAAAACATCTAATACAGCACATGTATAAATGTTAGGACAGGTGGCTATTTTAAAAAAAGAAGAAGAAAGAAAAGTGAGAAAAGGAAAAAGAAAAAAAGAAGTTGGAGGCAAATGTCAGAATGTAGCCTTTTATTGAAGAAGTAATTAGACAAAGCTGTAAAAATTAAGACTTACCAATAAGAGAGACTTAAGAGAAAGCTGCCTTAGGAAATGGAGACACAGTACTCTGAGGTAAAGGCAATTCAGGAATTGCTTTGAAAATGAGCTCTTTTTTTTTAACCTGGTATAAGCAGTTTCTGAGTTTCAACAGAAAAAGAGAAGAAAAGGTCTGAGGAGTGTAGACAGAAGAAACTCTAGGTCTCTTCTCCCATCAGACAGCAGAATCAGATCTTCTAATTACAGATTTAACAGTCTAGTAGCAGAATCAAGATTGACACAACACCAAACAACATTTCTGTTTCCCAAATTAGAAATTCTCAAAGGTGAAAATATACATACTTTTAGTACAAAGATAGTTTTGCATTTCAAAAACCTGCTAGTGGGGCAAAATAGTGCATGCTGGTAATTGCTACCCTTGGTAGGTGGAAGCAGGAAGATTATGAGTTTGAAGCTAGCCTGGGCTACATAACAAGTCCTAAGCTAGCTATATAATGAAACCCTGTCTCCCAGAAACAACCATCAGAGTATTATATCCAGCCATCAGAGTATTTGTTTATTCTGGGTCTATTGTAATACACAGAAACAAAATCCCGTTCAAAAAGCCATGTTTATTCCATTTCAAGGTAAAGAAGTATAATGAATAGCAAAAATGGCACCAAATATTTTGGCAACCTTAGTTTATTACTTTGTCCCTCAGGGCCTCCATTTTTCATCAATACAAGAGAGATGAAAAGATTGGTCATTGAATTACTGGCTTTCAAACTGTGCCTTTAAAGCCTAATGTTCCATAAAGTTGTTTGACTAAATTTTATTTTACATATTTTAAAGCAAGAATTCATAAAAGATATAGTCAAACATGTTGAACAACCAGTCTTCACTAATTAAAGATAAGCTATATTGCAAAAAAGTGCACACTTTTTTGCAAAATAAATACTTTTAGCTCTTACCAACCTCTCCCATTTTTTGTCTAGTTGGAAAATTAAGTATCTTAAGATTATAGGAGGAAGTATTAAAATTGTTAACATAGCAAATTTCTCTGTGATCATAGAATTTTCTCATTACAATAGATCTAAACAATAAGCTGGACTAAAATGGTGGGTATGACCACTGTTAGCCATAATCCCTGCTACCTATTTTTTATTTTCTTACATTCATTATTATCATTATTTTGCTTTCCAATAATTAAAATCCATACATTTCATTGAATTATCTAGCCCCATCTAAATCTCAACAGTGTCAAGTTTATATATTATAGTTTTATATGTCATGTAAGAGCCTTTCGATAACTAAACCATTACTAAATCACTGTTTATTCTCATGCCTTTATCCTTCCAACTTCCATCTCATTGCTTGTAAACATGTCATTATTTCAGTTTGAGGAAATTCGCAAAATTTCTAAACTCATGCACAATGTTTGTGAATTGTCCTAATTCAATACAGTTCTTAGGGAGGCCTAGCTTACCAGTGGTGTGGAATACTCAAGACTCCCACCCCAGGCACTCTGTCCTATTTTGATTTGCTCTTCTTTTTGTTGTTGTTGTTGTTTCACTTTCTCTCATTTGCTTCCCTTTCTTAATAATAGTAAATCTCCTGATGGCAATGATTGTAAATGGTAAGAGATTTTTGAACCTGAGGAGACCTTTCACATCACAGCCTATTTTCTTTTCTGAATGTTCACTTAGAAATCTTGATAAGTTCAAAGGTTAGATGAACTGGGCTCCAGAGGCTCAAGCCTACAATCCTAGCTACTTATGAGTCTGATATTTGAAGATTGGGGTTCAAAGCCAGCCAAGGCAGAAAAGCCTATGAGACTCATCTCTACAATTCACCACCCAAAAGCTAGAAGTGGAGCTTTAGCTCAAGTAGTGGAGAACTAGCCTTGAGCACAAATGCTCAGGGACAGCACCCAGGCCCTGAGTTCAAGCCCCAGAACCAGCACAAAATAAACAAAAAACAAAAATTGAAAACAACAAAACTCACTAATAATCCCCACTACACCCAGATAAACACTGTCACTGCTTTCGCCGTGTTTCTTTCCAGTCTTGTCCATAGCTCATGGAAGAGATGAGATCATACTGTATAAAGTTAATACCTGGAACTCAGAAATTTAGCGTTCTTTCTTTCTACTCTTCTCCAAGCAAGCCTGACCATCCATGACATGTAGTAACTTGAGGTTTTTTGCTGGGGTAGGAATTTAAGATCATTGCACTATAAAACCAATGATTGAGCCTCCCTGACTTCCTATGCTTTCCACCCAGGAAGACTTTATTGTTCTCGGCTAGTGTCATTTATGAAGTTATTTTTACAAAGTGATAAAATACCTAGTTTCCTAGCCAAAAGTAGTGTCGAAAAGAGAGGCAACACTAAAGCTAAGGGAAGTAAAATGAAAATGAGTTATAAAGGTTTAGTGACTTTTAGCTAAAATGAATACTGTTTTTCAATGGCAGTTAAGAGCTATGACATCACTATGTGACCATATGCTCGGTACATTCAGGTGGTCTTCCCAGTTTGGGTAGTCTCAGAAATCCAGAGACACGCCTCTCCTCTGTGTCAGGGATCTACTACAGATTTACTTTTCTGCTTTATACTTTTACCACAAAAATTTCCCCCCATGTAACTATGACCTTTGGGATCCTTTCAAATATAAAATCTTATGCCTATGGTTACCATGTAGTAATTATCTTACAAAAAGGGGAGCATTTTAGAAATATGGGCAGCAACTTTTGTTGCTTACATGAAAAGGTCAAGTCCATTATAAAGCCAGAAAGCCTCCAGGTGTATGCCTACGGTTCTGAAAAACTAAAACATAACAGTTAACTTCAGCTAATAAGCACTCTATGTTTTCAGAGCAGCTTCAGACATAAAACATGAAGCATTTAGCCTTATAAGGATGTCTTAGTCTGAGACATGGGTGAGACTAAGGTTGCTGGGGGCAAGGGGATTGTGAAAGACACTGAGAGAAGATCAGAGACCCACCTTTGCACATTGGGTTGGCACAGGCCTCTAGTTTTCCCTCCAAGGTAGTAATAAAAGGGCTTAAATTGGCAACCAGTGGACAAGTGCAAAAAGTTCTCACTCATCATACTATCACAGTCACAATCATTAGTGAGCAAATCTGTTCCTAGCTTAAACTGCATCCAGATTCCCCCTTCCCTCAAGGAATTCTGAGCAATTGTCCTAAGCAAATGCCCAAACTTGTATGCCCCAAACAGCATCAAGTGATCAAGTAGATTTTTTTTTAGTCCAACTCCATTTAGTTTGACAGTAAATTGCATAATTTATCCCTGGCCAGGGACCAACTTGTGAAGAACAAGTCTCAGAACTGAATCCTAGTATAAGTGTAAAGGAACACTCTGCATTGGAAGTGGTGGTAAGAGTAGTGAGTGGCATCTAAAATCCTGGGTTCTTGGGCTGACTTGGTAAACCACTAATCAGCAACACTAGAGGCTGGTAGAAATAGAAACTTTAGAGTGAAATAGATGTGTTTGAGACCCTGGCTCTGCCACTTAACTACTTGAGTAGCCTTTGGCAAATTACTTATTCTCAGTAAGCCTTAGTTGCTTTTTTTTCATCCTCTGAAGTGAGGATAATAACACTACTTACCTCATAAAGTTGTCATGAGAAATAAGTGGTGTAATACATTTAAAGAGCTTAGTGGAGTGCCTGACACATGATAAGCACTCAATAAATGTTCGTTACTGCCTCTGTTATGACTAAGATGATGGTTATGATAATTATGTTGATGGTACCTCAGAGAAACTCTTAAGCACTCCAGAAATCAGCTTTTCCTCCTTGAAAGGAAACAATGGAACTTGAAAATTCTGAGTCTGGAAGGGAGCTTCTCTATAGATTGTTGTCACATGAGGAAATGTAATTCCTAGGAAAATTGCTTCTTAAAAGTAAATCACACTTGTCTGACTTTTTAAAGAGAAATAATCATAAGAAATTAAGATGGTAGTTCTTGAAGTCTCCGTTTACCAGTGCCTAAATCCCAATTAACCAGCTGGGATGCTTTGCTGTTCAGCTCACATGGGATTTATGCCACGTGTGTCTGCAAAAGGGAAGACTTCATGTAAGGACCAGAGAAGGGTTTACTTGTTTAGCAGTTATGAAGCGATGAAAGGTTTTCTTAATCATAGAGCTCATGTAAGCTCTAGTTTTATTACAGTGGTTAAGTGATACAGAAAAGTAACAACTTCCTTCTGATCAATCTTGTTTAAATATACTATTTTGACAAGCTGATGTATAAGCAAGTAAAATAGCATTATAAAATCTGATTCCACTTAAGTGCATTATTTATAATGAGATAGTGAAGCATGATCCAGGTGTATTTTATTTGCCCGAGCTTACAGCCATATCACATATTATCTGACAATCATGTAATCAACTCTAAGTCACTTATCAGGGCAACTCAAGTCTTTATCAAGCTAATACATCACTAATAATAAGATCAGGCCTTATTAATATAACATAAGACTTCAAAAATAAAAAATTTGTGGAATTCTTTCAATTCATTTATGAGTTAATAGAATAGGTAGTGTCATCATCCTTGTCTATGAATTCATAGCTAGGTGACTTTACTTGCTAAGTCATTTCTTTACTTAACCTTTCTAGAACTGAGTTTTACCATCTGCCAAACAAATATAAGAATGTTCCTGTCAGAGAATACGTGGGGAAATCAGTGAAAGAATACCTGTAAAGCTCTTGGCAAGATGCTAAACATTCAACAAAGTTCAATTGCCTCTATTAAATTGAGATCCAAACTGGTAAAATGACTTGTCCAATATATCACATGTATTTGAAGTTTTTGTTTTGCAATCTCAAAGAAGTTAGCATGAACAATATTGTCATCGACATCTTATAAATGAAAACACTGAAGGTCAAAGAGGTTAAATAATCTCTTGTTGGCGTGAGTAAAAGAGCTTCTATTGTAAGAGTATCTCCTACACTACAAAAACACAGGGGTGAAGCACACAAGCTATCATGTTTCCCAGTGACCCTTACTCTGTGTGTTGTCCTGAGCAACCTGTGAAGTCTGCTTCAAATGCATCATAGACCCCTATAACCAGCATATAAAGTGTTTGTATTTGAATAAACCACATATCCAGGTTAAGTAGCCCTCTTTCATCTGTACGCATAAACGCTGATGATATTTAATAAGAAAACCATGTCCTAATCACTCAATATAGGACAAGCTAAAAAAAAATGTTTTAAAAGTCAATGTTAGGGAGCCTCATTGTGTTTCAAGCAGTTGAGACACATTAACATAGCGTTTTTTAAGACAACCACCTTAGTTCCATGGTTTTCAAACTATGGGCCAAAGAGTTGTGAGTTCTAGGGTATGCTAGAGTGTGAGAGCTTATCAGTAATAGATATGTGACGTTGTTGTACCCGGGTATGCTAGATTCCAGGGACATGAGTTTCCAGACTTCCATTCTCACTTTATTTTAAAACTTCTGACTTGATCCAATATGTGGACTTTCCAGACCACCAAGGCCAAAGTCCTGATGTAAATGATTCAAGGTTATCATACATATGTACATGACGTATTGCTTAGGAAGAAAATATTTTCTATTCCACTGAAATTGTCTAGAGAAAATGGAGCTCATTGTCTGGGCTCAGAACCCTCTTCCACCCATAATTTCATTCTTCTTTAAATTTAGTACCTATCCTGTACTTTGAAGCATGAGTCAGTCCTATCTAAAGTGAGTTGATATCTGAAAGACATTCAAGATGGAAGAGGAGAAGAGTTTTAGAACGCTTCATAGTAACTTTAAGGAGAAACTCAATGGAAAGACAAAAGAGTTAAACCAAGCCGGGTAGCAGCATAGTTGTTATTACTTGGTCCTCTCTCTGCCTTATGTCAGCCAATCACTCTGGCTCACTGCCAAAACATTCTCCAAACTGTCCTCTCTCAAAGATGGCAGAGCTAGCAAAAATGCAAGGACTGGGCTGAATATGTATGTTGTAAATGACAGTTGGGGAGTTTTTCTGTTTGAGAGTTTCTCTGCCTCCTTTTCTAATGACTTTTAAACATTTTGCTTTTTATTGATTCATTTGTTTTAACTCAATAGTTGTATTGCTTACCTACGTGTCCACACAAATGACATGATGTCATTCTGGAAACATTAACTAATCACCCACATGCAGGGCACTGCCCTGAGAGATACAATAATCATTTTGGATTCTGTCCCATGTTGTTAAATTAATGAAAAAAACTTGTGAATAGTTTGAAGTTAGTATATCATTAAAAGTGATGAGAAGACTTAGTGTTAAGAGTGTTTGGGAGAAAAAGCAAGACATTTTCTGGCTAGACCTTAAGAGAGAAAATAAAATAAGACTTTAGCAAATGTAGTATTTGACTAAGGAATTTCATTGGGGATTACAAAACCATTTTACAACTTTTGAGATGGGAAACATAATTTGGTTACTATTAGAGCAATGAGTAGGCTGGATGGGAAAAGTCTACTACTCCAGATAGAGATGTTAGGAGATGTATACCAGTATAGGTATAAAGGATGTATACAAGTATAGATGTTTTTACACCTATACTTTTACACCTATAGGTGTAGAAACACCCATACTTGTCAGAACATTGCTAAAGATAATTAGCTGGAAGAACCAAGAGCTGATAGAGACCACAGGAAGGAAAAGAATCAAAAATGTTTCAGTGTGTAGAGTGGGAGGAAGAGAGACAGTGCCCTAAGTACAGGTGGTAGTTCACAAAAGAGTTTCCAGAGGAAGATAATGAATTGACTGGGACACATTGATCTGGAAAAGCCCAGAGCTGTCAGGGTGTCAGGAATGAGAATCTGCAGCCCAAGAAAAGAGGCAAGGGGTCATGGGAGATTCTCTGACAGGGTCCCGATGGCTCATGTCTATGATAAAAAGAATTCCCTAAACTAGAGACCTTTGGAATTCATTGCATTAGGATTTTTCTGTTAGAGATTTCTCACAATGTGTGAATTACATGGCTGAGTAGCCTGATTGGGGTTTGATTTTTTTTAAGTCAGGCATATTGTGCTAATGTAACATCTTAGACTATTTCTATACCATGACTCAATAATCTTTTATTGACTCATAGAATTTGTACTGATGGACTTATTTCCTCGTATGACCCTCCTCCTTTGGGTCATAGTTCCAAATGTTCCCATCCTATGCTTTTTTATTCTGAGTTTTTTCATACTCAGAAAACAATTTCTGAGATTGTTGAAGGTGACACGTTATTTTAAAATGTGGACAATACATTAAAAAAACAAGAAAAATATGTATAATGTAAATACCAGAAACTAATCACTGTTGTTAGATGTTTTCTTACTACAAGTATGAGAGTACATATACAAATGCACACACATGTGTGTATATGTATGTGCACACATACAGCACCTACATGTATAAAACATGGCCATTATTGTATAAATCACATAAGGGCACACAAATTTAATACTGTGGGTTGTAGATTGCACATTCTATTTTGCATGCAATCTTCAGTTGCAATTATATATGTGTATATTAAATGCCACTAAAAGTTATTGAAACACTTTGTGTTTATGTTCTGCATAATATTTCACTGTACAGAGCTGTCCTAATATCGAAGCATTCTGCCATGAGACAGTTCTGTTAGGTGTGTGCTTTGAAGAATGAAGAGTGATATCTCCCACACCACATTCCTTTGTGAGGCTCTCTTTCTCATCTGGACTTTTTCTTTTTCCCAACACAAATCCTCATGATGGGTATTTTTAAGTGGAATCATGTCATTGCCCACTGTGAAAAGTACAAGAATGGTCAGGATCATTAAGGCAATGGAGAATGAGTGTGTTTAACCCCCTTCCCCCAATCAATTGTTCCTTATATCTCTCATTGTAATCATTTTAAAAGATTTTCACCTGCTTCACCACTTTCCACATTCTCTCTCTCTCTCTCTCTCTCTCTCTCTCACACACACACACACACACACACACACACACAAACACCCCTAAACTGATACCCAAACATGAAGAAATTTTCTACGTGGTGGTGTGCACTTTGCCAAGAAAGAGCAATTCATCTTAGGAAATTAAGTTTAAGCGATATTGCCTTCCATTTTGTAACAGTGAAGCCAGAGGCTAGGGCTGTGACATGAGCTCCAGAAGCAAGCAGACCCTGTGCACACGAATATGCAGTAGTAGGACTGGACAGAGCACCATTGTGTTGATATCTTTCTGTTTTTACAGGTGCCACAGAGTCATTTTATGAGTCTTCACAGTGACCCAGGCCATAGAAAGACAAATATAGCTATAGTTTTGCTGAGTCCAGGTTTAAAGTGTCTCGTTCAAACAAAAACATAATTTCTAAATCAGTCCAAAGCAAAGCCCAACCTCTTGAATTCTATGCACTCCCCCATCAATTCCCTTTCTTTGCTCCAACTTGTTTCCTTAAGTGTTACCTTCTCCATTTTAAATATCATCAGCTGATAAATCAGTTGACAGAGATCTGCAACAGTTCATTCTAATACTGAAGATGAAAAATTATAGCCATAATTTTTTTCAGAAGAGCAAGCAATGGTATGCATTTCTGCATTGAGAAATAGATAGAGGCATGAATGAAGATACTAGGGGCAGGTAACATAAGACTTCAAAGTCAATTTGATTTATTTCCTAATGGACTGCTATTAGACAACCGTACATATCCAAAGTTATTAAAAGAAATTCGGGCTCTTGGCACTTTTTAAAATATAGGCTTTTTGGAGAGAAAATTACCTTAATTACTAGATGGATGAATTGCTAGGAAGAAATCCCAAAATTCAGGATTAGGTTTTCTTCAGTTTCTCACTTACCAGAAGGTAGAAAAAAATAGGACATTTAACTTCCAAAAGAAGGACAAAAATGTAATGGAATATTCATGGGCTTTTGAACATACCCAAAGGTAGATGCAGTTTCATAACCATCGTTAAGCAATGGTAGGACACATACACCAGTATGCAAGTACACACTTATACACATGTGCTATGAAAATTGTTATCATACAAATAATACAAATTGCATAGAAAGCACAATTTATAAAATAAACCAGTTAGTATTCCAATAATTCCCTTTGCTTGGATATCTGTCTCCATTACTTTGTTTTCCATTTTCTATGAAATAAATCTAGTTTCTCTCATGTTCTGCTTACATTTTGGTAATTTCTTAGAAACCTGAGCAGGCTTCTCTATCCCTCTCTCTTTCCTTTTTATCTTTAATGATTTTTACCCAGTATTATTTCATTATCTTTCTGATTTTCAGTATTCCCAACCTACTATCTCTACCCAAATACTTAGGTGTGCTCATAATATAAAAAGAATATACTATATCATCCTATATCAGAAGATAGGGTGAAAATGAAACTTCTAGCTGATTTAAATATAAGTATATACATACTGAATATATAGATATAACTATATGGGTGTATGAATATATACCAATATATATAACTATATTTATAGTTATATATAGGTATATGAATATATAACTAAATATTGATCCATCAATCCTATGATTATAAATAGAATGTCTGGGCTCCTGTGTTCAAAGGAGAGGCATCCTGTCATTTGTCAGTTGCAAAATGAGCGTGTTCTGTTTATGTCCCACTATGCCACTTCTGTCTAAGCTCTCTTCATCTTCTACCTTTGAGGAAGGCTCTGCTATACTCACCCTCTTACCCAAATCCCATGAGTCAAAAGTCCTCCACAAGTCAGGAGATCAGGCCTGAGCAAGAACACCATCTTACCAATTAGTGGCTTTGGTTGAAATTAGTGAAATGTGGCTTATTTGAGTCCTAAAGACCTCCAGGGTCTTCCCCACAACTTATGTCATTTGGAGTGCATCCTTCAGCTACAAGCACAGTCATTAGATACCATCAACCACCACAATAATCACAACTGCCTCCATAAAGCAGTTAACATTGCATCACTTTTTTTGCCAATCCTGGGGCTTGAACTCGGCCTGGGCACTGTCCCTGAGCTCCTTTTGCTCAAAGTTGGAGCTCTACTACTTGAGCCACAGCACCATTTCCCACTTTTTCTGTGATTACTTGGAGATAAGAATCTCACAGGGTTTCCTGCCCAGGATGGCTTCAAACCATGACTCTCAGATCTCAGCCTCCTGAGTAGCTAGGATTACAGGTATGAGCCACCAGTGCCCAGCCAACATTTTATAAACCAAAAAGCCCTTTCATATTTATAAAACATTTTCCTAACTTTATTTTAGTAGAGATTTTGCTTTTGGTTATAGTCGCTTACTACATTTGGTTGTTCCTTTCTCCCTGTACCAAACATTTAAGTAGATCATTTCCAGGCATTAGTAAAATCTTGAGAAGACTGACAAAAGAAGAAACTTATTTGCTAATGCATGCGACCTAATATCATCAGTGCAAGGGATACCCTCCTGCTTCAATAGTTTTCTCTTTTATCAGAAATGAGACAGTCACTGTAATCCCTTGGTAAGCATCTGGAAATAACATTAATAATGATGATAATAATAATGACCTCATAGAATGTATAATTTGAGGGATTAAAGAACATTTACGAGCTTATTGTGTCATAGTTAATTATGATGTGCCAAGTTTTCTTGCCACCTCCTTTTACACTGGTATTTCCTGCTTAGATCAGAGAATTAATTATAGTAAATGGTGTTGTTGCAAAGAACTAGCCCCATCATGAAGCATATGCCAGCATAAAGATTACGAACTGCTTTAGTGTTGCTTTTTAAAGATGATTTATTAATGTTTTGCATTGTATAAGATTCTTTATGATGTAATCATTTAGTGTTTATTTTATTGTGTGTACCTTCTACTCAGAGGGTTGGCATTATTGTTCCTAACAGTGACGGATACAAGCAGATCATGCCTTATGACCTCTACCATCCCCTTCCTCGGTACGTAAATCAATCATCCTGATGTTAGAATTAGCAAATCACTCTTCTGATATTTTTGTAAATATATATTCATATAAACATATATAGATAGATTGTGATTTTCTTTAAAAGTAAGATGGTAGATGGTAGATTTTTACATTCCTCTTAAGCTCTGCTTTTGAATATATAGGCCTGCTCAGGCTGTAAGCTTGTCATTCAAAAGCCATTTTAAGATAGTATCATATTACAGTGGAGTGGACACAGTAATTCACTCCAATTAGACATAGTATGTGGGTTTATGTTATGTCTTTCTCTGACTCTCTTTGTCCTCTTCTATGTTTCCTCTGCGATAGGACCCTAGTCATTAAAGCACTGTTGCTAACTGTTAAGCAAACACAGAACCTGAAGTATTATCAAACACTATGAATGTGGAATTCCAGATGTGGTATGAGGCATAGAGTTTTAAATGTCTTCTTGTCATTTTGAAGAAATTCTGATTAAGAATCAAAGGTAGTTTTTTTATATCCTTATTATTCAGAATACTTTAGAGGACATTTTTCAAAACATAAAATTCAATATTGTTGAACACAGCATAGTGTGTTGTGTTATCTTTTGTTGTGTTCTATTGCCACTTTTTAAAATGTCGAATAGTGTTTTAAAATTGGAAAATATTTTTGGTATTAGAAAGAACTCGTTTTTTTAGAGAATGTATTATCTATACAATACATTCATAAGAAAACTGGAGTTGCTGAAAAAATACACTTATTAAATGCATCATCTCACACATTGGAAACTGTTTTTGCTCAATTTTCTTTGCTGATTTGCCCCTCAGGGAATCAGCTACAATTTAGAATCAAATATTTTGATTTAGACTATAAATAGAATAAGTAGTTTTCTCAGTCCCAAATAAAACCAAGCCAGAAAGTAATTGTATTCTAAACAGTTAAATATAGAATATTTGGTTGAAAGTCTCCAAATCCCTAATGGATTAATATGTATTAGATGTTAGATGATCTCAAGGCTATCTAGTCCAATTCCCCAATGATTCCACTTCTCCTGTTCCTTTGTCAGCAGTCATACCCATATACCATAAATATGCAAACACACATATCTACACAAATTAGAATTGATATGTGCTTAATGCTTGTGTATTTACACACACACATTTACACAAACATCTACATGGAAGTCATCATTCAGTATCTTCTTAGATGCAGGCATGGCACTCACTTTTTAACATGTTAATGCTAGCATGTAAGAAGGGACATTTGATTTTTCCTAGATACAAGTGTTGTTGCTAAATACTTTCCCTAAATGGCTATCTTTTCATAGCCACTTTCTGATGATTATATTGATAAAGACAACAAAAGACTGTCATTTTGCTAGTTTGATCCAAAAGTCATCTCATCCTTGGTAATTTAATGAAACTACCAAAAGATCAATTTATGTAAATAAAAATTCTCTTTAATTTCAGTTTTTATCGGGACAATAACTATTCATAGAATATGTATCTGTTTGAAGGAAGGATATATATTAAAAGCAAAAGCAAAGAATGAGCAACATCACATTTTTTTTGTAATGATAGCTCCTAGATTTCTGTAATATGGTTTCTGATCTCTCTTGTTCATATTTCTCTGGCATAGCCAATGCCTGTCTTAGGTTAGACTTGATCTCTTATTTAAAAAAAAAGATTTCCCACAAATGCCTAAAACCCAATGGCATATTGAAATGATCACCCCTCATATTTGCACCATGCCCTGTGTTGTACTTGGTATACCCATGCCACACAAGATGAAGGACAGTTAACAAATGAACAGACTATATTCCATACCTTTTAAACTTGTATTACTGAGCTAATTCTGAAGATAGAAATTCCACTCTATTGACAAAAATCACTGCAAATAGGACCTATTTCTATAGATGTGTTTTCATTTCATCTAAATAAAGCTCAGAAATTATTCTGAAATGGCGATCACCCACTAATCAAGGTAGAAAGCTTTACTTAAGATATTTATATAAGATTAAGACCAGAGGTATAGCTACTGATGAATTATTAGGTTGTTCTTACCACTTTCAGTCTTTGAACTAAAACATATTGAATATGACATAAGAATGTAGTCTAATGAATCATTCTTAATTAATTTATGCTACTTTTCTATATTTGTTAATTTTGAGAATTTCTTAACTAAATACATTCTGTATTTTTAAAAGAAATTAAAGTATATAACACATAAAACCATGTAATGTTCTTTCAGAACAAGTTTCCAGGAAGGACTTTGGATATATCTTCTTTTATTCCAAGAACTCATCCTGGCCACTGTATTAAGATTTCTTGTCTAATGCCCTCTGTTGTACTTTAAAGCACCCAATTATGCTTTTCTTTAAATATATTATTCAAGGATTCACATATAATATTCATTCCACATATAGAACTACAGTTGTATTATGCTGGAACTATATTACACATTCCTAGCCTTGTTTGTCTTTCTGTGATCAATGACATTGAAAAGGATACTTATTTATGTTTGTGAAATTGCACTACAGTCAAATTCAAATGTTGAGACAGAAATTAATGACTCACACTTTAGAGTCAAGTTTAGAGATTTCAGAAAACCTATTTTAAAATGTGCTCTTTTATAGTATCTTGATATTTTAGATTAAATGTACACTAAAAATATGTTATTAAGCCAGGTGCCAGAGGCTCATGTCTGTAATCCTAGCTACACAGAAGGCTGACATCTGAGGACTGTAGTTCAAAGCCAGCCTGGGCAGGAAAGTCTGTGATACTTATTTCCAGTTAATCACAAAAAAGCCAGAAGTAAAGCTATGGTTCAATTGATAGAGCTCAAGCCTTGAGCACAAAAGTTCAAGGACAGAGCTCATACTGAATTCAAGCCCCAGGACCAGCCAGAAAAAAAAATATATATAGTTATCACTGGCTAACTATATATATATAGATAGAGAGAGAGAGAGAGAGAGTTAGTTAGTTAGTTAGATAGTTAGATAGTTAGCCAGTGCTGGTGGCTCCATATATAACTATATATATATAACTATATATATATATATATAACTATATATATAACTATATATATATAACTATATATATAACTATATATATAACTATATTGCTGGTGGCTCACACCTGTAATCCTAGCTACTCAGAAGGCTGAGATGTGAGGATTTGGGGTTAAAGCCAACCAAGGCAGAAAAATTCATGAGAATCTTATCTCCAATTAACCACCAAAAAGCCAGAAGTGGAACTGTGGCTCAAATGGCCAAGTACAGAATAATATGTCTCCATGAGGTGTTTTTGCAGTATGTTTAATTTAGGTACTCAAGTGGATCAACTCTGTGATGTTTCATTTCTCTCTAGTTAAAATGATATCTCTCATAATTAATTCAAAAGGAGGTCTTAAAGTTTCTTATTAATTCTCAACAAGCAGAATAGAATAGACATAAGAAAGACAAGTTTGGCTTGATCAATCTCAATGCTTCTAATTTTAGAGATTTCAATAATCTACATCCACATGAGGACAGGAAAGAAGCAGGCAAAGATATCTCTATGGGTTTGGACCCAAATGTTTCAGAACTGTGTAAAGGCTTTGAAACATTGACAGAATTCTTTTCAATGTTATTGGCAATATTGTTATTTCCTACCCCCTACACAACTATATTCTGACATCACAAACCTTTTCAGCGAAAACCAAACCTCTTCACAATTTCAGGAGTTCTTTATTGGAGGAACTCTTTCAGTATCCTTCATCAGAGAATTAAGGATGATATTAACCTTTTTCTCCTCAACCCAGTGATGTCACAGTTCAAGAATCAGAATTATGTGCAGTCTATGAATCCCAAAGCTGACAATGGCAGAAGCAAGGGAGGAAAAGCTATTGCCTACATTATTCTTGTATGAGCTTCTCCTATAAAAGTAAACCCAAAGTACGAAAGTCATCTGTTAAAAATTAAGTTGCCAGAATTCAAGCTATTAGTATTAATTATTCAACTTTAGTATTGATATTGATTCTTAATGGTATTTAAGTCATTAAACTTTAATATGTATCTTGAAACAATGGGGAGATCAGGACCATGAACTGAACTTGCTTCTTATGAACAGGTTACAGACAGTATAGATATCCTTGTGGACAGCTTCTCAAACTGCAGTCTCTTACATTTGTGTATCGTTTCACAGTTTACAAGGCCTTGTAGCCAATGTTGGATCCTTTTCTCTTCCTCAGATTTCAGACAACAGATGGCATTTGGTTCTCTGGACCATAGCCTCTGAGAACTCCATGCCCCCAGTACACCCAGGGAACGGGGTTGTGTGACAGCTCACTGAGGAGGTGTGGTGATGTGCATGTCTGCCCTGATGACTCCCCTTGCTTCTGTAGGTGGGAGGCCACCCCATGGACCGCGTGCTCCTCCTCCTGTGGGGGGGGCATCCAGAGCCGGGCAGTTTCCTGTGTGGAGGAGGACATCCAGGGGCATGTCACGTCAGTGGAAGAGTGGAAATGCATGTACACCCCTAAGATGCCCATCGTGCAGCCCTGCAACATTTTTGACTGCCCTAAATGGCTGGCACAGGAGTGGTCTCCGGTAACTGTGCCCTCTTTCTTTGTTCATTAGGAGAGTAAGTCCACTCTTCCCTCTCTCCATCATGGCCCCACCGCATACCCTGTGTGGCTCCATGTTTCTCCTCTTAGGGTTATTAGAAGCCTACCAGCTTAGCTTTTGGAGATGGAATGCCTCCAATCCAGTGTGACAAAAACTAAATGCCTTTCTTCAAGTTACTTTTACAAAAAAACCCTTAGTGTTCCCCTCTATGGGCAAAGCAAATGCTTTTTAAGAGTAATTGAAGCTAAGCCTGGCACTATTGACTAATGCCATGTAATCCTAGCTACTCAGGAGGCTGACATCTGAGGATCATGGTTTGAAGCCAACTAGGCAGAAACATCCATGAGATTTATCTCCAATTAACCCTCAAAAGAGCCAGAATTGGAGGGATGGCTCAAGTGGTAAGGCACTGATCTTGAGTGAAAAGCCAAGCAAGAGCTAATGCTTTGAGCCCTGAGTTCAAGTCCCAGGATGGGCACAGAAGGAAAAAAAGTAGAACTGAAGTTAATCATCCTGAATCGGTAAAAGTTAACTGCTTTGATAATTGAGCTCAGTAGACCACAATTTGACTTTTTTAAAATTTATTATGCTCTGTCTATATTTATAAAAAGTGTGGTTAGATTAAAATTGAACCTATGTGTATGACTCCTTGGGAAGAAAAAAGGACTACATGAAAACATCCCAACAATTAAAAGGAGGATCAAGTAGAATAATGTAAACTAAAAATTATAGACTTTAGGAAACCTACAATAATCCAGCTTTAAATGTCATTCTGGGTTTTCTGATTGTTAATACATAAAAGGAAATGGTAAAGAACATAGAAAGTTGAAGAAGTAAACCATTGTGTCCTTACCCACAGAAAAGATGGAAGGTTTTCCACTGAGTCTTGTGGCTTTGTAGCAGACAAGAGCTATGATGTTTTCGTGAGTCTAGAAGTCCTACAGAAAGGTGCTGATGACTATTAGGGGTACTAGGTCTACCTCTGCCCATTAAACTCATTCATGTGAACATTATTTTCCCATTTTAGTACAGCCAATTGAATTGGCCTTGCTGCAAGATAAATTGATTATAACAGCAGTTTAAAATATCTTAATATTAGGCACCAAGCATGGCTTGGTGGCAAAGTGCCTACATAGTAACTACAAGGCGCTAAGTTCAAAACCCACCAAAAGGATACATCAGCATTTAAAAATCTCTTAGTATTCATGTGGGGATATTTTTGGACATTGGGGTCATTAGCAATGTAATAGAAACAGTGTAGGTAATTGAACTTGCACATTCTACAAATCTTTTCGGCATTTGATTTAGACTTTGCATGCAAAGGGTACTTCAGGGTAGCAGACTGATTCATACAAACCTCAGTTGAAAGTGGTTTATTTTCAGCCACCTTCACCTCCAACAGTCAAACAGAACTTAGATCCCATGTCTTGTAAGATGTGATATAAATCTTCTCAGAGTCCTTGTGCCCAAAAATGCCCTTATTTTAAAACCCTGGAGCAATAAGGGAAGACAAGGAAGCAAGGCTTTGTCTATGAGTCTCCTCTCTCTTGTCCTCTCTTCCCAGTGCACAGTGACATGTGGACAGGGCCTCAGGTACCGTGTGGTCCTCTGCATTGACCATCGAGGATTGCACACGGGAGGCTGCAGTGCAAAGACAAAGCCCCACATCAAAGAGGAATGCATCATACCTACCCCCTGCTACAAGCCTAAAGGTAATAAACTAGACAGGTGCTCTTTTCCTGTCTGTTTATTATTATGTGTATTTGGATGCAGTTTTAGATCCTTTGGGATATTTTTTAAGTATCCAAGTATTCTTAGTCATGGCTCTTCATAAGTTAAATTCTACTAAGAACATTTTCAGACATTCCAAATATGATTGCAAATTTTTATTAAGCATTGTGTATAGGAATCTGTGTATAAAATTATCTCTCAATGAGAATAAAGTACCAGTAGCTCATACCTGTAATCCTAACTACTTAGGAGGCTGAGATCTGAGGACTGTGGTTCAAAGCTTTGCCAGATAGGAAAGGCCATGAGACTCTTCTCTCCAGTTAACCACCAAAAAGAGCTGGAAGTGGAGCTGTAGTGCAAGTGCTAGAGTGACAGTATTGACCCAAAAGCTCGGGGACAGGGCCCAGGCCCCGGTTCAAACCCCAGAAATGGCACAAAAACAAAAAAAGTTATCTCCCCAGTCATGAAGTTGCTTGAAGACTATGATGGAAAATATCATACATGTCTTCTTAAAAGGGAATAGATTTTCAATGCTCAATAGGCAATGTACTCATTACCTTGCTCATATAACTGTAACCCCTCTGTACAGCATTTTAGAATAAAAAGTACCAAAAATAGATATGTAATTTACTATATTCTCTCTGTTAAAAACAAAGGCATTTGCTGGGCATTGGTGGCTCATGCCTGAAATCTGAGGATCATGGCTTGAAGACAGCTAGAGAAGACAAATCTAGGAGACTTTTTTTTTTTTTTGGTCCGGTCGTGGGGCCTGACCTCTGGGCCTGAGCACTGTCCCTCAGCTCTTCAGCTCAAGGCTAGTGCCCTACCACTTGAGCCACAGCGCCACCTCCGGCTTTTTCTTTTTGCTTATGTGGTGCTGAGGAATCGAACCCAGGACCTCAGGCATGCAAGGCAAGCGCTTTACCACTGAGCCAACTTCCCAGCCCCTCTAGGAGACTCTTATCTCCAACTAACCAGCAAATATCCAGGTATAGCTCAAGTGGTAGGGTGGTAGCCTTAAGCTAAAAAGCTAAAAGAGAGTGTCCTGTTTCTGATTTTAAGCCACATTACCTACCTGCCTACACACAGACATACACACACACACACACACACACACACACACACCAACAAAAGGGAATGCATACAAGCATCACAAGTGTCTACTTTGCTAAGCTTGACATATACTATAGAGTCTCATAGTTCAAGCTGATGAAAGAGAAAACATTAAAACATTAATGTGAAAATGAATTCCAGAGCATAAAAATGTACAAATATCTGAATTTAGTAGATACATAAAATAATTTGTACTAAAAAAGAAATATTAGAAAATTTCTACTTAGTGAGCAAGATGTATTAACATTATACCCTATTTCCCAGATTAGTATAATAATCATTTCTGTGCCACAATTTTTTTGCCAGTTCTGGGACTTGAACTCAGGGCCTGGGCACTGTCCCTGAGCTTCTTTTGCTCAAGGCTAGCATTCTACCACTTGAGCCACAGTGCCACTTCTGGCTTTTTCTGTGTATATGATACTAAGGAATGGAACCCAGGGCTTCATGCATGCTAGGCAAACACTCTACCACTAAGCACATTCCCATACCAGTGCCACTATTTTTAATAGTCTGAGTGGATAGAATAGGAAAATCTGTCCACAAACCATCCAGATATAAGGTATTCTTTATCATATGACTCCTTTAAATTTAATGTTAACTAAATTCTAATATTAACTAAAATTTATTTCTTTAAACCATTAAATTTCTCTAAAAAATCAGCCACAATCTAACTCTTCATTATGCTTTCTGTGTGAAACTTTATGAATCTAAAATCAAAAAATCCATACTAGAAATCCCAATTACTTTTTTTTAATTTTTATTTTTTATTGTGAAAATACTGTACAAAGGGGTTACAATTACATGGGCAAGATAATGAGTACATTTCTTATCAAGCATTGTAGCTTCCTCCTTTGTTTCCCCTTCCCATCCCTTCCCATCCCCCCCCCCCCGCCACCGAATCCTCCTCTCCCCCCCCCACCAAAGTTGTAAAATTCGTTTTTTGACATAATGACTTTTACATCTCATTGTTGCAATGGGTCAACCTGTAACCCTATTTAAACAATTTGTTTTTTTCCTTCCCCTCCACAAATTATACCAACATCAAATACAGTGAAAGCAGGGGTTATACCGTGGGGGAGGGACATACATTTGTTAGGAAATGGAAAGACTTGGAAAAAATTATATTAAGTGAAGTAAGCCAGACCAAAGACACATAGGTCCCATGGTTTCCCTTATTTGCAATAACTAGTATATGTCTGAGCCAAGCAGAAAAGAAATAAGTTGATATTAGGGAAATGAACCTTAAGATCTGTATTCAAATGTTTTTTTCTTTCATGCAATTGTTTCCAACATATTTATAAGATTGTTTCTTTGTTGCTTTGTATGTCCCAATTACTTTTAATAAGTACATTTCTCTCTCCTCTTCCATTTTCTCATCTGTACACTGTAGAAAATAATCATATCTGCCCCACAGGTCATGGGAAGGTTAAATGAGATATAATGCAAGTATGACAGCCTGATGTATGGCATATATATATATATATATATATATATACATACATACACATATGTTTATTAAGTTCTCTCCAAATGTCCCCTGTCACTGTGGCCTGTCATTAACGTTCTCAAATATTAGACAAAGTAGCCACAAGAACATCTCACAGGATTCACTTCACATCAGCTATGAAGCATTGCATGTCTCCCATTTGTGTCCAATGGAAGACATGTTACTGAGACACAGAGAGCTCATGTATGCTGTCAGAGGAAGCTTCTTTGATGAGGTCAATTAACTGGGGTGAATAGGGGTGTTGCAAAATGATGGATGCACAAGGTATGGTGCTGCCGTGGTTCAAATGTCAGCAAATCCATTTGCCTTTTGGCAGTTTTATGTTTCTCATTTTATTTTCTGAATAGAAACAATGGCTGCAATATAGCAGACAAGTAGGACACTCCTACCTAAAAATAGTCCACTATTTATTAGCTCTATCTTTACTAAGCCACTTCAGAGAACAAAAAGCAGCTGTGATTAACTATCAAAAATAAAATCTGAATTTTTCACAACTCATTAGTGAGCCTGCCTTTCTAAACATTATTAAAATACCATATAATTCTATGGTATATACGTGTGTGGACATATTTCTTTCATTTTTGCAATCATATGTTATAAAATGGTGATAGAGATTCACTGGCTCATACTCTAAAGGCAAATGTGCCCATAAATGACCTTAATAAATATGTCAGAAATGGAAACATTGGCAGTTACTTCTATAAGAGCATTATAACCTCTCTATTTCTTTTTCTCCTCTACATTTTTACTCAGGAAGTAGTTAGGAAACTTGTTCTGACCTGTTCGGTCAAAGTTGAATGAATAGATGTAACAACTCAAATTATGGATTAATTGCACATTATAATTGTCCGTAAGACTTGGGTGCTATTGAATAGATTAGAAATTCACAGTGACATTTTGCGAATTTCAGAGCATTGGTTTATATTTGAAAATATGGCATAGATTATACTTAGACAAAAGGAACAAAATTATAAAAGAATTACAATATAATTTATTGCACTTTGTGTTTATTTTAAAAGATGTGAAAGATGCTTTGATGATCTTTATATGCATTTGGAGCTCAGGCTTCTACAGTTACAACTTTTTCTAATAAAAAAGACCCTTCCTTGTGCTATTCAATAAAAGGGAAGTGTATGCACAATATTAATTAAGAGGCAACCTTTATAAAATCTGATTCTGTTTTTTCCTGATATGCCCATCATTAAAACCCACCATTTGTCTAAACACTATTATTTGCAGTTGCCAATATAGTAACTTCTAGCTATCAGGCCAAACTAAGAACTGGTGAGGAGGAAGAGATGTTTCCCTCAAATCTCAAATTAGTTCTAACCTCTTCTTTTTATGTGCATGCAACTTCATTCTCAGAGAAACTTCCTGTTGAGGCCAAGCTGCCATGGTACAAGCAAGCTCAAGAGCTAGAAGAAGGAGCAGCTGTGTCGGAAGAGCCCTCGTAAGTTCTGAAAGCACATCTGGTTCTTCTTTTGAACGTGGTTGGTTCCACAGCTCTGGCTTTCATGGGTTCTGAACTTCATGTAACCATCTTCCCCAAGGGAACTGAACCCTCTTGGCTCTCCAATTAGAAGTGTATCCATTTCAAAATGTTGGTGAAAACTTTGATTGCACTTAAATGTGATTTCAAATTTTCTCAGATTATGCTGTTTGAATCAACTTTGTCTGTAGGGAAAAATAGATGGAGTGCTAGTCCTCTTCTCCAAATTCTCATCTCCTGTTTTCTCTTGGCAAAGGGCCAATGGTGAAAAAACCCAGGCTATCTCTGATGATATGAAATAGATTTGATGTGAACATCTGGGCTGCTTTTCATATTCCTTATCTTCCAGTGCTGAAGTATAGCTACTCATTAAGTTAAGGGCAAGCAGAAGAGATATAGGGGAAAGAAGAGTTTAGTAGCTGTATTTTCCCTTTCTTGCTACAATCAGTACCAGAGGGAGACCCAGAACTTTGATTACCTGCTTTTGGTAATCTGCCTCTACCACTGAGTTTCTTCAAAGCCATGAAATCTATAGGGCCATTAGATGATTTGCTACATGCCTCAGAAGAGGAATCAAGGGAGAGAGAGAAAAGTACTGTAATTGATTGATGACTGGTACATCCTGATTCTACTAGAAAATACTGATAGCGATATTGCCACATTATTTTTATAGATAAGAGAATGCATTTTACTGACAAATTTCATCTAGCCAAAGCAAATTCTCCTGTTAAAGATTTTTAAAAACTGGGCACTGTTAGCTCATGCCTGCAATCCTAGCTACTCAAGAGTCTGAGATCTGAGGATCGCAGTTAGAAGCCAGTCGAGGCAGGAAAGTCTTGAGACTCTTATCTCCAATTAACCATCAGAAAAACAGAAGTGGAGCTGTGGGTCAAGTTGTAGAGTGTGAGTCATGAACACAAAGGAGTCCAGGGACAGCACCCAGTCTCAGAGTTGGAACCTCAGAACTGGCCAAAAAAAGGTTGTTAGAGTAAGTATCAGACTCTCTGTTAGCTACGGGTACATAAATATCATATCATCCACACTCTTGGAGTTCATTGTATAGGGTATAAGATAGGAAATTTAAGCTACAGATTCAATCTTACTAGAGATATAAACAAACACCGTCACTGATGTGTTCAAATGCAACTTAGAATTTTCTTAGATTCGTTCTGGTTCAGTCTAAATCTGATATGGTTTTCCTGAACACAGATTGCACTTCTGAATCTCACTCAAAATAATAACTGTTTCAACAAAAAAATCCAGAAGTTAAAAAACTCAAATGTGCAATCACCAAAGGCCATTTATAGATAAACTGTTTCCATAGAAAAAATGATGCAGATATTAAGTGACACCATTTTTACTTAAAAGGACAACTAAATATAACACAGACTGTTTTCTATACTGTGAAATGTCTACAACAGCATTTTCAATGTTGAGAAAAAGCAACTAACCTGGCAGACCTTTGGAGGAAAGATAGTTATTAAAAACCACAATGCACCCTTTAAATGAGCATATGAGGCTTAAAATGCTTTCCTCTTCCTCCTGCCAGGAGTTGGTTTGACAGGAGGAAGTAAGCAGTTCATTTTAGGGGATATTAGGCAAATTAATCCACAGAGGTTTTACTTAAGCCTTGAAAAATGCCAAGTAATTACAGCTGGTTATTTTTTATATAATATTCTCTAGTGAAACCCTAATATGCATTTTTACTTAATCTATATATTATTTTGCTTAAACTATCTTTTGTCCTTGTACAGTGTCCTTTGCCATTGGATCTAAAGCCTACCCTATGTGTACTATTGCATTCTTTCTAGTGTTAAATAAGAACAGAGTTGAAAATAAACCAAATCATCTTGCATTTCTAACTAACAACCTTCCCATTAGATACCTCTTCAATGAAAGCTGTAAGTAGAGTTTAATGAGTCCATTGAAGCACCCCATAAAACATCATCATTCACACCCTCGAATGTGTTTCCCAGCATCAGTCTAAGAGCTTCATGCTTAACCTTAATAAAATCCCCAGGAAGTGGTGCTGTGGCTCAAGTGGTAGAGTACTAGCCTTGAGCTGAAGAGTTGAGGGACAGCATCCAGGCCCAGAGTTCAGGCCCCACGACCAACCAAAACTTAAAATAAAATCCCCAAAGTAACTAAACACAAGTTCTGCCATTGAAACAATAGCCACATTTTAGACTATTAAAATTTACTCTTAGTGTAACAGAATTGCCATCTTGGCATGATTAATCTGAGCTGAAGTAAATTGTAATTGCAATACTAGTTCAGTGTAAAGGAAATGTATACAATTGTGCTCGGAACAACAATTACTTTTCTACCAAAAAGAAATAAATGACAGCTGCAGAGTCATGTAATGAAAGATATGTGGTTTCCACATTTTAATACGTTTTATACATGGTTATTGCACTGGGCCCCAGAAAAGACCCTAAGTGTCACATTCTTAATTGATTTTGAATTTTAAAAAACATAACTTTGCATGGCCTTAATTCTTTCCTTTTAAACCACATTAGACCCGTTTCCAAATGTATGTAGCAACCTATAATTACTCTCCAAAGTATAATGAAAAAATGATATACTGTCAGCACGTCCACCCACCAAACAGACTCACGTTGCTTAAATTAAATGGTAATGTTTAGAAGCTGTGGTTGTCACAGTGAAGCAGAAACAGTGGCCCAGAACTATTATCTCTTGTGCTGACTCCAGCTAACATTGTTCTACAGCAAGGCAGCAAATATCCTGTATTTCCCCATATGGAAAATGAAAATATTATCAACAGCCTGTCTCATTAAATAATAAGAGAACAATCACTATGTTTAAGGCCTTAACATATGGAGATGCCCTTATTGAGTGTTAGAGTAACCCCAACAAATATGAAAAAAATTGGTGAGCACTCTGACAAAAAATTTGTTGGAAAGAAACCTCTCTGTGACATGTTTAGAAGAAAACTGTGATAAAAGACTAAAAATTGGATTGCCAAGAAATAACTAACATTTTATAAAACACAAGAATGAAGTGACATTGCAATTCCACTAAACACCAAGTAGAATATGCAAACACTGCTAGCAGCCTGTAGAATCACCGAGATCACTATACAGAGTGGATCTGATCATGCAATATACTTATAGATTTGGCATGTAAAGCTGCAGCTTCAGTTCAGAAATACTTAAAGATCTCATGGTTTTGTTCCTCAGCAACAGATGGTCTGTTTGTGATGTGTCTGATGCATGTGGTAAAAAGGTAGGGATATGGGGTGAATGTAAAAAGGGATGTTGGGATGAATGTATTACCTTGGTATGCAGAAATGAATTCCTAACCCCCGTGTGGGAGGCAGACCCTCTGAGCTGATTTTCCCCTGGTGACTACAGTTTGTCTTTACTCAAACACATGTTTTTATTGGGGTTTTCTGACAAGCAGCAGAAGGATCTTTAAGCAAGATATTTTCTAGCGCTCCCTTTGTGCAGGACAATGCACAAACTAAGATCCAAACCCCAAACTAAGACTAAGCAGATGGAAGCTCATCAGGCACAGCCTTGTAAATAAATCCAGCATAGTAAACTTGCTTCAGAGGTTGTCTCTGAGAAATTAGTAGGAATCCTTGCTACCAATTAGACACAGACTTCTGTAATTAAGATTCTGGGAAACTGCATTTTTCTGACAGCTTTTAGCACTAGAAAGGGGAAATGGAAAAAAATGCTCATGGAATTATCTTCTGTTATAATCCAAACTATGGTGTTTGTTTGTTGTTGTGTTTTAATTGGCCTCCAGATAATGAGAATGTTGACTTGATCAGTTGTGTACCATGTTGGAAAATATATGGGAATAGCTTTTAAACTCTTAAAAATTCAAAACTATGCTGTCATAGTCTAATTACATATGTTAATTAGGCATTAGCTTAACAAATGACTGATGATTAGTTTTCCATCTCTTGTGTTAATACCTTTCTTTGAGTCTTGATTGATACATACACTAGCACTTAGAGGCAAGTCCACCTTCGGACCCCTCTAAGAGCTTAATTTCTTTAGGAAAGAAAATGATACAATGGTAATATGTAGGGTATTTAAAGAAATATTTTTAAGTAGGGAGTCATTCAACTGGTCTTTAGAAGTCTGATCTGACATGGCTTAGGAAGGAACCTTTATTTCCTTAGCTTTTGGAGATGAGAGTATTAACAGACTACCTGATACCACATAGGGTAATTTGCTAAGGGAGCCAGGCTTAAAGGAACTGAGTGCCTCAGTTGCTCTACCTTTCCAGATTTCCTGGTGTCTAAAGCAAAATATTCCAAGTAGAGACAGTACAGACAATTGTGAACTCAATATAGCTAGATTCTTCATGAAACTTTTCAGCTGGGAATCATTCTTCAGTGATTCAGAATAAGCAATAGGATATGGTGGATCCTTCAGGTACTGTATGGCCAATCCAGCTATTTCTAACCAGCCCGTCCCTATCACATAGCTAGTATTCACCAGTAGAAAGCCTTAATGATGTCCTCTTCTCATAGGCCTTAATGATGTTGTCTTCTCATAGGTAAGATTGTGTAGTTCTTTATTTTGATAAGATTCTGAGTTATTAGTCAACAGTTTTACATGGTTGGGATGGCATTTGGGTACTTCGATGTAATATTCAGGCCTTAAGTATATTGCCATAAATAACTTTTGTTGTGATGCATGAAGAAGAAAGAGGAGAGAAAACCCAGAAGGAAAACAAACAGGCCAAAGGCTGCAGTAATATCTGGATGCCAGATGGCATCAGGTTAGCAAAGGGTCTGATTCAGTAAGAAGCAAAGGGAAATTCTTGCCATGCATGTGTGAATAGACCCCACAAGGATTTAGACACAGGAAGAAGGGCCAATGAGAGTCACCATGATGATCGTGTAGTATTAAATGTCTCGTTTATCTTGTTGAAATAGCATTTACATCTATTTAAACACATGTTTCCATTAGTTCATATCTATACCTTGCAAGTGGTTGGAAAACGTGAATGGCTCAAGAATAAATTATGACATGCATTCTTATATTTCACCCAAAGACTATGTAATGGATCAAAATCAGTAAAGGATCCAAATAGTGTTGTTGTTTCTATTCTTAATACAAGTTACCTGAGTTACATTCTCCTTATGAATATCAGGCCACAGAAAAATCATAAAGAAGTGCTTATATATGCATAGAAATAGAGATTTCTTCCTTTTTTTTAACAATGTGGCATTATTAAGTCTAAAGTATCAAAGTGATTTTATATTTATGTTTAATGGATTATTTATTTTTACAGTATTCATTTCTTTACTGAATTTTATCTATTTTTCCATTTATTACTTAGCATTTTATTAACTATGATTTATATAATTACAACAAGTATATCTAGTATCCACCTGTTTGGAAATAAAATGAGTGACCTAGTAAGTCAATATATGTCTCTAGTTGTGGGTGCATAATTGCTCTATCATACGATCAGTGAAAAAAGAACTAAGCAGTGACTAGTGGGCCTTGGTCAATGCATTGTGTCTATGGCTTGCAGAAAAATAGAGATTGTCAGTCAAATAAGCAAGTTGACTCAGCAGAAGTCAGATTAAGAGAGCATCTGCCACATTAAATCTGTCACTGCTCATTTTCAAAAATATTTTTGTTTTTAATCAATGTATAATTGACAACTAGGTATGTATTTGTGATGCCGGTTTCTAAAGAATATGAGTTTACTAAATTCCTGAGTTCTTTACTACCATATGTGAAACTTGCATCTGCTCAGAGCTACTGTATCAGAATAGTGAAGTCAATATGTGGTGATGTGCAAATATATTAAATAAATGAAAGAAGAGTGCCTCATATACACCAAAATGTCTTGTGGTCGATGTTGATGTGAACTGATGTTTGGCAGCATGTTAAAAATCTGACTTAGAGCCCCAATGAGTACTTAGGAGAAGTTTACTCAATCCTCATTCACAATGACCAAATACTTTGTATCACTGTTTCTCAGTGATTCCTTTCTATATATTAAAAACATACTGCAAAAACCATAGTTTCTTGAAATTGATTTTTTGCTTTCTCTGTGAGTCGGTAAGTAGTGAGGCTCTGCATTTGTCTGCCCCAACAAAGATACAGCCCTGCTAGGATCAAATCAAAAAGTCATAAATCATCCCTGTAGGCAGAGCAGTTATGCATAGAAGTTCAGACTCCCATGAAAGACTACTGCTGAATCAATGGGAGACACTTCACATGTTACCAGACCCCATAGGTCTCAATTTCCTCATTTGTGAAGGAAGCGTAATAACAGACTCTACATCAGAGTCCTTACAATTTATATATGTAAAGTACCTGGCATGCAGAGGGTGGGGCATAGGTGTTAACTGTTGTTATGATTGGGGCTTTTTTAGCAGTGTTCCTCTCCCCAGAGAATCTTTAAGGGCCTTAAAATGAATAATTAATCACTCATTTTATGTAGAAAAATGAAGCACATGTTGTACCTACCTCATATATCTTCTCTAATGACACGTGAGCATTTGAGTATTTAACTCAAACCTGCATAGTGGTTCTCAGTGATCACCATCTTGCTGCCTCTTCTATATTTCTGCAGCTGTTTGAGGACATATTTAAATTCATCATGCTTTTAATGTAAGCCAGTGTTTATTCTAAGGGACAAAATTTAATTACCTTCACTTGAATAAGAAAGGAATTCTCTTCCTGGGACCAGTACAGGTGACTCATGCCTGTGATCTTAGCTACTTAGGAGGTAGAGTTCAGGAGATTGTAGCCAAAGAGGACAAAAAGTTTGAGAGACCTCATCTCAACCAATAGCTGTGCATAGTAGTGTGCAGCTGTCATCCCAGCTACAAAGGTTCCAAGCCAACTCTGGCCAAAAAGTCATAAGGAATCATCTCAAAACAAAAGGCTTTGTATCATAGCATCTTCCTGTCATCCTAGCTATCATGGGAGGCATAAGTGAAAGGATAAAGGTTCAGACAAATCTGGGCAAAAGGTGAAATCCTAGCCAAAAAATAAGCAGAGCAAAAAGGGCTGGAGACCATAGCTCAAGCAGGAGAGTACCTGCTTAGCGAGACCTGAATTCAAACCTATGAGAGAGAGAGAGAGAGAGAGATCCCCATGTATTCCACAAATTGGAAAAGCAAGTTAGGGAAATTCAGAAACTGCTTAGGTGGAAAAGCAACCCCTCCCACCTCTGAGTTAAATATATTTGATTTGCCTTGCCTGCTCCCAGCATGCACAGAGACAGCCAAATCAATAATAAACTCAGGAGAGCAGACAGAGCCATTTTTATGTAGTCAGTAGAAAAGCCTTTATTACAATCCAAGAAGTTCTAAATCTGTCAGCCCCTCCCGCCATCACCACTGTTGCTCATTCTGTAGCTACTTTGAGAAAGCTAAATCTGAACTGTTACTCAGCTGAGCCCTAGAGAGTGACAAAGACAAATTAATGGGATCCTTGTGTGCCAAAATAAAGTATGGACCCTGTCACCACCAATATATGTTAAGTCCATTAAGGTCATTTTTAATGAACTGAACTTTTCATTGGAAAGCTTTGCCAAACTTGTTGAATTAAGGGAAAGAAACCTTTGCAAAGTTGCAAGATAAACTAATTTCACTCCATTTGAAGAAGAAACGGTTCACGAAAAGTATTCTGAGTTTACAATAATTCAGATTTGTATCAAAGTCAGAGAAAATAATGTGAATTTAAAGCTTCATCCTGGTATGAAGCTGAGAACTACAAATGCACTGATAGTGTTGTCTACTGTAATGGTATCAGCATCCCATAGAGACATGGCTTTTCAAATAAGCAGACAATCTTCAAGGAAAAGCAAACTTTCAATTCAAGCTCTGTCCATATAGGTCAGAAAAACACAGGGAAGGAAAGGTGGTCTGAAAAAAATGTCATGTCCTCATTTTTTATTCGTGAAGAGACTAATTTGGCTTCCTACATAGCAGCTACAGACAGTTAATCACCTATCTTCGTTTCCTCCAAAACAAATTTTGTATATGTTGAGTTTTAAAGAGTAGATAAAAAAATGATAAGAGCTTTCCACAACTCCCTCTTACCCTCAGAATCATTCAAAAATGCAGCAAAGTCTTCCCTGCTCAGTAGCTGGTGATAAGATAAGGTGATTTTTTTTTTTAGCCAGAGAATCATGTATGAACAAGTGAGGTCAGCATCTGTCTAAAAGCCCTTTTATTCTATAAAATAGCAAGTTTCTTGATATTTCATTGAAGTGGGTTATCCATAGAATTTAAACTTGTCTCAAGCAATGATCAGCAAACAAACTATTAGGATGAAATAAGACCAACACACACTGTGGAAGACTGTCAAAGAATTATGGCTGCTTTGTACAGTATCTTTACAATAAAAAATGTAAAAAAAAATTATGGCTGACTAAGCCCATCACAGATACAAAACTTATAAGAAACTCCTATAATGGGAAAAGGATGGGGGTTTTATTTGATTGTTTCCTTGTGCCAATGTCTACAACAAAGAAGTATTCTTTAATTTCTTAGAATTTTTGGGGGCTGTTCGCTTCATCTATCATGGGTCAGTTGTTGGGCCCAAGAATAAGACCAATGTCAAGTGATTGATAAAAGCAGTCCCTAATCAGTTTTGTCACTCATTTGAAGAAGTATGTATTAACAACTTTTGTATGAAGTCCTGTTATCACAAGATTTGGCCTGATAAGGGAGACGATTATTGAATAAAGCTTATAAGACACTGGCAAGTGATATCAGAGAATGGCAAGGCTCTCAGAAGGCTAACAGAATCTCCAGTCTGAGGGGTGGGGAATCTTCTCTAAGAAGGGATTTGTGAGCTGACACCTGATGATAAATAGGAGTTATTCTACACTGAGACACACAGGAAGAGAATCATCCAATGAATGATTCACATATGCACAAATTTGAGTCAAGGGCTATGCACATTGAAGGAAATGAAAAGTGACACAAGTAGCAGTAGCTGGAAGGCAGTGAGTGGAGAGAGACCACTGAGCAATGAAGATGGAATATGGTGTATTATAGCCTTGGGAGACAGTTTGTCTTTTCTTTGGGGCAATTGCAAGCTTTGTATTTTAAGATCCCCTGGCCCAAAAGTGAAGAATGGACTGGTAAAGGGGAATAGAGGAAGAAGACAGGCCTTTGGCTCTTTATATTGTCCAGAAGAGTGACAGTGTTAGCATCCGTGGTTATGGTTTCCATGGCAACCTAACAGGCACCCAGTGAGGGACCCATTAAGGAGCATCCTGCTGGACTTCAAAACCTAATTGCCCTGTAGTCCACATTGTGACCTCAGAAATCTCTGTGCCTTGATGTTACCTTCTAGAAATTGGGATGAAAAGAATCCTATTAAAATACAATTTTCAAAAAGATGAAATCATGACTCTCATACAAATATAGAACAAACACATGTCAAAAGATTTTTAACCTCATGAATTATTCAGGAAGCTAGTTAAAACATTAAAACTAGTGCAAATGAGGATTGGATTTAGAAAAGTTCATACTTTCCAACAGACAAAATAATTTGCATTGACATGAACAGGAAAAAATTTCCATCATTATGGGCAAGAAACATCTGTATCTCCACCAGAACTCTACAAGGAAATGTCTGTCTTTATGCTGTTACATAGTGGTCTAGCCAAAGACAATCCAAGTCTTATATTCCCATGGAGCTAGACCACCTTGAAATAGTACTAGACAATGCCAGAATTTCACTGAAAAGACATTCATTAATCTATTTCATCTATTTCACTTTATATCCAACATTACCCATCTCTAAACAATGAGTAAAACACAAAAAGTAGTAAGTGCTCATATCACTTGTAATTGTTCTACCAATACACAGTGGTATTGGTTTTGATGGAGAGAAGTAAATAATGTTAAGATTTATTTTCAAGCTAGGTGCATATAATCCCAGAACTCAGGAGGCTGAGACAGGAGAATCTTAAGTTTGACCCTACATAGTGAGACCTTGTTCCAATATAAACAAAAAACATTGTTTTCAATAGAGAATTAATAGAATTTGGCAATCAGTTGGGAGTGAGAAATGAGGAAAACTGGGGACTTAAAAATAACCCCTGATTTTTGTTTTAAGCTGAGCAGTCAGTAAAATCATTTCCTATGATGGAGAAAATTGAAAATGAGTACAATGCTGAATTGGGAAATCAAGACCACCATTTTGAATATTTTTGGTTGTATGTGTCTTTGAAATACAAAAGTACAAATAATAGTCCTTATCTCATTAGGTTCCTGTTCAGATTTGACAACTTTGATTTGTACAGCACTTCTAATATTCTCTGGTAGATGATAAGCACTATAGGAATTTGGAGGTGGGGGGAAGGGTGCCAGTCCTGGGGCTTGAACTCAGGGACAGGATAAGGTCCCTTAGCTTTTTCATTCAAGGCTTGTGTTCTACCACTTGAGCTACAGCTTACTTCTGCCTTTTCAGTGGCTAATTGGAGATTAGAGTCTCATGGATTTTCGTGCCTGAATTGGCTTGGAACTGTGATCTTCAGATTTCAGCCTCCCTTGTGGAGCTAGTATTACAGGTGTGTTAGCCTCTGGTGCTTGGTTATGTTCTTTGTTAGATAGATTAGAGAGCAAATTCACATTTTATTTAGTTTGAGGACAGGGAAAAGACCTGTCCTCAAAGGTGGTGACCAGAAGAAAATAAATGGAGTGTTTAGAGTCATGTAATTCAAGAGGACAAAAGTACTTTAAGAAGAAAGCTATGGTCAGTTGTGTTGAAAACCACTGGGAATAAGATAGCCATTGGCTTGCCAGGAATAGCAAGCAATATAAGGCCACTATTCTTAGAAACTGATCATTAACTCTTCCCACTGACTTCTCTCTTACTGTTAAAGAAGGGAAACTTCCTGATGATCAACAGACTCTTCCTGTAATCGTACTCTGATCTCATCTGACCAGATTAGAGAAAGACTAGAGAAATGAAAACTGAAGTTTTCAATGATGTTAGCTCCCAAGCTTTGAAAGAGTTCAGCAATCTCAGTATGTATTGAAGCTTTCAGAGAACTCCTTCCTGTGACATTTCCTTCTGGTATAAAGTCTCTTTGAAAGGAAAATGTGCTCTTTAATGCAGTCAGCTTTTCTTCTCCTGCTTCTAGCACTTTCTGCAAGAAAGCCATTAAAGCATTCTTGCACAGCCAGCTCCTTCTCAAAAGGTCCCAAAATGAAATTCCTCATTAACATGAGAAAATGAAATCTGCTACTTGGAAAATGTCACCTAAATATAGCCTTCCCCAAACTGTCCTATGTGTTTGAAATGGGTTCTTCCCCCTCAAGATCTTATTATTCAGCAGAATCAGACAAAGGCCTTTTTCTTTAGTTTCACTTGTGTCTCTGTCAGAATTAGCCTTTGTTATTTTAGTTGTATTCTCTTCTTCATTTGCTACTGGGGAACCTTACATTACTGACGACTCTCAGAACACAAGCATGATGTGTAAGGATGAAAGGAACCAACCCTGCTGTGAGTTGTGTGTGGAGTTGTGCCCTGGATATTTAATAACGTTTGTTGCAATATGGGTTGCATAACCAGCATGAATTATTTGCAGCTCCAGAGCAATCCTAAACCAACAATGATTAAGAAACATTTTCATAATTCCACATTCAGACCGAGTATCCTTAAGTAAAGATCTTTCATAATAAGTTAGATTCCCATTTATCTGGAATAATTTAGGTACGGTCCTAAGGGAATGTAGCATGTTCTTTGGGGTAGCTGTTGTTCCAAATCTAGTTCCTTTAAATAATCATTTTTAAAGCCTCCTTAGAATGACAGATTTTACATGTAATTTCAAAATTCCTAAAGTGATTCAGCTGAAGAGTTGCTTTCCCTTTGCAATATTCCAAAGTTGTTTTTAAAATTTATTTTGGAGTATTTTTTTTAAAAAATCTCTATTAATTTCATTGGAAGATATTATATAATCCTGGCTTCATATAGATCTTCTGATAACATATGGAAGTGGAAAACAGATGCGGACCAGAGAGGAATCCGGGTCCCTGTCCCATGAGGAATCCCTGTCCTGTCCCTGTCCCCATCCCTGTCCCGTGCATCTTTTCTCACCAGCAGCAAATTTTGTTTTTTGTTTTTTTCCCCAGCTATCCAAAGCCTCTTCGGATGTCTAGATGTCCAACCAAGGATTAAATATCTGCATCTCTCCTAATGATCTTATTCTGTTAGTGTTTCTATGATTACCCAGAATTAGAAGAAACAACTCTGCAAACTTTTTTTTAAAAAAAGTACAAAAAGAAGATTAGGCTTAAAAATGATGAGACAATATTATTTTAATGAATGCATCTGACTCCATGTGGCCACTAATAAACTAAACCACTTAGGGATTTTACAAGTAGATTTGATTATAACTAATTTCTTTTTCATAGAAGAGACTATAGTAGTAACTCTAATTGAAGCATAAGCTTTTTGTTTAATGAACAATTATACTTGAAAACAGAAGACCAGGTCAAAGCATAAATCATTGAGTTGCCAGGGGTGTGTGTGTGTGTGTGTGTGTGTGTGTGTGTGTGTGTGTGTGTGAATTTCCTAGAGATGGAAAAACTAAATGTCAGAGTCATATCATCATTTTTGAATTTTACATTCATCTTTTAAAGAATTCACTTCTCTATTCATCTGTAGTACTACAGCAAAAAAAGAACTTTTAAATTATCCAAAGTAAACTTCCATAATAAGAACTTTTTATATTGTGAAAATACCATACAGAGGGGTTACAATTACATGGGCGAGGTAATGAGTACATTTCTTATCAAGCATTGTTGCCTCCTCCTTTGTTTCTCCTTCCTATCCCTTCCCATCTCCCCCCCGCCCTTTATTGCTATATTTATACACCAAAATGATTAATATAGTGATTTGGGCAAAACAAAAGTGATTCCATTCCACTTTATAGGGCCCACATTAAAAATTCTAGCTCATCAAGTGCTATTAAAAAAAAAGACTTCTAAATATTACATGTAAGCCTCCTAACTTGCTGCCCTTTCCATGACCTTGCTTCCTCCCACTTGTGGCTAGAAGACTCAAAACAGTAAATTTGGAGTTGGGAGATGTAAGGATGTGGAGGAAAGTTTCATAAGAACAAACAGTTATTATTCATTTAGCTATTTTACACTACCAGATATTTTTCTTTTGAAGTATAATCTCCTGCCTTCAACAAGAGAGAATATATCATACAGTGTATGCACTAGAGAAATTAAGATGATGGCCAGCAGACAGCACCACTTAAAACCAAATTGTCTTTAATTGGTGTGAACTTGACGAAGACCTAGGGAGAGTGGCTTGCAGATATGCCAGTGAAGCTGTTTTGCATTTACATTTGATAAGACTCTCATTGGGGAAGCATAAAGCAGATGTTTGGTTTTTTTTTGCTATTAACCCTAATGTCCAGATGGTTAGAACTTCCACACATGCATACACATGTACATATAAGTGCCTTAGCCATCGCTACATTTCACATGAGTTTAGTAGCCTATCATTTCTACTTTGTGAGCTTTGGTTGTATCATATTGGTTCTGGAAAGAGTCCAAATGCAAAGTCATTGGTGGTATAGACATAGAGAACTGAGGGTCAAGCGTGTGCATCATTTCTATTCTGGATTCCATCTGGGATTCGCTTTGGGAGAAAAAAACCAAACCAATCAACTAGGTTATCCTATATCTTACACGTGTGAGAAGTGATGGAGGCCACAAAGGCCTAAACTAAGTTTAGGAATTATCTGTGAATCTGAGCGCGTTTGGCATCTTTACCAAATGGACTATTTTACAGCTGGGGTTGGAAAATGACAACCCACAAACCAAGCCCAGACCTTCCACCACCATTTGGGGGAAGGGGGAGACAAGAGCGGAAGACAGTCTCACTCATTTGATTATATCTTTTACAGAGCTGAGTATATGACAGAGTTGATTGGTTGGAACAGAGACTACATGGCCTGCAAAATCCAAAAGATTTACTATCTAACCTCCTACAAAAAGCTTGCTGACCCTTGTTCTGTTATGGTAGTCATTGAATAGGGCGATTACAGGTAACACTACAATAGTCCTTAATGCTTAGGAAAAATCAATAGGGTGCAGTTCTTTCTGAGATCTGCCCATCTTTTTTATTTGAAAACAAAATTGGCTTCTTCATTATTAAAGAAGTATTATTCATTACACTATGTCAAGTTGATACAATAATCATTTGCTTGTATTTCTGCCTTAGATTTTTTTTAGTGGCTTACTATGCATTTCTCTTTGTCTGCACCTGTTCTCTCTTATTAGATGACTCTTTAAAAGTAGCTGGAGTCCAGCCTCTCTGGGAAGGTCTCTAGCCATGCTTCAGGGTTTCTTTGTGTGATTTGGAAAAGGCTGGCCCTCTCAGACCACTTTTGCTCCACATGAAGCCCAGGCTCAGACCCAGTGAGCATCTTTGCTGTGTTTTCTTTCTACTGTGAAAAGTTAGGTTGATTTGCTGTTAGAATTTCAGTTTCCATGAACCAGAGATGAACCATTTGCACTTGCTAGGATTTAAAACTATAACTTGCTTATCACTTCTTTCCTTTCCTGCCAAAGTCAAGGTCAAGAAGCCAGGTTTGCATGCCTCCTCTGCATGATTCTCTGTGAGAAAGCAATAGGATCGTGGAAAAACTGTAAAAAATTATCCTCAAATTCTTTCTTTCCAAAGTATTATAGTAACTTTTTGAAAACATTAGTGTTTCCCTCTGGGCTTTTTCCCGTAGTTCTTCCTGCAAGGTCATTACAGTTATAGCCATGGTTGATTAATGGGAAGGAAAACTTTTGAATTTGGATGTTTTCCTACATTCTGGAGAAACTCAGAGAAAAAAACAAGTCCTTACTAGGATAGCTTCTTTCAGGGCAGTGGGAAGGGGAGGATGTTGAACAAAGTTGTGTGATTACCGAGCCTCTCATTTACTGTAACACGTCTGTGGGTTTAAATCTGTAGTGTGGTTTGCTCTATGATATAAAAAGACTTTGGAGTTCAGACTAATTCAAAGAATGTGTGAGAGACAGGACTGCACCATTCTTGGAAACTTACAAAAAAGAAAAAGAAGAAAAAAAACTCTTTATCCATATAAATAAATCTTGGGAAGCACATTGAGCAAAAAGGCAAAAAAAATTACAGAATATGAGATCCAGACTTTAAAAAAAAAATCTCCTTTTTATATCTCCCAAGGCTTATTTTGGTATAGTTTTTAGTATCAGTATTAGTCTGCTGTAAGAATAGCTGAATAGCCAGCATCCTGCAAGAGGCACAAGTGCTCGGATTTAGAGGGAGGAGGACCCATCGAATGCTGACTCTGAAGAGCCACCACTGGGTGTGCTGAGCAGAGACTAGGCAGGTGGTCTGAGGCTGGAATGTCTTGGAGCTAGAGTTCACATGACACTCACAACGTGAGCAATCTAATATCAGTGGCCCTGAGCTCATGAACTAAACTGTAGCTCCTTTCTCTCCCGGGACAGGGTGGAAAGGCCCTGAATACATCCTGGGACAGCTCTGGGCCCTGGAGGCAGGTGCCATGCAGCCCATCACCACCCTTAAGGTGGCCACCTGCCGGGGGCTTTTCTTCCTGACCTTTTGTTTGCTTACCGACTGCAGGTTCATCCCAGAGGCTTGGTCCACCTGTTCAGTCACTTGTGGTGTGGGGACCCAGGTGCGAATAGTCAGGTGCCAGGTGCTCCTGTCTTTCTCTCAGTCGGTGGCGGACCTGCCTGTTGATGAGTGTGAAGGACCCAAGCCGGCATCCCAACGTGCTTGTTACGCAGGACCATGCAACGGGGAAATTCCTGAGTTTAATCCAGATGTCACAGACAGGCTCTTGGGTGGCCTGCAGGATCTTGAAGAGCTGTATGACTGGGAGTATGAGGGATTCACCAAGTGCTCTGAGTCCTGTGGAGGAGGTAAGCAGGGGGCCCCTGGGCTCCATGTCCCTTTCTGTCTCTTCTGCATGCATCTATCTCACCTGACTGTTCTGGCTCAAGAAGGCTAAGCTGGGGAAAAGGGGAAGCAGCCATTCCAATTGTCAAGCAAGCATACTGAGTGTTAGACCTGGGGGTTTCTTTTAGCCTGAGTGGCTCTCAGACTGTCAATTGCCGTGAAAACACAGCTGATGCCTTTACTTTCCTTTGTCATTCACTGATGTTTTGCTCTCAACCTGCAAAGTTACTTGTCTCTGTTCTTGCCTCAGGACATGCAGAGTGAACCAAGATGCAGGGTGTGAATCCGATAGCCCCAAGACCAAGTTAGAGTCCCTCCCATGTAGTCAGCTGTTTCTCCAAACAAGAAGAAAGGATGTAAGAAAAGTGATCAGCAGAGTGTATACCTGGAGCTAGAAAATAACTTAATAATTAGTGTCTGATGCAACTGCATTTTTACAATGCAGAAGCCAAAGTATAGAAAACCAGAGAGACTTGTGCACAATCTCACAGCTAGTAAGTGACAGAAGGAACCCAAGCCAAAGCTTCCAAGCTTTCTTGTGTAAATTTTATTTAACTAGTATTAAATTCTCTTGGATATATTCTATGGTGATATAAAAATAATTTCACTAATTTTTTATTTTATATCATTGATGACTAATAGTTGTATATATACATTTATGGAATACAATAGGATACTTGGATATATGGATACAATACGGCAAGATTAAACAATGTTAATTGGCATATCCCTTCAATGATCCTTTGTTTCAGGGGTTATAAACAGGATTGTAGTAGAAAAATCAATTCTTCAAGATGGTAATCTTTCTTACCACTGTGGAAAATATATTTGATTTATATTGCCACTGTCTTCCAATATAGACATGTCCCTCGAAAGATTTGAGAGGTAAAGAAGTTCTAACCTATTCCTTGAAGAGTCATTGGCCAACAGTAACCCCTTTGGGCATGCTGAGCTTCCACATTCCCAGCAGTTTCTTACTTAAGCAGTGAGAAAGAGTAATACAATTGTTTCTCAAAACTGTATTCTAAACCATGACACTTGGGAAACTTTTAGAGAATGTGAGAATAAATGTGTTTCGGCTTTCACATGTAGCTAAAATGGAATGAATAGTCAACCAAGTGCTAGCAAAGAATCCATTTTCTCCAGCAGGTCCTTTAAAAGCATTTAATAGCCTTGTCCTTGACTTTCTTGTTTGTTTCCACATTTTCCAGTTTCAAGCCCTGGAATTGTGAAGTGTTTTAATGGAGACCCTTGGTATTTTAAAAATCTAACTTCTTCCAAATGATTCTTAAAGACTGCTTCCTGGAACAAATCTAATGTAACTGTATTCATATATGCACTTGAGTCACTTTGAAAATGTCTTTTCTTTCATGCGTAATGAGGGAGAAGTGTTAAATAAGCTTTGATTAACTCTCAGCCAAGCAGGAGCCAAGAGTGCAGAGAAAAGTCTTTCTGTAGCTGGTGGTTACAGTTGCTTCTTTTGTTTGTTGTATTTGTTTGGTTTTGTTCTTGCTTAGTTTATTTTTTGAAATAGGTTCATAACTGTCACCCAAGCTGGCCTTGAACTCTTGTTCCTCTTGCCTCAGTCTTCCAAATGTTGAGGTAACACAAATGTACCTCCCTGACCAATTGCTTCTTTTTAAATATAACAAATAATTCCAGATTCAGATGGTTGTATTTTCATTCCCTATTTCCATGATCACGTGATTTGAATGGTCATTATTTCTAGTCAAAAACAAATGTGCTTTGAAAAAAATTACTCCTGGACTCTCAGTTATAGTTCTCAGTTACAAGTCAAGCCTGGAACTTTATGAGCAGGTGGAAAAAATAATTGCAGTAATAAGATATATAAATAACCAGATACCTTTATCTTTAAGAGGCTAACTATTCTACTGACCAGCCAGGAGTTTAACATTGAAAGTCTAGCATATACATGGAATGTATTAGTTTCAAATGTTCTCAGAAGAAACCAATTTAGAAATACAATTTCCAGGATTGAGATACAATTGATCTCTTGTCGTAGGAACTGTCTTTGGGTAGCATAAATTCTGTGCCCTTTATATCTAAAGGAAGGAAAAGATACTAAAGATTTCCTAGGTCTTTATTGTCAACCAACAGTTATTGTATGTTATGTCACTTTGCCAAGGTCATATATTTACACCTAAAATGTTAGAGTTGAAAATTCCAAAGTGGTGAAAATATGCTTGGGTTTTATGGTCCATTTGATGCACAAAGGCATGAACAAATATTTCAATATATGAGACATACATGTTTGCAAGGCATTGTTTGCCAGTAATATTTTATTGTATTACCAACTTTGATCTTTCACCAAAATATAACCCACAAGATTATATATATACATATATATATTACTCATACCAACAAAAAACATGCAGAATTAACAAATAGCTTTTAAACCAATTTGCAGTTGTAGAAATAACCAAGCTGATTTTATTGTTTCTATAATCTCCAGAGATGAAATCAAATAGACCACAAAAGTAACCTTTCACCTAGCAAAGGTAGCAAGCAGAAGGAACTAGTTAGTAAGTTAGTTTGTAGCTGGGGTTGTGTTTCTTCGAACTGTCATCAAATATCATATAACAAATATGCCATTCTGGAGATATAAACACAGAAAATCCCATTTTCTGGAAGATAGAAAGTGAGGCTAACCTGTTCAGATCTGTGTCCTGTGTCTTCTTACCTCCTGATTTTCCATATGTAAGTTTATAGGTATTGTCAAGGAAACCAGTTTTGAACCTTAGCAGCTTTAGGATGTTGAACTCCTAGATCCTAAAACCCACATGAAAGTCTAGCTTTAAAAAATCTTGAAACTGACTTTAGCAAAAATGAAGAATGAAATCTGTGCCTATTTTTCCTTTTTCCTTATGAGTCCTTTCTCCCTTTACTTTTTCTCAAAAAAAGGACAACCTAAAATCATAGCACACTATACTTAAGCACAGACTCTATGCTGGTTTACCTTGTCAGTTTTAGGGCATTGTAGCCCTTATACAAAGGACACCAGCTTGATGCTAACATCCATCTTCATTCCTTGCTAATCTCTTCACCAGTATTATGATAAGGTCAGAGCCATAGTCCTACCAGTTATTCCTATGGTTCCCTACTCCAGGCAGCCATGCTTTCTAGTGCCTCTTCCTCTAGGTATTCCACTCTACATCCCTTGAACCTCAATTGCTTGCTGCTTGAGCACTCTGCTTCTTAGGGATCACATGCCATTACACAGGGGGTTGGCCAAAGATCTGGTCCCAGGTACTCTGTTTTAAGTTTTCCCTACCATAGAAGGCCTCATCTAAGAATGCCAAGGTAACTAGTCCGCTGACAGCAGAGACAGCACACGGCTGCAGAGAAAAGTAAAGGGAGAAAGGACTCAAAAGGAAGAAGGAACAATAGGTACAGATTTCATTCTTCTGTTGTTTATAATGCCCTAGATTAGAATTTCATAACTCTGCAATGATTCTTAATCTTTGCACTTAACTGCTCCATAAGTGATTTTGAACTTTGGCTATAATTAATGTCCTGCAGTAATATAAATTCTAAAAAAAGAGATTGCTAATAACTTTTTAGAAACTTAGTCCTTACTACCCCACCTTTACAGTCTTAGAAGAGCTTAAAACCTATTTTAAAAATAATTTACCAAGTTGAAACAGGTGGTTACATTCCTCACAATACCTAAAACAAGCATTTTCAAGATACATGACAAACCCCATGGTCAGTTTACTTCAGATCTTCAACCTACTCTGAAAAGGTTTCCAACAGCTGAATGAAGCCAAAATATATCTTATTTTAGAACAGCATTAAGTTTCTCTAAATGAGGGAGTCTACTCTACATAAATGCCATGACAACTGAATAGAAAACCTAACAGCAGCCCTAAGTTCTGTATCGGATAGGGAGGGACATCTAGTGGCTTGTCATCAAGGGAATGGGCGATCCCATGTGATATCTCTTGTGGATTGTTTCCTTTGTCATTACACTGTAAATTTCTAATGGCTCATCCCACTACAACTGGAAGATCTTCCTATAGTCAGTGGTATAGATGGAGAATATGATGGAGAAAGTTGAATATCCAACATAAAACTCAAATACTATACCCAGAACTGACCATCACATATGTAAATTAAATTAGGAAACTGTTCAAATAAAAAAAGAAAACAGAGGGAAAAAAACTGCAAGCCAAATATGGCAGGGAACATCTGTAATCCCAGAACCCCAGAGACTAAGGCAGAATTCCAAGGTTGAGACCGGCTGAGCTGTATAATAAGTTCCAGGATAACCTAACCTAGCCTACACAGCAAGACTCCAACTCAAAAACAGAAAAATAGAAAACAATAAAATAGCCACAGGACAACTACTGTGATTCAAAACAAAATAAAAACAGTGTTTGATTTATCATACTTAGAAAAAGGTAAGTAGATTTGGATTCTGGTTTTAGAATGTCACTTTTTAAATGATGTTATTGCTGAGTGACCTAGACCACTTCAGTATCAACTCAGGAAGCATTCTCCAGTGAGAACCTGGTGTAGAAACATTGGGTAGAGGGGAGAGCCAGCAAATAAGGCATATTGTGACAGGTACTGGTTAATGAAGAAGCAAAAACTAAAAGGGAAATATGTGATATTTCTGTATAACTCCATGGATAGTCACCAACTGCACTAACAACATACAAATACCTAACTATAGCTAGATATCTTTTGGTGTCTTGCTATAGATAATTATGTATGGCCAAAAGCAAATTAGCAAGAATGTCTTGTCTCATCTTTTCCCTTAAACTGAAGTCCAAACAAATGCCTTGGTTATTTCTGAAGATCTCCAGGGAAGCAGATAGGACAACCTCTTAGTATTTTTAAATGTTAATATGGTTGAGAACATTGCTAAGAACATAACAACCCTCAGCGTTGCCATTTAATAACTGTATGACCTCAGACAAGTCCTTTCACCCTTCTAAAGCTCTATTTCTAGTTTTGCAAAAATGGGATGGAATTGTTGAGAGGAATGAATGTGCTTGGCAAGTATTTAGCTATGCCACCTGGCTGGTGACAGACACTCTGTGGGTACTAGCAATGTTATTGTGACCATAAGCAACAGAATACAATGTCTGGTCAATGTACATATATGAAAATAGAACCAGGTAAATAGATGAGATGGATGGGGTGGAAGAGATAGGGGGAGGGAATGATGAGAGGGGTGACATTGATCAAGATGCATTATACTTATAAACTTGTTGAATTGAAACCCTTTTGTGGTAGCTCAGACCTGTAATTCTAACTACTAGTAGGCTGAGATCTGAGGATCATAGTACAAAGCCAGCTCAGGCAACAAAATCCGTGAGATTCTTTATTTCCAATTAACTTCCAAAAAAGCTGGAAATGGAGCTGTGGCTCAAAGTGGTAGAGCATTAGCCTTAAGCCTAAATGCTCAGGGACAGTACCCAGGCCAGACCATGAGTTCAAACCCCAAGAACAACCATTACCCCCCACCCAATACACATAAAAGTCTGGTCAATGTATCGCCCATTTGTGTTTCCCCATGCCATGAAAGTCTCCACAAGAGCTCCTGCAGATCACCTTAACAGACCTGCCAAGTTAACCTGGGCCAGTCACTGATTGAAATCCTGTTGTACTAATGTCAAAGTTGGGTGTACATCTGTCCCTTAGAACACTTTTCTCAATGGCTGTAGATACTATATATCTTATTCACTTTGCTTCAACACACAAAGTGACCCTGAATATGCTAAAGAAATGAACCAGAGTCAAAAGAAAATGAGTCAAGGCTGAAGTCTTGAACTCATGGCCCAAGAGCACAGTAGTTTACAGCATGTTAGATATTAAAACACGGCCTTGGGCTTTCCTTCCAAATCCAACAGTATCTTAATAACTGAACTATAATATATGAAGGTCTTGGGCACTTGGATTTTTTTGTTCCTTTGTATTTTTTGGTGACCTGTCACCCTAAGCTCCTCCTGTATTAAATTATCACATTTCAATATCAGTGGCTTTATAGGTTGGTGGCATTTTGAAGCATTTCAACATATCAGGAGCAGTCTATCCCTTGGTGGGGAGTTGTGGTCTTAAGGGCTGTGCCTATAGAAGCCACATACTTAGAAGCCTTTTTTGTACTGAGAATTTTTTTTATTCTTTTTGCTACCTGACATTGAACCCAGGGCCTTATACATGCTAAGCAACTGCTTAACCATTGAGCTACAATCCCAGCCCTAGATCGGGTGATGTCTGACAAGATTGGCAGTCTTGGGCTTTAAGCTACAACCTCTCACTTGTAGCAAGAGTCCTACAGATTACAGAGACCTCCCACCAACTGCCTTGTCTACACTTCATCACCCCCACACATGCCCACACTGCACTCTGGCCTGACAGTGTGATTTGTGCACAGGTGTCCAGGAGGCTGTGGTGAGCTGCCTGAACAAACAGACCCGGGAGCTTGCTGATGAGAACCTGTGCGTGACCAGCCGCCGGCCCCCACAGCTCCTGAAATCTTGCAATTTGGATCCCTGCCCAGCAAGGTAAGAGACGTGATACCTAAACTGCCAGGCAGGAGCGTATGCAGAACGGGTGCATCTCTCTATGGGCAAGACCGGAACACTTATTGTTACCCAGTGTTTTGAAAACCAATTAGCATCAGTTCAAACTCCTAGTCAAATCCACTTAAATTTAATTGAAACCAGGGCCTTGGAACTCCAGCCCAGTCAATGGTCATACACAGAGTCCAGAAGAGGGTAGGTACTGAAACAAGCTTATGGCATGGCTGGTATGTGCACATGTCACACTACTGCTTTTCCCTAAAGAGAAAATAAACTGACCACAGACTTCACGGTCTCTGCCACCTTCTAGCCTGTGTCCCACGCCCTCACACCACAGAAATGAAGTGGCTTGCAAATTACAGGGTCTACGGAACTGAAGCATCTGGGTGGTATAATTGACCCGCTGTGAAATCCGTATGCACACAGCATGCAGATTCATTATAGCATGCTCTAGGGGTGTATGTGTACCATTCCACATGCGTAAAATCAATTAGAGCATTTCATTGTTCAGCCCTGCCTGGGTCTCATTATTGCCCAACCTTGAGTCTTAGTTAATCAATCCAATCACTGCTTCAGTCCACATAATTTTATGGTGTCTCGAGAAATTTGCTTTTTAGGTACTTTCTTTGTGAGCAAACTTCATCCATGATTCTGGTTTAGAAGGAAGATGTTTAAAGAACCGAATATAGACTTTTCAGATTACTGATGGGATGAAAAAAAGTTATTAGATAAGGTCATATCCTAGATATGAAAAGAGTGCCATTTCTGAATGATATTTCTCTTCTTTCTGCAAAGGATATCACAAAAGAAGCATTTGTTGCTTTGGGGCATTACCAATAGTCCATTGGTAGATTCTTTTCTTTGTACATTAGAATGGAGCCATAGTATGGGCCTTCTCTATTCAAATAGAGACACAGTCCCATGTGCTAGCCCAGAGTTATTTGGTATATTGATCTGAACTGTGGGCCTGAGCTTTCCCTGTCAAATGTGGAAGCAAATAGGGTCACTACGACCACATGTTCTCAGACAAACAGAATATCAGCTAACCACTGCTTGGAGCAGTACCTGACCCACAAGAAGTAAACAGTAAAACAGTCAAGGTCTGGACCAAGCAAACTTCAGGTTCAATGCATAGAATCTTAAGGAGTATGAGTTTCTCTCCTTGCTACACCTGGTCCCATATATCTGTATTCACCCCCCAGATCTCCAGTTGAGTGAAGCTAATAACCAAGTGCAAACTCCTATATTTGGCCAAAGTCTATCTAATAAGCTGGAGTCTGCTGGGCCTTCAGCTAAGGGGTCAGGAGGCCTGGCCAATCATCCTACCTCTGTCACCAACTAGCTGTGCAGTCTTAGACAAAGTGACATTTCTTGTATCTCCATCTGCAAAATAAACTGATCATACAAGAAGAAAAAAGATCACCATGGCCTGGTCAAATATCCCAAGATTTTCATTATTCTATAGATGGAAACATCAGAGAGCTCATGGTACTTCTTTCTGCTTGTTTAATATCCCTTGAAAACAGGAAGGGTCTTGCTAGTCACATTCCAGTGTTATAGTAACATCCAGATGCTACAATGAACTGAGGCAATGCCAAAGATTCTACACCTGGGCACACCTGATCACTGCTAGGATCTGTGGCCAATAAACCTGTTATCTTCCTTAAGCAGTAGAAGTAATGGACGTAAACTGTTATTTCCTATCCTCAAAAGTGCTAACCATGGTTAAATTAGATAAGCCTAATTTACACTAGGACCTTCTTATTGACTCAGACAAGGACTGTTGTTGGGCTTAAGCTCATTGATTTCCCACCATCCAACTATAGGAAGGAAGATCTCTTACAATCATGGATTTCTTGGATTGACCATGCTCAGTAGAATGGTGCTAATTTAAACAATAAGAGGTGACAGAGCACTTTGGCTTGATATCACTCACCCTCTCTACCCTCTATCCAAAAGCCAAAGTAGATTTTCGTCTTGAAAATGAGGCATGTATAGCAATCTCCTTCCTGTGAAATATTTTAGTCTTATTTCAGCAAAATGAAATTTCCTTCTTCTCTCCTTGGGAGAAATGCATGAAAAAAGGAAATATGATTCGGAAAGGCACAACATTTACTGCTTTGCCACAAGCCTTCTGTCCATTTGGAACTATTTCCATCTTTTGAGTGGCCCCAACGTTCAGTATATATTGGGAGCCTTTAAGTCTTTGCTAATATCTATGTGTTTAAAAAAAAGATAATGAAATCTCCCTCTCTGTATAACTAATGTAACCTAGTAAAAAATTAAAAAGAAAAGCACAATGATTCTACAGGCCATACAGAAATCTTGTACATCTTGATTTTGGTTTCTGGGAAGATGGCCCCAGGCACCATGCTTTGCCAGACAGTTTCCAGTCCTACTGATTACTAGTTTAGAAGCTGATTTTTCTTCATGTTCGTTATCAGAGTTACCCAGTCACACACAATATACCAAATGCCTATAGGGCAAGAAGCTCTGCCTTTGGGGACAGTCTAAGACTAAAGTTGGCTCTTCCTGACACTTTGTATGAAGCGGTGCTTGTATTGGAAACACACAATTTGTACCAAGTTTGGCGTCTGTATTCTCATGATTGGTCATTCATGGCAGGAAGGATATATTCTCAGGTTATGATAGTTCTGAATTCTTGTAGCTTGAATGTGGGTATATGTGTGTGCATATGTGTAATACTTACATTTTAGAACACGTTTTTAAAAAAATAATTCTTTTCAAACACTGATGGCACACACCTGTAATCCTAGCTCCTCCGAATGCTGAGATCTGAGGATCATGGTTTGAGGCCAACTTTAGCAGCTAAGTCCATGAGAGTCTTATCACCAATTTACCAACAAAAATGCCAAAATTGGTAGGGTATTAGCCTTGAGTGACAAAGTCAAGTGAGAGAACAAGGTTCTGAGTTCAAGCCCCAGTATTGGTAGAGAAACATTGTATTTCTCTAATGAGGAAAACTGAATTTTAGAGTCATTGCTGTAAGCTTTATGTCTCAGTCTTCCTGTCTGTATCTCTGGCATCTAGGAATTGACATAAAGCAGGAGCGTATTCAATATGTATTTAATAAATGTAAATGAAAGACTTAGGCCATATTTCTAAGTAGCAGAATTGAGGTTCTAGTATTAATGATAGTTGGAAGATTTCAATGCTATCTCTCCTCCACCCTCTGTTACCTCCTCTCTCTCATCTTCCAGATGATGTGGAAAGTTCCATTATTGGACTCCTTTCTTTAAGCTTAAGGCCTTATATACCGAGGTGAAATATAAATTGCCTTCAGATTTACAATCTGTCATGTTATCGGCCATGTACCACAAAGTATCTCCAAAGGGTGCAAGGGTAAGCTTTGATACAGAGAAGGTAAAATTGCTAGCATTACCCAGGGAAGAGTTTGGTTGTCAGAAGAGTTGAAAAGCAGTATGTGCAGGACAGATGTTGATCCCTTTGCAACCCTGCCTCAAATTGGCCAAAGAAATTAGGTTCATCTTTGCTTGGGTGCCACTAGTAAGAATGTTCATTTAAAGTTGATAGCAAAAAAGTCATTGTTGAAAGAAAGAAACATCATTGGGGTCTAGAAGCCACATCACCTGCCAACCCTCTAGTGGTAAGTCAGACTGGCTCAAGGGGAAAAATATCCAGAAAGGAGTTAAGGTCTATCACTCAGTCTGCTGTTACCAATTTTTAAAAAGTTCTCTAAGTGCTCTAATTATATAGGTAACACACGAAGACTCCCATTCTTTAAAACTCAAGCCCAGCACAGGTAATCAGTGAAGAAAGCGTATCACTTACTACCCTTTCACCGGTCTTTTCCTCGCTGAAGTCATAACCACCACTAATGCTTTGCTATATCCACTACCAGACTTTGTCTATGAATTTATATTCATTTATGAACATATGTATAGCTATAAGGCTGTTTCCTCTATCAGTGAGATCTTATTATATATTACTCATTACTGAGGCCTTCGAAGCAAGAGTATTGGCAGATAGATTTAGACCTTTGGTCAAATCCTGTTCTGTCACTTTTATCAGTCTAATCCTTAGGAACCTTTTTGGATCTTCATTTTGTTCATCTTTACAATAAGATTACAATCATCACTGAAGATCACACTAATCACAAAAAAAAACAAATTCTTTCCTTCTTTCATTTCTTTTTCTTTCTTTTTTGGTGAAAAAGGTTTCTAATTTAAAAGAAAGCATGATTTTGTTAAAAAACTTCCAAGATTTAAATTTGATTAAATTTTGTTTTCATTGAACTAACTCTTAATAATTAAGTTCACTTATCTCCCTGGTTTATAATAGCAATGACATGAGCAGCCCAAGAAAAAACAGAAAGCACTACCTTTTAAAAAAAAAGCATATGACTGTTATTAATTATAAGCATTTGATAGCTTGGCCAGTGTGTGTTGAAAAGATTTGGTAAATGTACGTGGAGGAGGGGAACGAAGTAAGCAATGAAAGCCAGATGGCTAAAAATGAAGGAAATTCCAAGCAATTTCTGCAGCTTTGTTCTAACATACTTTTTAAACTAAACTTTTATTTCTGTGCAACAGAGAACAGCTGAGTGGTACCGAATAGATAAACACTGGGGAGGGGAGAGCTCATAATTCCAGGAACAATACTTGATTTCTTCCCTCCCCTGCCTCCACCCCCTGCTGCATCCTCAGTCTCTTTGCTCAGACCTAGGATGGTTCCTAGAGCCAGCAAGAACCATTAAAGAAGCTTCAGAATCCTTATTTGAAAAAGAGAAAGTTCAGAACAACATCTTAAAGGTCACAGAGTCTTCTCTTTAAAAAGCACATTTCACAATGCCCATTTATTGGATGCTAACAAAATCCATGCCTACTAGCAGCCCATAATTTCCAATTTCCAATGTGCTTTTATATTAGCTTACAATGGCAAGAGCAGAAGGTGCTGCCTTTTCACACAGCCATGTTTTCATTTTGTTGATGGAGATTTCAAAACTTTGTGAGCACCCTTGCCTCTGACAACTTGTTTTAAGGGTACTGTTTCAACATGCTCTCTAAGGATTGGTTTGTCTTCTGCTATGCTCCTAAAGTTTCCATATGCTTCTTTGAGGCTCTGTCTACACTAACTTTTAAGTGCTTAAAGGAAAAGCACACCAAGACACACTAACGTTCACAGAAACTGAGTCAGATTTGGAAGGTATATTCAGATGCCTTTGGAGAGTTAATGTCATCACTAATGTAGTTTTCCTGGCTAAATCTCTTTCCTTCTCTTTCCTTCCTGGGTAAGAAACAAAGAGACACCTTTTAACTGTTGGGACTTATTGGGCCAATGAGAATTTCTGCCAGCAAAGTATTGATCTAAGGATTATCCCAGCAGCATGTTGACATCAATGAGTGAAAATTGCTTTGCTTGGAACCATAAACTAAAGAACCATGAGATGTCCCCAGGGAACAAAACTTAAGCTCCCATATGAAATGTGTGGGTAAAAGCATCCAAACAGGTCTGGGCATGTGGCTTAGTGTCAGAGTGCTTGTCTAGCATGCATGAAGCCCTGGTTTCGATTCCTCAGTACCACATAAACAGAAAAGGCCAGAAGTGATGCTGTGGCTCAAATGGTAGAGTGCTAAACTTAAGCAAAAGAAGCTCAGGGTCAGTACCCAGGCACTGAGTTCAAGCCCCAGGACTGCCAAAAGAAAGAAAGAGGAAGGAAGGAAGGAAGGAAGGAAGGAAGGAAGGAAGG
>NW_012267269.1:4646839-4655337 GCF_000151885.1 Dipodomys ordii
TCTTTAGTTAATTCCTAGGTATTTTACTTTTTGTGGGGCTATTACAAATGGAGTTGTTTTCCTAATTTCAGCCACACTTTTCTCATTGTTGGCATACAGAAAAACCATTGATTTTTGAGGTTTAATTTTATACCCTGCTACTTTGCCAGAGTTTTGAATCAGCTTGAGTAATTTGGGAGTGGAGTCTATGGAATTCTTTAAATACAAGATCATGTCATCTGCAAAGAGGGAGAGTTTTACATCTTTCCCTGTTTGAATCCCTTTTATGTTTGCATCTTGTCTTATTGCTGTAGCTAGGCATTCTAATACTAAATTGAAGAGAAGTGGAGAGAGTGGACATCCTTGTCTCGTTCTTGAGTTAAGAGGAAATGGCTTTAGTTTTTCACCATTAAGTATAATGCTGGCTATAGGTTTGTCATATACAGCCTTGTATTGAGGAATGTTCCCTGGATTCCTAGTTTTTCCAGAACCTTCATCATAAAGAGGTGTTGGATCTTGTCAAATGCTTTTTCTGCATCTATTGAGACAACCATGTGGTTCTTATCCTTGCTCCTGTTGATGTGATGAATTATATTAATTGATTTGCGTATAATGAACCAGCTTTGCATCTCTGAAATAAATTCTGTTTGATCATGGTGTATGATTTTTTGGATGAATTGTTGAAGTCAATTGACCAAAATTTTGTTGAGAAGTTTTGCATCAATGTTCATCAAAGAAATGGGTCTATAGTACTCTTTCTTTGATGAGTCCCTGCCTGGTTTTGGGATGAGGGTTATGATGGCTTCATAGAATGTGTTCGGTAGTGAACTTTCTCTTTCAATTTCATTGAAGAGTTGGAGAAGTATTGGTGTGAGCTCTGCTTTGAAGGTCTTGTAGAATTCAGCTGTAAATCCATCTGGTCCTGGGCGTTTCTTAGATGGGAGGTCTCTTATTGTTGTTTCTATTTCAATGCTTGATATGAGCCTGTTAAGATGCTTTAAGTCATTTTGGTTTAGTTTCCCAGCATGTCGATATCTGCTAGGAAAAAGTCCAATGAAATGGTAGACTTTTTGACAATACTTTAAGGACATTTGTTCACATGTGAGAGAATAGGAAATAGTGTACCTATTCTACTAGGAATTTTATAGTACCCTTCAAGATAACCAGAATTTCTCTTTGTTCATTCTCTATTGAACAAGTATTTATTGAATGCATCCTTTGTTCCAGGCATTGCTTAGGACACATTAATTACCAGAACCCACTTTATCCTCTAAGCAGGGTGCCAGAGTTTGGGGATGGTCTAGACTTTGTATTATTAGCATGGTCATTGTTTTTGTTTGGGTTTTATTTTGTTTTGTAGGGTCTTTTTTTTGGCACTGGGGATCCAAGCTAGAGCTCTAAGCATACTAAGCACATTCTGTCTGTTCCACTGAGATACTTCTCAGCCCCATTTTTCATTTTGTTTTCATTTTAAATTATATGTTTATTATCTTAAAGTATTTGCACAAAGGGGTTACCATTCAAAAACTCCAGTTGTAAGTATAATGCTTAGTCCTACTTTAAATCTTAAGTACCTTATAGACTGCCCTTCTTAAGAAAGTTATTAAAGAACCTCCTACATTCTTCAATGCACCAAGATCTAAACTATCCAGTCCAGTTATCTATCACATCCATTGATCTCCAGCACCTCAGGATGGAAGTACCACCACCAGATGGCTTTCTCCTATGTATATGATAATGAAACAGAGTTTTGCAGATCAAAAATCTTCTAGCTTAGCCAGGTGCCAACAGCACATATCTGTAATCCTAGCTACTCAGGAGGCTGAGGTCTGAGGATCAAGGCTCAAATTCAGCTTGGGCAGAAAAATCCATGAGACTCTGTTTTCTAATTAACCACTGAAATGCCAGAAGTGGCGCTGTGCCTCAAGTGGTAGAGTGCCACCTTGGGTAAAAAAGCTAAGGGAGAGTGCCCAGGCCTTGAGTTCAAGCCCTAATATAGATGTGCATGACACACTCACATACAAGGAAAGAAAGAAAAAATAATAAGGAAAAAACACCTTATGAGAAAACAACAAATAACCTAGTACAGTTAGGAAATGTGCTGGCTCAGCAATAACCATTCTTAGGTTTCTTTGTGTTATCAGTACAAACACACAAATCCACTCTAACCCCAGGTAAGAAAATTCAACAACATGATAAAGAAAACGAGGAGACAGTAAAGACAACACAGATTCTCCAAGGAAAGGAAGTGGTTGGCTGAGTAAGGCTTTGTGACTCTCAGCAAGTGTGACAGATAACCTAAGAACTGCCAAGTCTAGGGTTGGCACCATGACAGGACCAGTAGTTTTCAGAAGAGGGACTCCACATCATCACTGAACTCCAGATGACTGAACACACATTAGATATTTACCTTTTCATACCTCCCTTTCTGTGTTTTAAATATCTTCTTTTCTCTATCTCTTTTTGTCCAGTTTCTTCCCTGTATATTTCCCCCAGCATAAAACAATACATTTCTAACACTAAGGCTGACAGAAGACCTCTTTATCTCAAATTGTGCATGATGCCATCTGGTCAAAACTTCCAAAGAAGCCATATGGACACTTAGGCAACAATAACAATCACATAGCTTTGCTCAAATCCTGCCTGTCCTGAAATTGTGACTTTATAACTTCAGAAGTACTAGCTTATAGGGAAAGTTAAAAAAAATTCAAAGCCAGGCACTAGTCACTCACACCTGTAATCCTAACTACTCAGGAGGTTGGGATCTGAAGATTACAGTTCACAGTTCAAAGTCAGCCCAGGCAGGAAAATCCATGAGACTCTTATCTCCAATTAACCACCCAGAAAACTGGAAATAGCACTGTGGCTGAAAGTGGTAGAGCTCTATCTTTGAGCAAAAGAGCTCAGGGACAATATACAAGTCCCAACTTCAAGCCCACAACTGACTAAATAAATAAATGACATGATTTGTGTTAAGAGACTCCACTCAAGTTTTTTTTTCTTTTTTTAACTTTTAATTTTAATTTTATTGTCAAGGTGATGCACAGAAGGGTTACAGTTACATAAGTAAGTTAGTGAGTACATTTCTTGTCGAACTTGTTACCTACTCCCTCATTTTTCTCCCACTTTCCCTCCCCTACTAACCCCCCCAAGTTGTACAGATCATTTCCAGCATATTCTCTTGTACATATCACCGTTGCATTGGTTTCCCCTTTGTCATTTCTCTCACCATATTTTTGTCCCCCTTCCCTTCCCTAATGCAGATAAACAAATATACAATACCCAGGGTACCAAAATCAAATACAGTGACAAGAGAGGATAAACCACGGGGGGGGGGAACACACAAAAAAATAATAAATCACATAGAACATTAAAAACAAAAACAAAGAAAAACATCTTATGTCCATGTCTTAGAGTTTTCACTCAACTTTGGCTGGTTGATTTGTAAGCTAGAAGGGTGTGTGTGTGTGTGTGTGTGTGTGTGTGTGTGTGTGTGTGTGTGTGTGTGTGTGTGTGTGTGTGTGTGTGATCCTATTCCTATCCAAGCAATACAGCTAAACAAGCAGAGGCTTTAGAAAAATATGTACAAGACACTATGTTGAAAACAAACATTACAGCTTTGGTGGGATGGGGGGGGGAGAAGTTGGGGAGGTGGGAAGGGAAGGGATAGTAGGGGAAAAAACAAAGGAGGGGGGTAACAATGCTTGATAAGAAATGTACTGGGGCTGAGAAGGTGGCTCAGTGGTAGAGTGCTTGCCTTGCATCCATGAGGCCCTGGGTTCGATTCCTCAGCACCACATAAGCAAAGAAAAAAGCTGGAAGTGGTGCTGTGGCTCAAGTGGTAGAGCACTAGCCTTGAGCTGAAGAGCTGAGGGACAGCGCCCAGACCCAGAGTTCAGGCACCATGACTGGCAAAAAAAAAAAAAGAAATGTACTCATTACCTTACTCATGTAACTGTAACCCCTTTTTAATAAAATAAAAATATATATCAAATATATATAAATATATATTAAAATATTTTTAAATCAAAAAAAGAAAAATACCTAGCCAATGGAAAGTCCTGATTTGGCAGAAGTATGTTTAATTCCAAGGAAGTTATGAAGAGCTTGTGGTTAAACCTTTCCCTTTATCTATGATATCTGATAGACCCATTAATCCCACCATCTGACATCTACCCAGTTTCAGGCTCTTGGTCTAAGCATACAAATTACCATGGTAGAAAGAACCAATTCTTGTTCCCTAGAAGCTTATAACCTAGTAAAGATCATGAGCATGTTAACAAGATCTTCTTTCTTCTATCCAAGCTACTAAGAGCAAACCTCAGGTCTTGATGAAAGTTAGTGCTTGAGAAGTAGAATAAAAAATTCATTAGAACTGCACTTCTTAAGGCAAAGCCAAACATCTAGGAAATGAAGCATGCTAAAACAGAAATAGAAGAGACCTCACTGAATACCTTAAAACCCAACACTGAGTCATTAGGCAAAGAACTCATTTCCTAAAAAAACATTTTGCATGAAGAAGTACTGACAGCCAGAGAGATGCAGCCTGTGCCTATGAATCTGGAAGACAGTGAGGCTGTTGGGAGCTTTACTGCCGTTCTGTGCCATTATCAACAACCATTGGTGTAGTTTATGCTTATTCAATGGTCTGATCATATTACACCACCATCCCCAGCTTGCATGCTTGCACACACACGCACACACACACACACACACACACACACACACACACTGCAGGTTTCTCTTTGACGAGTGCAAACCTAAGTCCTTGTCCCCTTTTTTTGTGCCATTCTCTGTCCCACTTTTCCTAGTACCTTCACCTTTCTCTTAGAGACTGATTCTCAACCATCTTGCCTCCTTACTATTCAATTAGTATAACAATAATAGTAATATAATGGAGACCTATTGTATGGTATATAGTATCCTCATTTTTTGAACTCTTTCTCAGGCCTCCTCTTCTCATTTATTTTGAATTAGGGGAACAACGCTGTCTAAGTTAATTCACAAAACTAAGGTGTAATTGGCCTGTCTCCAGCTTATATTCCAGTCTTGAGAGAACAGTCTTCAGACTTGCACAAAATTGGTTTAAAATCCAGTTCAGCCACTCAGGTGGTTGAGATCTGAGGTCTCAGGCAGGAATATTTGAGACTCTTATCACCAAAAAGCCAGAAGTGGAACTGTGGCTCAAGTGTTGATCAAATGAACCTCAGGCCTGAGTTTAAAAAAAAAATCCAGTTCAGATCATTTGCCACCTATTTGAGGACAGGTTTTATGACTTTTCAAGGCTTCAGTTTCTTCTACTTTCACCCTTGACTGGGCTGCTGTATAGTGCTGAACATGATTCCTCAGAAATACTAAGCACTCCATGACAAGTACTAGGTATTATTAGTATGGGGTTTTGTGGAATTTGTTTTTATGTGTCTTCTTAAGAAGTTATCCCTGGTGCATTTCTGAAGTTGGGTACTTTAGAAACTTGAGGTTGCCAAGAATGCCTAGCCCTTGACTATCTTCCCTTAGTTCTAACCCTTGGGAGACTAGCAGTTTTCTGTGGCTTAGAGAGTCTCACTTGGTTCAGTAAACATTTATTAATTTTGCTTTGCCATAGGCTTTCAACAAATCTAGGACATTGACCCTAAGCCAGGCACTAACAGTTTATTACTTGAGCCATGTGTCCATCCCTTTTTATTTTTTTGCTTTGGTTATTTTTTTAGCTCAAGTCTTGATTTTTTTTCTGGTGCCAGCCTGAAACCGTGGTAATCTTACTTATGCTTCCTTCATAAGTAGGATTAGAGGCATGAACCACATCTGGCTTGTTGGTTGCGATGAGATCTCACTAACATTTTTGCCCAGGTTGTCCTCAAATCATGATCTTCATAAGTTCTGACACCTGAAGAGCTGGGATTACATTTCATAAACCACCACATCTAGCCCTCTGATTATGCTTAAAGACACAGGAGGGGCTTGGAAGGTGGCTCAGTGGTAGAGTGCTTGCCTTGCATGCATGAGGTCCTGGGTTTGATTCCCCAGCACCACATAAGCAGAAAAAGCTGAACGTGGCATTGTGGCTCAAGTGGTATAACACTAGCCTTGAGCTGAAGAGCTGAGGGCCAGTGCCCAGGCCCAGAGTTCAGGCCCCACGACTGATAAAAAGAAAAAAAAATAAAAAGAAAAGGGAGCAAAAGTACAATTTTGTCTGTAATCATGTAATGCAATAATAGTACATCAACTGGTAAGAACTTGTGAAATTACTTATTCAAACTTTTACTAGTCCTCTGGAAAACACTGGATCTTGAAAGCTAACCGTTTATCTATAACTTCTATGTACTCTCTAAGTTAACTAAGTATTAACTTAGTGTGCAATAATGACTCAAAAGATATGCTAGAGACCTAGAAATAAAGCGACATGTGGAAGAAAGAAGGGTCTCTGGCTCCAGGAATCCTAGTACCTTTCCATTTTCCTCAGTTGTAAACTCCAGGATCATGAGCTCTTGGATTCGAGACTAAGTTCTCCAAGTTCTATTAACCTTTGTGTTATATAAATACAAAATGCTGAATTTTCATTCTCTTCTTATCTCTTTTTTAAGTCACCCCTTTATTCCCTGTCATGTAAGATATTTCAGAAGGTTCATTTTTAGGGCCCACTCTCTTGATCCGTCTGCCACATGTTTGCTTATTTTGCTTGTGTCATTGAAGACTTGCTTATCACCTAAGAGATTGAGCAGTATTATAGAGAAATCACAGATTGAGACTTGACATTTATTTTTCATTATATTTTTGTTGTCTTTAAGTAGTTGTCCAAAGGAGTTACCATTCAACAAATCAGTTCACAAGTACAAAGCATCTTGATTGATAGCATCCCTTTCATCTTTCTCCCTCATCCTAGTTTCATTGGATATGTATTGAATAATATGAATACACTCTCTTCACACACCCGCTTCCTCTCTTCCTCAGGAACTCTATGCCTTCACTTTAGTTAAACACACACTGGGTAGCAACCCTTTACTAGCTGCAATATATGGGAAGACTCTATAGATGATTCCCAAATATGGCCAAGATGCTCTTTGAAAATTTGGATTTAATGATTTTAAGGACATAAGATGAAGCTTATAAAATAGATGCACTTACCGGGAACATTTCCTAGAGTTTAGACAAAAGTTTCTGTGGACAACAAACCCCTTGCTCCCTCCCCTCCCACCCTCACTGCTTTTTAGACCACTTTTCCTGCCTCAACTGCTTTCCCTAGGCAAGCATGCCAGCATCATCAGTGCCTAGAGCTTCCACAATGTTCTTCTTCATCAAGCTATGGAAAACCACACAAGGAAACTGTTATAAGCAAGGTATTTATGGATGAAAAATCCACCACAACTAGACAGATACTATTCATCAATGTTCATTTTTGTGAGCAAAACGATGCCAGAATTCTATATGGGAGAGACACATATGGAGCCAGATCTTCATCACAAGATGTGATCCACTGTCAGCTTCAACCTCACAGACTTCTGGAATAGAAGGCCATTTGTTTGCAATTGAGGGAGAAGAAGACAGTGAGTTGACAGTGTGGGGGCCAGAGAAACCTCTGTTTCTCTTGTCCCCCCCACCTCTGTTACTTGCTACACACTTCCATAGATTTACAGGCACATCAGACACACCCAGAAATACTTTGTGTGAAAATGGGTTACTGCCGTGCCCTTTCTCATTAACTTAATGGAGGCTGGTGATTCAGCAGACCCATAGTGGAGTGAAATGACACCACATGTGGGCTGGGTTGGCCACTCTTTGATCTAGAAAAGAGTAAGTGTTGTTTTCAACTCACTCTTGTACACCTGCCTCCTCCAGGAGGGTAGTTCTGTAGAACAAGGTTGGCAAAAAGTAGACTGATTTTTATTATGCTCCTGTAGCCAGGCTACAGCTGTACATTAGACAGACGTTATCAGTTGGCTTATGGATTTATATTCCTGTCTCTTGACATGAAGAAGAAGAGCATGTTGATGTCTGATATAGATGGTGATAAGATCTTGCTCCAGTTGTTTTCATTCTCAAACATGTAAACTTCTCTTTCCATTCTCTGTAATATCCAAACACTAATTGAAAGCCTATCCCAACTTTGTGCCAGCAACAAGATCATAGAGCTTAGTATGGAGGTTCCTCGAAAGACTCCACATAGAGCTCCCCTATGACCCAGCAATCCCACTTTTGGGAATTTACACAAATGTTCACAAACAAGACCACACTAAAGCTACCAGCACGACTATGTTTATTGCAGAATTATTTATCATAACTAAGATATGGAACCAACCCAGATGCCCCTCAGTAGATGAATTAGATCAAGAAAATGTGGTATATATACACAATGGAATTCTATGCCTCCATCAGAAAGAATGACATTGCCCCATTTGTTAGGAAATGGAAAGACTTGGGGAAAATTACATTAAGTGAAGTAAGCCAGGCCCAAAGAAACATAGGTCCCATGGTTTCTCTTATTTGCAATAACTAGTATATGTCTGAGTCAAGCAGAAAAG
>NW_012267269.1:4655777-4662372 GCF_000151885.1 Dipodomys ordii
AGGAGGAGGCTACAATGCTTGATAAGAAATGTACTCATTATCTTGCTCATGTAATTGTAACCCCTCTGTACAGTATTTTCACAATAAAAAAGAAACTCTAAAAAGAAAAAAGATCATAGAGTTTTTAATATTTATCAAAGATTAATGGCATATATGGAGTCTACTATTATTTCTGTTTATACACGCTGAAGTCAGAAAGCAGCATGAACTTGGGCTGATAGAGTTGTCTAGAATCTAAAAATTTGACAAATGAGCTCCCTCAGTGCCTGGAGTTACAGAATTTCAGAATTTGGTCCAATTTTCTCATTTTATCTGTGAGAAAAGCAAAGCCAAAGATATTAAGTGATTTGCTCAAGTAGACATTGGCTTGCGAACTCTAACTAAAAACCTGAAAATGCTTCCCAACTTTGAGCTCAGTGTTTATTACATATAAGCAGGAAGATCTAAGGAATAATTATAGTGAATCAGAATGTAGTTACTAGAGCCAGACTTTCTGAATTCAAGTCCTGTATCTTTCACTGATTAGCTTTGTTCTTAAGCAAGTCATTTTACTTCTATCTTTATTGCCTTATCCATAGATAAAAATTAAAGAGTACCTACCTATAGGGTGTGGCACAGATTAATGATTTTATATGTGTAAAGTTTGTTTTTTTGGGGGTCCGGTCGTGGGGCCTGAACTCTGGGTCTGGGCGCTGTCCCTTAGCTCTTCAGCTCAAAGCTAGCACTCTACCACTTGAGCCATAGCACCACTTCCGGCTTTTTTCTTTTTGCTTATGTGGTGCTGAGGAATCGAACCCAGGGCCTCATGCATGCAAGGCAAGCGCTCTACCACTGAGCCACCTTCCCAGCCCCATGTGTAAAGTTTTTGTGTTATGTGAGTGACTGCTTCAAGTTGCTACTGATGGACTAAAAGGCTAAATCAGGTGACAGAATAAAGAAACCCAGATAGTCATAGGTATATGTATTTGTCATTACGAGAAGAAAGTTTTCTAAACAAACTTCTGCAAAAAGTTTTTCTCCACATCTGTCTCCAACACCACAAAAGTTAAATGATACCAGTACCTGTAACTACAAATCTCCATTCTTTCCAAAGATGCTCAGATACACCAATCTTAGTATTTTAGAGTGAGGAATAAAGGTAACAGGTCAAATGACATGAAAGAGGGAAAGGAAGAAAACAGCTACATTCACAATGTTTCAGGATCTTTCTATTAATTTAGTATAGATGAATTAAGAGACCAGAATTAGGAATTCAGTTGACCTTCATGTTTTATAGGGTAAAAATCACTCTCCAAAGTTTTTTGTGTGGTTTTTTTTGCAAGGTAAATGAATTCTGCTGTTATTCAGAAATCAGTTATTGGGTTATTCCATTGTTTCTATTTTTCTAGCTCAGAAAGTAAATGATATGCTCTAAGGATCAGCCAGAAAGTTACTCTGTGGCCTGGGATGGAGTCAAAATATAGGTTACCCGTAGTGTAGGAAGCAGGAACAAATTAAATAGAAAAAAATAGTTGTTTTAACTTGGATATACTCATAGCAATAATTCTAAGAATACACAAAAACAATTTTTTATTGTTTTTCTCTGGTACATGAAAAATAATATTAAAACAATGATGACAATACAAATGATCACAACTACCATGAAGGTGTTTTACTAAAAGACAAAAACATAGGTTAGATCTCTGGAGGTGACTGTTTAGGGTCATCTCCTGGGTCTTCATTGTACCTGTGAACTGGGTCAGTTTACTTCAATTGCCCCGTATGAAAAATGACATGATAATAGATCCTATATCTTAGGGATGTCATGAAAATTAAATGTTACTGCGTATCAGCTTCTACAGTGGTACTTAGTACAAAAAAAGTACCCCAAAAGTCTGGAAGCAATAATGATAATCATTGTTACTGTCCCCACCTTACAGATAAACAATGTGACATTCAAAGAGGATAACTTGATGGAGATTATAATACATACATGGAAATAGATTCTAACCCTGGTACATTAGAATCCAAAGTTCTGCCAGAGGAGTTTTTTGACATTCTCAAAGTAAACATGCTTTAAGAATCAGGGAAATTTGTCAGTTCTATTTAACCCAAATATGTTTAAAACTAGTGTCCCAAGGCTAATAGTCCTAACAACAAATCAGCACCAAGGATGATTTAATAAACTAACATAAATCCTAATATGAGGTTTTAATGTATATGGACTTTAGTCTGATAATAATTCCTTAACTGTCCCTGACATAGCAAAACATCCAAGAATAGAACACATCCTATTTAAAGAGATCTTTGAGCCTAACTTGAAAAATAGTTGAAGGAATTTTGTTTTTTGTGTTTTTTGGGGTGGGGAGCCCATGTAAAAGCACTAGTGAAAGACCTCACCCTCACTTCCCAAGTAAACAAACTTAAGGTTTAGAAAGAGCACAAGGGCTGTCATTCCCACATCCTCTGAGTAGAACACTGGAGGGAACAGAAGCCTTCTGGTCTGCAAAGTTGGTATGTCTGTGTCACTGTACATGTGTGTCTGTGTTGAACATCTGTGTATTGTTTGTGTCTGTGTCTCCGGATACATGTGAGTCTAACATCTGTGTTTGTGTGTATGTGTGCATTTGTGTCCTAGCACTGATGGAATTAATTACTGCCTCCCTCCTAGCATCAATAGCTAACTGTTTCCTCCTCACATATCAAACTCCAGAGACAGAGAGAAGGGGATACCTCTAGGGAAATATCTTGTGCCCTGGTATTGGTGAATTACTCCCTGAAAACTGACAGGTTATAGTACAGACAGAACAAGAGCATGCTGGCCACTTCTCCCTCAGCTCATTAGGTGTATTCCATTCAGCATATTCCATTCAGCGGTGTACCAGGAGCTACAGTTTGGAAATGTAGTGATCTTAAGTCACCATTGTTATTTGAGGGTTGACAGTCCAAAGCTCCTCTGCTTCCCAGTCTCACACTCATAAATACATCGGGGTAAACAGAAGATGGAGAACCAGATTTCCTAAGAATACACTACTCTAGGCTTTCTACTCCATATTCTTTCCAATCCTGATCACATGGTTAAAAATTTATAGTTCCCCAAGTGTACCATGTTCTCTTATCCACATTGCACCTGGAACATTTTATTTCCAACTTTTCCTGGTCACCTCTGAATTACCTTTTAAGACTCAGTCCAGATGTCACTGGCTCCAGGAAGCTTTCCAGGCCTCTATCTCTTCTCTCTTGGAACCTAGTCAACATTTTTGTGCCTCTTGATAAATACATCATGTATTTATCAGCCTTAGTATCTAGACAGGAAGCCCCAATGAAATGGGTTTTAGATCTGTTTCATTTACTACTCTGTCTCCTCCTATGGAGATTAGAACACAAAAAATGTCCAGTGATGGTGGCTTATACATATAATCCTAGCTACTAGGGGGGCTGAGATCTGAGGATCACAGTTTGAAGCTTTCCCAGGCATGAAAGTCCATAAAACACTTATCCTCAATAAACCACACAACAAAAAAGCCAGAAGTGAAGCTGTGGCCTAAGTGGCAAAGCACTAGTCTTGAGCACAAAAGCTCAGGGCCAGCACCTAAGCCCTGAGTTCAAGCCCCAGGACCAGCCCAAAAATAAAAAATATGTTCAATAAACATTAGTGGGATGAAAGCATAAATAAATACCACTTATTAAGAGGTTTATATTTGTTTTTGAAAGGCCTTAAGATCAAGAATAGTTTTTAACTGTCTGTGTCCAAATCATAATACTTGCTATATATACTAGGTTGTTAACAATGAACACATATGTGCAAGCACATGTGTATTTGTGGAATTAAAAATAGGGTCGAGTTCAAGACACATGACCAACAAAAAAATTAGAGTCTTGTAAAAATGAAAAAAAAACTATGATGGAAGTAAGTGGAGGTAGACTCTTATGAAAGATAATGGAATCCAATTTGTGATTTCTAACATAAAGGACTGTCATTTACAGGCATTTCATTTGCAAAGAAAATTCATGAATATAAGTGAATAGCATATTAAAAAGTTCTCTCAAGGTTGGGTGCCAGTAGCTCAAGTTTGTAATCCTAACTACTCAGGAGGCTGAGATCTAAGAGTCTCAATTAAAGCCAGTTTGAGCATGAGAGTGCATGAGACTCCAATAAACTACCAAAAAAACCTTGAAGTGGAGCTGTAGCTCCAGTAGTAGACTGCTAGGCTTGAGCACAAAAGCTCAGAGAAAACTCCTGGGCCCTGAGTTCAAGCCCCAGGATAGAACCAAAGGGGAAAAAAAATTCTTTCAAGAACTGACTCAAAGGAGTGTCTTAGTTCATTCGATCTATCATAATGAAGTACTAAAAACTGCGTGACTTAAAATTATATTTTTCTAAGGCTAGTGGTCTAAACTGAAAGTATGGAAGGGTCAATCTTCCTGAGACCTCTTCCTCACTTCTGTCAGCGTGCCAGCAATAGTTGGCATTTACTGGCTCGTAGATGTATCTCTCTAATTCTGCTCTGCATGACCATATTCACCATGTTCCCTCTGCACCTGTCTGTCTTGGGGCCCAAGTTTACCCTTCCATAATGGTATCTTTGTACTGGATTAGGTTCCACGTAGTGACCTCATTTTAAAATCGGTTATGTCTATAAAGGCAGTGTAAGGAAGGTCAAACTCTTCAGCATAGCTTTAGGGGACATAATTTAGCACATGCAGAACGAAATATTTAGGTTTGTAGGAAGAATGCCACAGGTAAATCAGTATAAAATAAAGATGTTTATTTCCTAGTACCATATATATCACATGATTTCCTTACGACTAAAGCATTGAATCCAAATCTTAAAAGCCTTATAGTCTATCTGAGATATTAACCAGACAAAAAATTTTAACAAATAGATAAGATGCTCTGGTTCTTGACTTAGAACAGCTCCATAGTAAGTGGCATCGAATATAAACAAGGGCCAAATGACAGCAAAGAGGTACAGTTGATATGCGTTTCAATGGTGAGGAAAGCCTTTCTAGAGGATGTACTTGAACCAGACTTTCAGATCAGAATGTCATAAAGCTGTTAGGCAGAATGGGTTGGAAGCAAATTCCCAGATGTGAAAAAGAAAATGTATTGGCGTAGCTGAGCTTCTTCTCACTGTGTCCGAGATAAGTTATTAAAGAAAATAAAGATGGTTCATTTAGTGGAAAACCTTCAGGGTAAGGATGCTAATTAAAATAAAGACTGACATAAAAACAAGGGAGAAGAGAGGGTAGGAGTGGTAGGGGGGAAACAAAGGAGAGGGTAACAATGCTCGAGAGGAAAGGTACTCATTACCTTACTCATGTAAATGTAACCCCTTTGTATGGTATTTTTACAATAAAATATATTTAAAAAGAAAACAACAGAGGACATTTTGTTTATGATTTTTAAAAATCTATTATACAATCTTGACTTGAAGAACAACCTTAAGACTATTTTTAATAAGAAATCCATACCTAGAATGTGAAGTGAGATAAAATAGCAAACTTCTAAGAATACAAGTAATTTTTTTTAGCTTATCTACTCTACTAACTTGTTTTCAGGAAGCTCAGATCTGAATTATAACCATCAGTGGGAATTGTATTTTTAGTTTATAATGAACTAGTACTTACACTAATTTGTTGGGAACAGCATATGTAGTGATCAGATCAGAGTAATTGTCATAAGAATCACTTCAAATTTAACCCTTTCTTTGTATTCAGAACTTATAAAATCCTCTTTACTAGGTATTTTGAAATATTCAATTCATTGTTGTTCATTATATGTGCTATAGAATATTAGAAGTCCTTACTTTTATCCAACTATAGTCTTTTACCCATTAGCCATGTCTCCCATTTCTCTCTCCCTCCCACTTTCCCAGCCTCTAGTAAGCACTAGTCTCCTTTCTATTTCCATAAGACCAACTCATTTAGCCTCTCTATGTAAGTGAGAACATATGGTATTTGTCTTTGTGTCTGATTTGTTTTATTTAACATAATGTCCACCAGCCTCATCCATATTGCTGCAAATGACAGGATTTCATTATTTGTATGGGGAAATAGTAAGATTTTCTATCTTATTTTAATATACTATCACCTATAAGACTGAAAAGCAGAGCTTAGAGGCTTTAATTAAATCAAGCTGTGTGTAGGTGAAGGGACAGATGCATGTTTTTGGACAGTGAAGTCCCATTAGAGAATAGTGGTGGAGGTAAGAGAAGTCTGGAAATACTGTATAATTGGCTCTAGTTCTGATTCTGCTCTGCCCTTTGACATACTCCATGAAGGAAGTAGGTTAAGAGGCAAATGGCATGCTAGTAATGAGATGCTACAAGTATCATTTTTTGTTAAGAGCTAGTCATTAGTCAGGTGACAGTGGCTTATTCCTGTAATCTTAGCTACTTAGGATACAGAGATCTAAAGATCGGGCTGGGATGTAGCTCAGTGGCAAAGCGCTTGCCTAGCAAGCGCAGCGTCCTGGGTTCGATCCCCAGTACCAAAAAAGAAAAGACAAAAAAAAATACAGAGATCTAAAGATCAGGGCTTGAAGCCAGCACTGGCAGGAAAGTTAATAATACTATTATCTACACACACACACACACACACACACTGCCAGAAA
>NW_012267269.1:4666718-4673900 GCF_000151885.1 Dipodomys ordii
AAAAAAAAAAAAAGATTATCCTAGACATATATTAATTATTGCAAATAAGGGAAACCATGACACCTATGTTTCTTTGGGCCTGGCTTACTTCACCTAATATGATTTTTTCCAAGTCTTTCCATTTCCTAAGAAATGGGGCAGTGTCATTCTTTCTGATGGAGGCATAGAATTCAATTGTATATTAATGTATACACACACAAACACACACACACACACACACACTACATTGTCTTGATCCATTCATCTATGAGGGTTATCTGGGTTCGTTCCATATCTTAGCTATGATAAATAATGCTGCAATAAACATGGTTGTGCTGATAGCTTTAGTATGGCCTTGTTTGTTATCATTGAGGTAAGTGCCCAGAAGTAGGATTGCTGGGTCATAGGGAATCTCTATGTGGAGTCTTCTGAGGAACCTCCAAGCTTCTTTCCAGAGTGGTTGAACAAGTTTACACTCCCACCAAGAGCAGCATCCTGCCTTCTAACAACACACGTTGCTTTAGGTTGTTGGGCTTACATAAATGAAAAGAAACAGCATGAATCTTGGTGTTGTGACTTCATTCATTCAATTTCATCTTTCAACACTCATTCAAGTTTTTGTCATTGTTATAGTTTAGTATCATTCTCATCCTTTAATATAGTATTATATGAATATATCACAGTGTTTTATTCATCCTTGATGTGGGGTTTTCCTGTCTGGGCTATCATAAACAGTGCTTTAAATATGTCTCTGGAAGAACATGTGCATAATGGGGAGGGGAAGATATTTATATTGTATATTGCAGAATAAAAAATTTCCTTTACTTGGCACTAGTGGCTCATGCCTATAGTCCTTGCTATTCAGGAAACTGAGATCTGAGGATTGTGGTTCAAAGCCAGCCTGGGTAGGAAAGCTATGAGACTCTGATCTCCAGTTAACCACCAAAGGAAAGCAGAGTAGAGCTTTAGCTCAAGTGGTAAAGCATTAGCTTTGAGCAGAAGAAGCTGAGGAATAGTGCCTAAACCCTGAGTTCAAGGCCCAGGATTAGTTCACGCATGTGTGTGAGTGCGTGCGTGCATGGGCACACACACACATACACACATACACACACACACACACACACACTGCCAGAAATGGAGTTGTGGCTCAAGTGGTAGAGCACTAGCCTTGAGCAAAAAAAAAGCTAAGGGATAACACCCTTAGTTCAAACCCAAATACCAGCAACACACACACTCCCAAAAGCTACTATTTTAAAATAGTAACAAAGTCTTGGCAAGAGTCATTTGTAATGTTGATAACATTTATTTGTGTGTTTTATTTTTAGAAAGTGAGGCAAATTTGCAATATTCACATTGGCTATGCCATTCTCAAGTGGTAGCGAATGCTATGCCAGCTCAGGTGTTTGGGAATCTTAGCTATAACCATTTGCATAGAACCCAAACTACAGGTCAAGCAGACTAACTTCCAAGAAAAGCCTGGCTCTATCCTCTCTTTCCTGAGCTGTGTGGATTACAGTTTTGTAGACAGCCCAGATTTTCTTTTTTTAATTAAGTTTTTTATTGTGAAAATACTGTATAAAGGGGCTACAGTTACATGAGCAAGGTAATGAGTACATATCTTATCCAGCATTGTTGTCTCCTCCTTTGTTTTTCCCCTACCATCCCTTCCTTCCTACCTCCTCCACCACACAGCCCGGATTTTCTTGATGCTATTCATCATATATGCTCTCAGTTTACTTTTGGCCTTCAAATATGTTTTTATTCTCATGTCTAGCATCTCCTTTGATCTCTTACTTGTTTATTTTCAGGCCCTGTTCAAGGCGTTGCCTAAAACTGTGGTTGTATGTGAAAGGTAGCAAATCCACCTGCTGAAGGTAGATGAACCACACTCTAATCCTGTCTCTTCTCTCTATAACCTTTCACAGTTCATTTCTCATTTCTCTGGGCCTTCGCAACTGAGCAGGGTAGAAGTTCCCATCCCAACTTTGCTTCATGGGAAGCAACTAGGAATCACTATGTAAACATACGTATGTTTGGATATGCATTTGTCTATTGATTTATATGTCTACGCATCTGTTTTCAAGAATCATGTGTTCACACTGCTTTGAGTATCAATCCAGTTCTACAAGGGTTATTCTGCATATTTTTATCTTCCCTCCGTGCCAATAACAAATCTGGCTCACATTATTTTTCAGGTGTTTATGTATTTTTTAGTCCTCCCTGAACGTTTGACTCCCAAATATCCTGGCCCAGTGCTGAACCCTTGTCACATGCCAAAGGGCCACTCCTCACCAAGTCTCATCCCCTACAAAGAGAAAGAAGGAAGGAAGGAGAAAAGAGCCAGTTAAGAGTTCAGTTCCAGATATGCAGCTCTTGAACCTTCTGAATCACACAGCTGAGCCTGGGCCAGACTGGCTCCTGTCTCCACTGACAGCTCAACTCTGAATCCAAATGAGATTCTGAATAAAAGCAAGCACAGTGGCTAGATGTCCCTTTAGACTGACACTTTAGCAGCTGTGGGCTGTAGGTATATTTGGTATGAGGGGATGAGGAGACAACTTGGCAACCATTAAAAGAGTCCAAGAAGCTAAAAATGGTGAATTCTAGACAATGTCCATTTCCCCTACCTTAAATTTTCTACCATTGAATACACCTGGTAGTGTCCCATTAATTACTGCTGTCCACCTCTTGACCTCAGAGGCATTTCTAAGGGAAACACATACCTTTGAGGGACTTTTTTAAAGCACAGGATTAAAATGGTAGGCAAAAAAATGACATTTTGGATGGTTACACACAACTTTAATGAATACTTATCATAAAACCCTCGAGTTGATAAAGATTGTGTTCTCCTCTAAACAAACATTTAAATGTATCTTCCAAACAATGGATCTAAAACTTTATTTTAAATTATTAAATAAAGAAGCAAACCCACCTTTCTACAAAAGCCATAGTAAGAGAAGGCTCTTCAAGTATAATAGTTTCGAGTGGGTAGATTATGCCATTAGAAAGTACATGCCTTTACACTAGCAGTAATGAGATGCTGAAAGGCCAAGATCATTCCCTTCACTTGAAAAAGTAGATAGAAGAACTCACAAGTGAACCGTATCCAAAGAAATGCAAAATCCCTCCTTCCATATAGATAACACAGGCTGCTAAGAAGGGCCAGCCACCCCATACCTCTAACTGCTCACATTAACTCTGAAGGTCACTTGAACAAGAAAACAAACAGTGTCTCTTGGGGAGACCACACACTGCCTTTGCCAAACATTTAGCCACCAAGGACCACTGCCAGCCACTGTACTCAAATCCAGTTGCAATGCTGGTCGTGACCTTGGGTAGTACTAGGATATTTGTGTCTCTAAGTACTAGGGAGCCTCACACTAGCTACTTGGCTCTTCTTGCTTCTGCTGTGTTTCATTACTATAGCCTAATAATTGCTGATGATTATATATGACATAATAATCAGGCATGCAGGAGCCAGGCTACCTGAGTTTAGATTCTGACTCTCCTCTTCTCCAGCTATATAACATTGGACAGATTACTTAATGTTTCAAATACTCTGTTAGCTCACCCTGTTAAATGGCAATGCTGACAGCATTTTTTTCAGAATTAGTATCATTAGTAAACACATATACCTCACATCTTAGATGAGCTTAACTCTGAGTACTATGGGACTTCAATGAAGGAAGGTAGGAAAATGAAGGGCTACAGCTGACAAATCTACAGTGATGCCCCCATAAGAGGGAACAGCTCCAACCTCAGTGCTTATGGATCCAAATCATGATGAACTTAGGCACGGTCAAGGTGACATTGGAATCTCAGAGACACTCAGGCATAAAACCCTCGAGTTGAGGGCAGGCATACTGGGCTGTGATCTGATTTTTCCAGGCCCAAGCTACTTGGTGTTAAAATGTAAGGTGCTAAATGTCAGAGAGCTTTGAAGAGGCTCGTACAAGTTAATATGTCTAAAAACAACTAGCACAAACTCTAACTCAGGCTAAATGCTGTATAAATGTGTGACTGTTGTTATTGGTGATAGCTGTGGTACCAGTAGGACTGCACTCATGGCATATGTATAAAGATGTTCTTCTCAGCCCAAAATCCAGATATAATAACAGCATCCATCCATTTGACTAGGCTTTGGGCAGAGCTCCAGCCCTGTCATAGAAACAAAATGGGAATTAGGAAGCCAAGTCTAATGATACTCAGAGTGATACCATACTGAATCCAGTTATAATGGCAGGTCACCCTACGGATACTTGGCAGTGAGCTGGAAGATGAATTCCAGCCACTAAGGTGGAGGTGACCTTCCATTGCCTACCTGTCCTTGGTCAGCAGTCAATTACTCTGGAATTGGGCAGAGTCAAGCCAAAAGGTATTAAGGCAACTGCTATGACCTGTGCGCTCACAGGATCTTACATGCAAGCAGGTTTTGACAAAAGCGATAAAAGTATGGAGACAGGCTCAGGAACGTGATGGTACTCAGAGTCCTCTAACATCTTGGCCAAGGGCCCATACATGAAGCTAAACACCTAGACGCTGAAAGAAGCCAGAGCCAGCAGTTTTGCCACTCTCCTTATACAAGGCCTCAATCTTCTAGTCAAACATGTGGGGGTGGGGGACAGATGAATTCACAATTTTCTGCACTTCAGAAAGATGTTAGTTGACTAAGACATGAATTATATAACAATGCTAGCAGTTTCTGGGGGAAAGGACCATATTCCCTCAGGCTAAAATGCTGCAGTATACTTTATAAATCTTTACATAAAGTGGGATGCAGGCTATCAAAAGCATGGCAACATAGGTGTAATTTTGTCACCAAAAGAGTTTACACCATGCTGAAGAAAAAATTATGATTTTCAGAGCTTTTGAGACTTTGAAATTGGGAGTGAGCATTTGTTTAGAGAGCGCAGCTGAGATGTTGACCAGTCAAGTGACTAGCCCAAAGGAGCACACACTATTCATTGGATATGCAACTGCCCTTGAGTCACCCATACTTACTGAGCATCTGTTCTGTTTGAAGCACCATGCAAACTGCTGAGGTTACATTGATTCCCTTTCCTAGGGCTGCAGTAATGAAATACCAATGTGAAGTTTAAAACAACTGCAATGTGTTGGCTCACTGTTCTGGATGTGAAAATCAAGTCCAAAGTCAAGGTGTCAGGAGGGCCGTGCTTCCTCTGGGAACTGAAAGGAAAAACCTGTCCTTGTATCTTCTAGCTTCTGGGGTTGGCTAAAATCCTTGGCATTGCTAGTTGAAAGTTGTGTTGTTCTAAGCTGTGTCTCCATCATCCCTGGGCATTCTCCTGTGTGTTCCTCTCTCTTCTTGCAAAAACACCACCCGTGTTGGATCAAGGACCCAGCCAACTCCTCCATTAAATAAGAGTTCTAGATGAGTGTCAGTAATGGGCCCATCATGAAGATTCCAATATGGTCATCTGCAATGACCCAATGTCATTGAAAGCCACATTCTGGGTTCTTGGGGACTAAAGTTACATCTTATCTCTTAGAATGATTAAGAAACTACAACAGGCATATCTTCACCAAGCTAACAGTTGAGTTGAGGTAGTCAGATTATAAGCATTCCCAGAGGAAAGTATTCATGAGACAATCAATATGACAGAATTTTTACTGCATTTTCCCCTCAAGAAGTAACCATCAAAATGGAAATGAAAATATGAGCAAAAGTTACCCAACCAAAGGGGGAGAAGAGATACTAATGGCTTTACTCTCTGATACTCAGACCAGAATTCCTAACTGCCTCAGCGCTGAACTCATGCCAAAGCCAGACCCAGAGCCCCAGAGAAGCCCTGGCAGTTCACACATGCTTCCAGCCAGAGCTAATCTTACCCTTGGCCGGCTCCCACCAGCCTGCAGCTTCTCTCCTAGAAACAGCCAAAGACACAAGGTACAAGGATATCAGCTGCCAGCAAGGCTCATATCCTACAATGGTAGCCTGTATGCAGGAGAGAAGCAGGGGAGAGTCTCTGCTTTCCCTTTTGTTGCCTAAGTTGATAAAAATACTTTTGACCCAGAGTCAGCTATGCAAGACAGCTTCTGCTGACCTTCCTTGAGAAGGCATAATGTACTTTTATCAGGGTAGGCAGATAGGTCTGTTATGTGAGTTTCTCTGAGTAGTGTTCAAGCAGCCTCAGAGCTGCCAAAATGCCTTTGCTTCAAGGTCCCAGTGGCTGAATTTCTGCCAAAGGTAGAGGCGGGGCAAGAGCCAGAGAGAGGAAGGGTGTAAAACTTATCATCTGACAAGCTGTAACTTTGGGACAGCATTAACTGTGCACACAGCTCCTTGTGAGACTCAAGAGTAGTCATCAGCATAGGGTTGGTTGATGGACTGTTTTATGCCCACAACATTTTAGTATCTCAAAGATAAGGTGGGGGGGGATTTTAAAAGCAATATAGCCAACAGAGGCACCAATTCTTCTTTTGCAACTTTGCTGTTTTTTTGGTTTTTTTTACAAAATGGATCCAGATCCAGCACCAATAGCCATATAACATTTCAGAACCCTCCTATTATATCCTCTGCTAGTTCCTACTCAGCCGTGGGTACCAGCATCCTGACTCCTTTTTTTCATGTTGATACATAGTATTTTTTAATTTTATTTTCTTGTAAAGACGCTATACAGAGAGATTACAGTTACATCAGTAAGGTAATGAGCACATTTCTTGTTGGGCATTGTTGCCCTCTCCTTTGTTTTTCTCCCACTATCCCTTTCCTCCCCTGTCTTCCCTACCCCATCCCCCAAAGTTGTAAGGTTCATTTCCAACATAGTGTCTTGTGAATAGCATTGTTGCAATGGGACATCCTATGTCTTTGTTTCAGTGTTTGTTATTCCCCTTCCCCTCCCCAAATTAGATAAATATGTATACAAGATGCAAGGAACCAAAAATCAAATACAGGGATATACCATAGCAGGAAGACCATGCAAAAGAAACAAATAAAAAATCATATAGTACATTAAAAACAACAACAACAAAAACAAACCTCTTGTGTCCATGTCTTGGGGCTCATTTCACTTAGCATCATCTTATATATTCATATGTACATAGCTTTTGAGCTTTTCTGCTCATCTGATAAGATTATCCTAGACATGGGCTGGGAAGGTGGCTCAGTGGTAGAGTGCTTGCCTTGCATGCATGAGGCCCTGGGTTTGATTCCTCAGCACCACATAAGCAAAAAGAAAAAAG
>NW_012267269.1:4673970-4722801 GCF_000151885.1 Dipodomys ordii
AAAAAAAAAAAAAGATTATCCTAGACATATATTAATTATTGCAAATAAGGGAAACCATGACACCTATGTTTCTTTGGGCCTGGCTTACTTCACCTAATATGATTTTTTCCAAGTCTTTCCATTTCCTAAGAAATGGGGCAGTGTCATTCTTTCTGATGGAGGCATAGAATTCAATTGTATATTAATGTATACACACACAAACACACACACACACACACACACTACATTGTCTTGATCCATTCATCTATGAGGGTTATCTGGGTTCGTTCCATATCTTAGCTATGATAAATAATGCTGCAATAAACATGGTTGTGCTGATAGCTTTAGTATGGCCTTGTTTGTTATCATTGAGGTAAGTGCCCAGAAGTAGGATTGCTGGGTCATAGGGAATCTCTATGTGGAGTCTTCTGAGGAACCTCCAAGCTTCTTTCCAGAGTGGTTGAACAAGTTTACACTCCCACCAAGAGCAGCATCCTGCCTTCTAACAACACACGTTGCTTTAGGTTGTTGGGCTTACATAAATGAAAAGAAACAGCATGAATCTTGGTGTTGTGACTTCATTCATTCAATTTCATCTTTCAACACTCATTCAAGTTTTTGTCATTGTTATAGTTTAGTATCATTCTCATCCTTTAATATAGTATTATATGAATATATCACAGTGTTTTATTCATCCTTGATGTGGGGTTTTCCTGTCTGGGCTATCATAAACAGTGCTTTAAATATGTCTCTGGAAGAACATGTGCATAATGGGGAGGGGAAGATATTTATATTGTATATTGCAGAATAAAAAATTTCCTTTACTTGGCACTAGTGGCTCATGCCTATAGTCCTTGCTATTCAGGAAACTGAGATCTGAGGATTGTGGTTCAAAGCCAGCCTGGGTAGGAAAGCTATGAGACTCTGATCTCCAGTTAACCACCAAAGGAAAGCAGAGTAGAGCTTTAGCTCAAGTGGTAAAGCATTAGCTTTGAGCAGAAGAAGCTGAGGAATAGTGCCTAAACCCTGAGTTCAAGGCCCAGGATTAGTTCACGCATGTGTGTGAGTGCGTGCGTGCATGGGCACACACACACATACACACATACACACACACACACACACACACACATTTCCCTTGATCCTAATAACATATAGAGATCAATACTTGTTCACTCTCAGCATTTGGATGAGTAAAGAATTTGGAATTAGTTGGTCACTGGTGTCTCATAATCCTAGCTATTCAAGAGGCTAAGATCTGAGGATCACAATTTGAAGCCAATCTGAGCAGAAAAGGCCATGAGACTCTTATCTCCAATTAACCAACAAAAATGCTGAAAGTAGAGATGTGGCTCAAGTAGAAGAGCACCACCACCCTTGAGCATAAGGCCAAGTAAGAGCTTGAAGACCTGAACTCAAGCCCTAGCTACAGCACAAAAGAGAAAAGAGTTTGGCATCATTTGGGTAGGCTAGTTCTGTCCCAAGCTCATTCCTGAAGGCTATCCTGGGTGTGGAGGATATGCTTTCAAAGCAGCTTCTTCACAGGCGGAGAAAGTTAAAAAGAAAGGAATCCACTGGGAAGAGAAGCTGCAGTTTTTCTACAGGTGAATTTTCCCTAAAACGGAGTGCTCTCATGCCAGTGGCTCATCTCCCAATGGCCCTGAGGGAGCAGTCAGAGAAAAGTATCAAACAGAAACTGTATCCCATATGATCTAGCTTTGCAGGTTCTGTAATGTCATTTCTACTTCACTTGCTCATTGGAAAGGAGCCTCAGAGTCTAGTCCACACTCAGAGCCCCTCCTTTAAAAGGAGGGGTTACCAAAGAAGGTATGAACATGTCTTAAAACCTCGAACTGTTTTAAAGCTTAGAATTAATCGTGCTGCGTCTAGTTTTATATGTATAAGATGTTAGTGACCTGTGTAATATTAAGACTAATATCATAGGTACTTTTTCTGTACAGTAGTCAAAGCAAATATTATGAATGATTGCCTTAAATATGTTAGAAAGCTATGTCAGGATCTCCATCTATCTGTAGTCTTTAGATTCAGTTAAACAACACAGCACGTTATTACATGGTCTTTGAGTGGCAAATCACACACATTTTATCACATTTTCACATATATATTGTTGCAATTTGAGAATATATGCATATAGTTTAAAACTGATTTGATCTCTTTACTAACAAAAGATGTAAGACACAAAAAGCAAAGTTAATATACATTCATATAAGGATCACAAAGAAATATATTAAATCTGTCCTTTGTACTTCTAGGCACTTAAAGTTTTGTGAATAATTATAGGACAGCTTTCAAAATATTTCCTTGAGATAATTTCTACCATAGGAAGGACAAAAGCTTCAAAGTCAAATGTAGCCAGGTTTGAATTCGAGATTCACTGCTTATTAATTTGGGATTCTTAGGCAATTTGGTTCTTGGATACTCAGATTCCCTCAACTATGAAATGAGAAAAATCAATGGAGTCTTTCTCTTCCTGGAGATAATTAAATGGGATCATATGTTTATTCGGCCTTTATGATGGCAGGTCTTATCTATTTGCTCATTTATGATAAACTCATTTATTGTCTACATTAACTACCTAGAAATTCTATGATAGACATTTAGAGTCAAACAAACTAATTCTATCACAGGCCTACTTTCAGAGTTATATACTCTAGCAGAGCCCTTGACAGGTAAAACTATAACACCATTGTGATGATTGGTGTCTAAAGAAGATGTAAAGGTAATACTTTGAATATGGATCAAGTTAGTATATGTAGAAATAAAAGAAATTTTGAGGCATAAGGAAAAGACAAAAGGTATTCCAAATTAGGGGGTAGATCTTACATAAAGATGGAGCTACGAAACCCAGGAGCCAGTGGCTCCCTCTGTAATCCTAGCTACTCACCAAGCTGAGATCTGTTCCCAGGTAGGAGCAAGCCTGGACAGAAAAGTCAGTGAGGCACCATCACCAATCAATCAACAAAAAGCCAGACTATGGTCATGGCTCAAGTCATATAAACAAGCTGTATCCTGGATTTCAAAGCCTAGTACAGAAAAGGTAGATGGATGGATAGATATTGCTACAAATATGACTAATCATCCTACAGATGAAAGGAACTTGGAGAGATGGGCCTGGAAGAGTTACATGTTAAAATAGTAGGGGGGAAAGATGAGAATGTACATTCAGTTTTACAGTAATGAAAATCATTAGGGAAAAAAAAGTTAACAAATTTTGAGGGCTGGCTACAAGATAGACGAGCCTAGCTACCAAAGGAAGTATTGCCATGGTTGGGGGGGGTGTTGTTTTTTTGTTTGTTTGCTAATTCCTATTTGCAGAACATTTGTGTCTTAGACTGTAAACAGAACTACCATTGAAAACATGTCTGAGTCAGAGCCCAGGCAACTGAGCTTTGTCCTTATCACTCCCATTTTGAAGGCTGCATCAACAGGGAAGTGTAGTGGGGCTGTTTTATATAGGCCCTTGGCTCACCATAAATATACTTCTCAAGATGTGGCCATTTAGAACTGGCCAATTCATGCACTCAACTCATCTGTGTATTTGACGTCCATGTCCAGATAATGAGCTACTCACTCCACTTATTTCCCTTCAAGAAGACTGATCTATTTAGCAGCCTCCACTCCGGTTACATTATCCAGTCCCAGGCAGCGATGATATGTCTACATAAGACAGAGACATTTCTGTGCTATGATGGAAGTTTTGAAGGAAGTTGGAGCCAGTGACCTTTCACTTTGAAGCCAGTGAATAGCAAGCACAATTTTTTCAGTCTTGCTAAGAATGGAAACTGGAAAAATTAGCAGAAAGTTTAGGCTTTCTAGCCACTATTCAGTATATGATACCCAATCTGTGTCTCATCTAGCTAGCATTCCACCCTTCTGCTAGTGAAGTTTACATGTTCCATCAAAATCAATGTACTTGTAAAAGAACTGGTCATTCTGTAGATAAACATTAATTGTCCTGTTTTATCACTTTATTTGCTTTATTTTAAGTGAATTCTAAGAGCATGAAGGGGGAAGATAGATTCTTGTCTTAGGAGAAAATTCCTAGCCAGTCTAGAACTAGAATTTCTCACATTCCCAATTAGGAGTTTTTATGGTATTAGCAATTTCCTGGAAATTATTCTCTGCACAGGAACTAAGACAATCTTCTCTTTCTCTCCCCCTCCTCCCTATCTCCCTGACTCTCTCCCTCTCTCCCTCTCTCCCTCTCTCTCTCTCTCTCTCTCTCTCTCTCTCTCTCTCTCTCTCTCCTCTCTCTTCTCTCTCTTCTCTCTCTGATTTCTTCTCAGGTGGGAAATTGGCAAGTGGAGTCCATGTAGTCTTACCTGTGGGGTTGGCCTTCAGACCAGAGATGTCTTCTGCTCCCACTTACTTTCCAAAGAAATGAATGAATTGGTAATCCTGGCTGATGAGCTGTGTCACCACCCCAAGCCCAACACAGTACAAGCTTGCAACCGTTTCCATTGCCCCCCAGCCTGGTATCCTGCACAATGGCAGCCGGTGAGTCCTCAAGTTACTCAGTATTGGAGCTCTTGTTTCACATAGCAATTTTTCCACAAAGGACACTTTCCCATAGGAATTTTGTCCTGCTAAAGAAATGTTCAGGTTCTGCTATCTGCTATCCCTCCCTTCTTATTTTTCTCCCAACCTTCTTCAAATATATAGAGAGAGATAGAGAGATAGATATAGATATAGATAGATAGATAGATATCATACACTTTTTACTATACCACACCAGTCATCTACAAAAGCAACTCAAAATACCCATCTGTTACCCTGAGCATATTCTCAACACAGTTGTCACCAAGTTAAGAAAAAAGTTTTTTAAAATAGACAATTTGGTGAGGGGTTTTTTCCTATAAAGGTAGATTGATTCTGAAATATGCCTTTGGATGTTTTTATTATTTCAAATTCTAAGAAATTAGAATATGAGGTAGTGCTTTTTAAAAACTACATCATTACTTAGTAAAGTGGGCTAGAAATCCTGAGTCAATTTCAGTTTCTCTGGTCTTCTGATTTCAAAAAGTCTAACAAGTGTTGTTTGAAAACAGGAGTTAGCACACTGCTGCCCATGCATAAATCAAGCCCACAGTCTTTTTGTAAATAAAGTTTTATTGGAACATGGCCACGCCCATTCTTTTACATACTGTCTATAGAAGCTTTTACATTACACAGGCAGACTTGCAATTTTGTAGCTGTGACTAAGACTAAATGGCTCACAAAACCTAAACTATTACTGTTTTTTCACAAAACAATTAGTTGATTCTACACCAAAACACATGTGATCATCTATTTATATATATATTATAGGCCTATTAAAATTAATATGCATTACTTCCACTTAAAATAACTTTTTGTGTGCCTTTAAAGAGCACAAGAGGCCAGGTGCTGGTGGCTCACCCCTGTAATCTTAGCTACTCAGGAAGCTGAGATCTGAGGATTGAAGTTTGAAGCCAGACTGGGCAGAGAAGTCCATGAGACTCTTATATCCAATTAACCGCCAGCAAACCAGAAGTGATGCTGTAGCTCCAAAGTGGTAGAGCACTAGCCTTGAACAAAGAGCTCAGGGTCAGCACCCAGGCCCTGAGTTCAAGCCTCACAACCAAAAATAAAAAGAATGGGGCTTGTGAACAGGAGGATTTTAAAATTATTGAATAGAAATCTCATTTTGTTCCTCATTAGGACATCAGGTGGAGCTTTAAAATGACAAAGGTTATAAAAAGTAAGCATGGCAGAAAGAAAGGACATACATCCCTGTGTAAGATTGTTTTAAACTCTAGAAGTATCCTAGTTTCAATGGCAAAATTATACAGTTACCCCCACTGAGGAGAGAGAATAGCAATTTACCCTTTCCTTATTGCCTAGTCTAAAAAGTCCTCCATACTCTTCCTCCCTTTTCCTGTCCATCTTGGGACTGTGGTTTAGTAAAGACTCAAAGGTGAAAAAAGAGCAAAACAGAACTATGATCAGCACATGGTATCTACAATTTCTACATCCATATACTCAATCAACCCCAGACTGCTACTTATTTAGGTCTACAATGCTTACCATCTGTACTGAACATGAATATACTTCTTTTCTGTCTTAATTCCCTAAACCATATAACAAATATTTACATTGAATTTACATTTTATTAGGTATTATATATTTATATATAAATACCATGCACTTTCTACTGTTCGACACCAGTAATCTCCAAAAGCAACTTAAAATACTCTGTTTTACCCAGAGCATGAAATCTAGAGATAACTTAAAGTATACAGGAGAATATATAATGATTATATGCATCATTTGATATACAGACCTGAGCATCTATGGATTTGGGTACTAGAATATACCCTTGCAGATGCTGGGGAGCAAATATATAAAGCAGCTAGAGACAGACATTGATGAGAAGATTTTTCTTTTAGAGCTTAAATGTATCGTAGCTAAATTCATCAATACCATCCAACTCTGTATTTTGTTTGTAGAAGCCAAGAGAATGAAGTATATTTTCAATACCTACATACCAGTACTTTACTAAGAAATATACAGTATTCCAAACCTACTTGAAGTCAATTCTCATACCAAATCAGTGAAAAAATAGGCTTTGTCATCCTCATTTAGAGGAAATTAGGGTACACACAACTAGCAAATTTAGGGGTGGTATCAACCCACTTTAATGTAACCTTACCAAGCCTTAAGTTGTATTGTTAAAGGAGGCTTTCCTATGAACATCTTATGAGGTCCATTGTCCTATGGATTATATAACTAAGGACTACACATAGTCTTACACAAAATTGTGCAGCTTGGACCCCAATCCAAGTTTCCTGATTCCTAGTGTGTTTATACTAAACCTCATCTAATTAGAATAAACCATTGACCTTGAACTCTGCTGCAGATCCAAGCCAACCTTAAGAAAGGGTGAGGAGGGGCTGGGAAGGTGGGTCAGTGGTAGAGTGCTTGCTTTGCATGCATGAGGCCCTGGGTTCAATTCCTCAGCAACGCATAAGCAGAAAAAGCCAGAAGTGGCACTGTGGCTCAAGTGGTAGAGCACTAGCCTTGAGCTGAAGAGCTGAGGGACAGCACCTAGGCCCAGAGTTCAGGCCCCACAACCGACCAAAAAAAAAAAGGGTAAGGAATCAGTTCCATACAACCTATACTGCCCTGCTGAATTGTTAAATCCCTATATTAGTGGGAGCTTTCATTGTCACTTCATACAGAGTGCATTATGGGTAGACATTTATTCTATGACAAAATTAATGAGAAGAGAAATAATACCTCTCACCAGGCTCTGAAATTCTGGTTTGTAGCTTATTGACAGGTTTGTTTCTGGTTATGGGTCATAACAGTGGTGATATCCAGGACCCTCAATATCCTAATATGGTGCCAAATTAAGTTCTTGATGTGTGATGCTTTTCCAGTCTTTCTAGCGCATACATAGCCTTGTAGCCGTCACTAGCCCCACATCCAGTATCCCTTTTGAGTTACCCAATAAATCACTAGTGGTTCCATTTTCCATCTACCTTGTTGGTGATGTCATGAATATTGTGTGTGTGTGTGTGTGTGTGTGTGTGTGTGTGTGCACGTGCGCGTGTGTGCCAGTTCTGGGGCTTGAATTCAGGGCCTGAAGGCTGTCCTTGAGCTTCTGTGCTGAAAGCTAGCACTCTATCACTTAAGCCACAGCTCTACTTTCAGCTTTTTGCTGGTTAATTGGAGATAAGATCCTCAAGGACTTTCCTGCCCAGGCTAGCTTTGAACTACAGTCCTGAGATCTCAGCCTCTTGAGTAGCTAAGATTACAGTTGTGAGCTACCAGTTCCCTACATCATATAAATTTATTTTGAAAGTTTTTGCCATTGTATTGCACTAGTGAAAAACCTCTGGGATGAGACAGTCTCCTGATTTTTCAATCAAGGAAATAATGCAAAAACAATACTTTCAAATCTGTCCAATGAGGCGTCAACACTATAGGAAGACCTTTACAAGTATCTCTTATGTACCAATACATAATAATTATGAAAATATTCAAACATTATAAGGAAAAAAGAATGTTAGAAAGGAAAAAAACACCTACAGAGAAAGCCCCGGTTAATCGTTGGTGCAGAGTTTGTTCTAAGGATCCTTCATCACTTCTAGGAGTTTCTCTAAACCTGAAGGAAATAGTAGACTATTTCATTTCAAAGAATCCTTTTTTAAATTGGTTTATTGTCTTTAAGTAGTTGTATAAAGAAGTCAGCATTCAACAAACTAGTTTACACGTAAAATGCATCTTCACCATTTCCCCCATCCCTCCTAGCCCCTCCCCTCCCCTCAATTTTCCTAGTTTCATAGGATATGCAATGAATATTGACTGCATTCTTCCCCTTTTCCTATCTTCATTCATCTTCCGTCTTCATTCATCTCCTCTTTCCCCTTTACCTCCCCCTCCACCTTTCAGGGGTAAATTTTCTGGTATTCTTTGTTGGGGGGGATTGTGAGTTTGTTTTCTAAGGAATTATCACATTTGGATTCTCCCCTGCAGTTATAACATTCTGGTTAATATATTTGTTTTTTGTAAATATCAAGTTGTGAGGAAATCTGACAACACAACATATAAAATCTAGTGTCTGTTATCTATATTATCCTTGGCTTTCATCTGTGTATTCCTTTCCTTTGGCTGCTGTAACAAATTACCACAAACTCAATGGCTTAAGACAATACAAATTTACTATTTTGAAGCTCTTCAGAAGCTAAAACTCTGTCTTGCCAGTCTGAAATCAAGGGGTGGGCAGGTCTTTGTTCTTCCTGGTGTAAGAGAATATGTCCATGGGTCCCATGCATTGAGACACAGGCATGGCCTACAGTCTGTTCTACTGTGGACTGACAAAATACTTAGGCTGTGCCAGCACTCAGCATTTTCTACCACTGTCTATGGCGCTGTGGCCATCCATTTTTCCTTCATGTGTTTGTATTACAAAAGTTAAATTTTAAAAGGGTTAAATGGAATTGAATTTGTCCACTCTGGACCATAATTTATGTTGTCCTAGACTATGGGTGTTTTATATTCAGGATTATATCTACCCAGCTGTACATACATACTGCACACATCTGTGCTAAGACAGAAGCAATCACCACAACCCCTAGACACCATCTACCCTTGGGTTAAAACTCATTGGGTTGGCATTTTACCATAAATGCTTTTTTTTAAAAATCAGAGTCACAGTTCAAAATGAATATAGTTTATTGTGTAAAAAAGGAATATAAGAAGTTAATCTCTGATGGTAATGTGAAGTAAAAATCTTAATCATAAGAATTTTAATGACAACTGTAAGTGTAAATTGAGGAATAAAAATTTGACTTTCTAGACTTAAATGCACATGTTTGCATGTGTGTACCCCTGCGCACACACACACACACACACACACACACACACACAAATAACTTTTGGATATATGAGGTGATGTGGTTGCAACATCTGTTACCCCACGGATTGCTAACGTTGATTTAGCTGATCTGGGTGGCTAGGCAGGTGCCCCAATACTTCCCCACTAAAAGTTGTACACTCCATCAAAGAGGATGACCTTCCCCCATAGAAGAAGGAAGGTATCTATGTGTGCAAGGAGTGTAGGCGGGGCTTTACATGGAAGTCAAACCTCACTCAGCACCAAAGGACACACACAGGGGAGAAGCCCTATGTCTTCAGGGTGTGTGGGTGGGCTTTACATGGAAGTTAGATCTCACCAAGTACCAGAGGAAAGTTCAGGGAGTGGGGTCAGGGCTTTCTATAAAAGGCGCACCTCACTCGGCACCATAGGATACACTGGAGAAGCCCCATGTCTGCAGTGAGTGTGGTCAGAGCTTTACACAGAAATCAAATCTCACCCAGCATCAGAGGACACACACTGTAGAGAAGCCCTGTGTCTGCAGGGAATGTGGACATGGAAGTCACGCCACACCCAGTACCAGAGGACACACATGGAACAAGCCATATCCCAACAACCAGAGAAATGACTAATGTAGCCACTGCACATCTCCACACCCTAGTTCCCATGAGGCTTCAGAGGACATCTACTGGCCCTTTACACTCAGTCCCCAAAAATGTAATGTGATCAGAAATAACGGATTAAATCAATCCTCCAGTTGAATATTAAGGCATAAAATTTTAAAACTTCTTAAGTATTCAAGAGATGTTCACTCGTTATCAAGCTATTCTCCTCCCTATGTCCTTCATATCCTAATAAATGTTCTGTTCTTACAAAAAAAAAAAAAGAAGGAAGGTATATGAGTGCCTGGACTCCCTGTTAGAACCTTCACACAAGCTCTCAAATTAGAGGGATGAATTATCAGTATAGCCATCAATTTTGATATATTCCAGTGACTAATACATAAATCTACATAAATTAGAGATAATGTTTCTTTAACATTTTGTTTCCCAGTGAGAGAAAAATAAACTATTGGATGTCCAAACTCATTTTCAAGAGTTTATTTAATAAGGAAGTGGACACTTGATGCTACCTTTAGAAGGAATAATAAATATGGCAAACCAGATCAGAAGTCAGACTTTACATGTAAAGTGTTTCATTTTTATTTATTAGCAGAAAGCTCTTTAGTATAATTTCACTAGCTTGTAGTGGGGCTTGTGTGTCACATTGTAACAGGAATATTAAACTCAGAAATTTCATTGTATACTCCTTATGCTTTTATGGGTATAAAAGCTTTGTTTGAGGGGCAGGGAAGGTGGCTCAGTAGTAGAGTGCTTGCCTTGCATACATGAGGCCCTGGGTTTGAATCCTCAGCACCCATATAAGCAGAAAAAGCCAGAAGTGGCGCTGTGGTTCAAGTGGTAGAGTGCTAGCCTTGAGCTGAAGAGCTGAGGGACAGTGCCCAGGCCCAGAGTTCAGGCCCCACGACCAGGGGAAAAAAAAGAAAAACTTCACTGCTAGCAGATGATTTCACAAAATGGCCGAGTAATGAATTCTGTCCTCATTTTAACAATTTTGTTCAGTAAGAAGCAATTCTTCATTTCTCTTTAGGTATTTCTCTAAGCCCTAATACAATCTGGTTAACTTCAAACCTCAAATTCTGGACAGGGTCTGCAGCTGCTTCCCAAAGCTTCATACACACCTGCAGACACTATGCCCAGCAAACCTTGTCTTCCTTTGTTGTTTTTGGTGGTGGTGGTGGTGGTGGTGATCCTGGGGCCTGAACTCTGGGCCTGGGTGCTGTCCCTCAGCACTTCACCTCAAGGCTAGCCCTCTACCACGTGAGCCACAGCGCCACTTAAGCTTTTTCTGCTTATGTGGTGCTGAGGAATCAAACCCAGGGCCTCATGCATGCAAGGCAAGCACTCTACAGCACTGAGCCGCCTTCCCAGACCTCGTCTTCCTTTATTGATCTTTGTGGCAAGTTGCCAGCACTTTTGATCTCATCCCCTATGTGGAAGGAGGGAGAGGGAAGTCTCAGCCTCCTGTGCCGTCACCAGTCAGCACACATGTCCCGTGATTCTACCTCCTACATCTCCCCTTCTCTTTCTCCCTTTCTAATCCGTCTTTTGCAGTCTTGGCCTAAGTCTTCACAAGCAACCAAGCCATCACACACAGCTGTTGGCATTATCTCTCAGATTTGTCTTACATAACTCATTCATTGTTTCCCTGGCTGTCTCCTTACTTCAAGTAAGAGTACAGCATGACATGTCACATAATCGTATCTAAGAAGTCCTTTCTCCATCACATACTTCATAACAACTCACATGTCTATATTACATGAATTACTTACCACATATTGAAGCATGTTAAAACCCCTGTTGACACCCCCATGGTTTTAAGATTATGTTCATTGATATGTTCATCTAATGCCTCATTTTCATTTCTCAGCCATGCTTAATCATGATGCTTATGTCTCACATTCTCAGAACTGTTCTGAGCAGCGAACATGCCACAGTCCTTCATACCTTGGGTTCATGCATGAATGAACCTGTTCCCCTGCCTATGTCCCTGCTCAACCACTCATGTTACTTCATCTGCAGATTCGCCCAACTTTTCATAAAGACCCAGTTATAATCTCTATGGTATTCCCTTTTGTAAAACTGATTATACCTTGCAGTAAGGTTTTCTCCCTCCCTGCATAACAAATGCCTAAGGTAACCATTTTACTCCTCTTAAGTACCTAGCACCTAACACAATGCCTGGATCTCAGCAGATAATAAATGTTTGATGAAAAACAATGAATTAATGAATGAGAAATGGGTGAAATAAGTTAGAAACTAAGAAAAAGGAGGAGGAGGAGGAGTTGAAGAGGAGGAGGAGGAGAAGGAAGAGGAGGAGGAGGAGGAAGATACTATGTTAAACCTGGGAAGCTGTCCTTAGGCAGGGGAAAAACATTATTTTGTATTGGGTTCAATAGTATGATTTGAGCTACAAAGGAAATGAACTCAGGTCTTAGAAAGTTAAACTACCAAGATAAAACATCAAAAGATATCAATGCAAGCAAATGTTGTTAATACATTGCTCTTGGAAAATATAAAAATACAGGTCATAAGAGCCATTATATTTCTGTAGAAAAGCATAAATTTTAAGTGTTTTCCTTATTGTGTATTTTTTACTTTTCCTATGAAAATAATGAGCCTATGACCTTATGTCATGAAACATGCATGGTAGTTAGTGTCTGCAATATAAATATTACTTCTCATTATTTATTTTTATTGCATATACTTAAAAATAATACCCCTGGCCAGAGAGTTACCTCTTCATACTAGAATATTATTTTAAATGATGATTCATAAAGGGAAACATTTTTTCCTTTAATTTTATTAAATTCCTCTTGCTATTGCTTCTTTTAAAACATGTTCTGCTTTGCATCCTGTTTCTTATGTAAGGGATCGCAACCTCATCTGTTAATCTCAGCATGGTCACAAAGTCATCATGGACTTTGGAGCCTTTATTGATTTGAAATTTCATCTTCTGCAATTTTAGAAATTTATGAAAATGTAAACACACAAAGAAATTCTTTGGGCAAAGGTAAGATAATCATACAGGAGCAAGATCCTTGAAAATATTCTCCATTCCTAGAATGTCAGACCATCATACTGACCACAAGCTGCCCCTAGCTGATACATACTGCTGATGCCCTCTGAAGCTGTTTTCAGCTAATGATAGTGCAGCCTGACAAAAAGTGTATGTTTATTTTACATCTTTGAAACATCAGAATTTAGAGCTTTTTCATTCATCCAGTCATCAGTCCAACAAACATTTATGAAGTGAAAGGGATTTTTTTATGTCAGACACTGTACTAGGCACTCAAGAATGTAAAGGTGAATACATTCCACTCTCAAAAAACTCCTAGTCCTGGGCTGGGAAGGTGGCTCAGTGGTAGAGCGCTTGCCTTGCATGCATGAGGCCCTGGATTCGATTCCTCAGCACCACATAAGCAGAAAAAAAAAGGCCTGAAGTGGCGCTGTGGCTCAAGTGGTAGAGCACTCGCCTTGAGCTGAAGAGCTGAGGGACAGTGCCCAGGCCCAGAGTTCAGGTGCCACGACCGGACCAAAAAGAAACAACTCCTAGTCCTGTGTATATCCAGGAAGGTTGGGAAGTAGCAGACATATGAGCAAATGGGTTCTTACAGAAGAATTTTGGTCAAGATGCAGTAGAGATGATCCATATGCCAAGATGTGGAGAGGAATGGCTCATACGCTCAGCCTTCAAGAAGACCTTGGAAGTTTCATGCTTAGCAAATTGCTGAAGGGCACGGCTCACAGAGGTGTGAAAAGAAAAACTCTCTGTGTGTCCAGGATAGGGCAAATTGTCCATTGTAGTTAAGGCCTTAACACATGGCACTCTCAAAGAATGTGCTTGAAAGGTCAAAGTTAGAGTGTGAAAGCTCTGAAAAACCGTTCCCAGGAGTCTGGGTCTTATCTTCTGAATGTTGAGAAACTCCAAAGAGCTTTCTGTATAGATAAAACTTCAAAAATGATCATTTTATATATATATTTTTTCCTTACAACATCATGTTATTACAGACTTCTTTATGGGATAGAGGGGATTATCTGAAGTAAGCCCTTTAATTCAGGTCCAGTGTGCAAATTGACAGCCTCACTGTGTTAAGTGAATGATTCACTCTGCAGGACCATGTCAATACATCTCTACCCTTGAAATAAGACCAATTTGTGTGTGTGTGTGTGTGTGTGTGTGTGTGTGTGTGTGTGTGTGTGTGTATGTGCGCGCGCACACACACGTGTATGCCAGTGCTGGAGTTTAAACTCAGACTAGAGCACTGTGCTTGAGCTTTTGTGCTCGAGGTCCATGCCATACCGCTTGAGCTTCACTTTCCTGCTTTTGGTCGTTAAGTGAAGTTTAGAGTCTCATGGACTTTCCTGCCCAGACTGGCTTCAAACTGCAATCCTTGGATCTCAGCCTCCTGAGTAGCTAGGATTACAGATGTGAGCCACCAGCACCCACCTAACACCAATTATTTTTTATCATAACTTCCCCAATATGAAAACAGAGGAAATTAACCTGCATTTCTCCTTAGCGTCATATTCACTAAGTCTTCCCAAACATGTGAACCTAAGAACTCTTCTTACTTGGCTACGTGTTTATCTTTGGTGGATTTATTCCAAATGAACAGAAGCTTATGTGCCTCATAAAATACTTAGAAATCAAGTACTGAAATGATGTGAAGCTCTACAATTCCAACATCAATTAGGAAGTATGTACAATGTCAGTCACTAGGTAGCAACCTCTAAAAGCAAATTCTTTTTATCTACTAAACTCAGGAGAACCCAAAATCCATAGGGAATTTGTGAATGATAATAAGATTATTTTTAAGAGTGTTTTGATGTCCTTTTGAGGCTTAGAAAATTTTTGTATGAACCAGACAGTACTTCTCTCATAGAGAAATACACTCTATTTTCAACAGTATAAAGGTATTTACTAAAAATATCAAAACATTACCTATATGCAAAATTCATTATAAAATATTAATTACTCTATCATTCAGCTAATTCTTTACCTACCTCTTTATGGAGAAACAAACTGTTAAGATTTGAATAAGGAAAATGTTTGCAAGGAAAAAAGCTAGAAATGCATTTATACAATCCTAAAGTCTCATATTAGATATATGACAGTATATCAGGGGAAAGTTTAGTAGCTGGGTTTGAACCCAAAGCCTTGCACTTGTGGAGCTGACACTCTATCACTGGAGACATGGTTCTATCCCAGATTCTTTTTCTGGTTGTTTTGGAGATGGAGGTCCAAAACCTTTTCTGCCCATGCTGGCTTTGAACCACAGTCCTTTAAATCTCAGCCTCCTGAGTTGCTAGGAGTCCAGGCAAGAGCCACTGGCACTAGCTAGAGAAAAGAATTGAAATCAAATCTCTCAAACACTTAATATGAACCACAAAAGAAGTAAAAAAATAAGTAAAAATTTCTTCATATACTTCATATAATAATAATAATAATAGATGATAATTTCTGAAAGAATGAGAGTTATTCAAAAGTGCTGTTTGGGGCTGATGATGTGGCTCAGTGACAGAGCAAGCACTTGCCTAGTATGCATGAGGCACTGTGTTTAATCCCCACCACCACACACCAGGAAAATGCTGTTTTACAAATGAAATAAACTAGGCATGATGGTAACATTCCTGTAGACTCAGCACTCAGAACTAAAACAGAAGGATAGTGAGGCCTGCTTGAGCTACATAGAGAATTATAAGGCTAGCCTGCGTTACTTACCAAGACTCCATCTCAAAAATATAAACAAAAACTAAAATTAAATAAATCTTAAATTGAGGGCTGGGGATATAGCTTAGTGCTAGAGTACCTGCCTAGCATGCTCAAGGGCTTGGGTTCAATCCCCAGTATTGCTAAACAAATAAATAAGTACAGTAATATAATGGAGATTAGTCTAGATATCTTGGAAGTTTCTAGATAAACAAAGAGCTTGAAGTGTGGCTTCTCTGTGAAAGTAAGAATGGAGTTGAGACTGAATTCACAAGGAGAAAGGCTCAGTAAATCTAAGAGAACAGTCCAGATAGAGACAAGAAAAAATACAACAGCCTATGGGAGAAACAATCTTGGAAAGTCTCGGGAATAAATAAAAACAGGTACAGCTGGAATATACAAAGAGAAGGCTGTAAGAAATAAAATGGCAGATATATATGAGGCTTCTCATTCACTTCAGTATCTTAACCTATATGGAGCCATGCTTGACCTGTAATTGGTATTAATAAATGTATGTGGAACAAATGACTGGCATTGGGAGGATTTGAACTCTAAATTCCACCAGGGCAGAGACCAGAATATGTAAGGCTCTGGGGGGCATGGTTTGGAGGACTTTGAATTTTTATTCTCATTGCAAAGAGAAGACACCATTGGAGGGGGCTAAGCATGGGAATTATGTTACCTGAGTTATGCTTTTAAAACATCGCTGCAGTGTCTGTGCCTTAGACTGCAGGAGAGGAAGATGATCTGTTGGATGTTGTCCATTGCTTCTCTGGATACTCTCCCTTCACTCTTGTTCCCCAAGAGGCCAAGATGGGTAGACTGCTTCAGTTAGCTCTAGTCTCTACCCTATGAAACTAGAAACTTAAGTCCTCTGGGGACAGTCTGATAGATTTCCATAGACTAGATAGATTATGAGCAGCATGAATTTATTTCTCACTCCAGAGTCTGGGAAATCTTTAGTCAATATGGTTGCATATTCAATGTGTGTTGAGTACCCTCTCCCTAGTTCATGGATATGGTCTTCTAGCTGGGTCCCACATGGTAAAAAGGAAAAGGAGCCTCTTGAGTAACAACTCTAGTCCCATTCATGAGTAGTTCACTCTTACTACTTCCTAAGAGCTTCCTTCATAACCCTGACACATATACTTAAGACTATCATCTTGAAAGTTAGAATTCCAATGTATGATGGGAGAAGGTGATAAACATGCAGACCACAGCACTGGGAAACTGGTTAGAAGGCTTGGCAGTGGCCTAGGCAAAAGATGGTACTATCTTGAGTTATTGTTTATTTTGAAGATACAGCTAATTTTATGTAGGTTAATGTGATAGTATTTGTATGTGATTTAGTATTTGGGGAGGGTTGGTAAAGGAAAAGGAACTCAAGAGTGCTGCCTAAGTTTTTATCCTCGATATGTTACTGTTCAATGACTGCAGAAACCTGAGAGAGAAGAGTTTGGGGTGAGGTCAGTGGAGAGCAGCAAGAACTTGGCTTTGGACATGTTTAAGTCAACATACCTGCTTGCATTTAAGGGGACATGTTGAAGAGGCATCAGGGAGAAGTCAAAGCCAAAGTTTAAAATTTTTGATTTGTCACCATAAACTTGTTTCCTTCAATTGTGGCTTTTAAAAATTACATTAAGTTCATGGAAAAAATTTAGCAATTCACAGAATGGAAAGTATTGTGGAGAACACAGTCCCTCTGTTTGGCAGAGCCTTAAGAGTAAGTAATCCACGTGGTTAGTTGTCTACTTATAAAAGAATTCTGAAGAAAGTATGAACACTAAAAGGTTATAACTAATCTGATTATGGTGTAACTGGCTGGTTAGAAAGAAGAATTTGACAGAAATAAGAGAAGGTTGAACCTAAGAAATCATGCAAAACACTAAATTTAAACCCCTAGTTATCCATAGTAACAAGGAGGGTTATTCTGAGTAAATGGAATTTGTAGCCACTAATTTAAATTTCTCTGAAGTACCAACTTCAATTCAGTGCCACAAGTATGTGTTGAGGACTTGAATTCACAGAAGGCACTGTTCTGGGTAGACTGGGTACAAAATAAGTTAAAGTCAAGTCTTTTAATATTTTATTGAATGGAATATAAATAAAATGAAGACCTAAAATTTCTTCTCTAATAAATGAGAATTTCAGGGTGTCACCAAAATGAGCCACAAATAAGACAAAAGTCTGAAGCCATAACTTCATAACTTTTTTATTTCTTAATTAAGGCCAAAAGTCACCAGAAGAACCCTTAAAAGGAACTTTTGGATCAATGATCAAGTGCTCTGCAAACCACCACATGTGGTCTAGTGCATTACCCAGGAGTAATGTACAAATATAGGCTTTCAAATCAGAAATCGAAGCGCTTACACAAACAAGTTTTCAGAGTCACCAGGATATGATTCTTTCTCCTTCAAAATATTGTTAGAGTTTTTTCCTTAAATATATATATATATATGTATATATATATATAAATTCAATCGAGTTGTTTCACTTAAGAGTAAACATTTGTATTTATTTAGATATTCTTTATATTTATGATTCAAGTTTTTAAAGTTTTCTTAATGGCAGATAACTATTTTAGAATGTCAGTCCCCAATCTGGATCATGGGCCAACTCCTGTCAGTCAAGAATAGTCAGGGGGTAGAGGCATTGAAAAAGAAAAAAACACCATCCAGTGGGGTGAAAGTGTGAGACCAGGCTGTCAAAATGACTTGGTATGAAGCAGCCGTCAAAGTACCTTCCAGTGGTTCTGCTGAACCACTGGGAGTAACTGTTAGGGTATATATGTATGTATGTATGTATGTATATTTGTATGTATGTATGTATGTGTGTATATATTTGTATGTATGTGTGTGCATATATATTTGTGTGTATATATATATATTTGTATGTATGTATGTATCTTTAGTGTAAAGGTGATGAACATAAGTAAGATAATGAGTATGTTTCATTTTAAACACTGTTACCCCCTCCCTCATTTTCTTCTGCTTACCTCTATTTCCCTCCACCCCCATTGTATATTTCAGTTCTAACATAATGTCTAGTGAGTATCATTGTTGTATTAGTTCATCCTTTACCCTTCTATTTCTGTGATTCTTTTTCCCTTCCATGGATCAGATAAGCTTATATACAAGACAAAGAGTACACAAAACTAAAACTGAAAAAAAAACAATTAACTGCATACAGGACATAATAAGAACCAATTCTTGGAGTTCATTTTGATACATTTCATCATATATGGCCCTATGCACTTAGCAATTGGGCTATTGAGATCCCTTGTTAAGAATATCACAGACATATTCTAGTTATTTACAAATGAGGGAAACCATACAACCTACTTTTCTTTGGGCCTGGCTTGCTTTGCTTAATATAATTTTTTCCAGGTCTTTCCATTTCCTTACAAATGGGTCAATGTCTTTCTGATGGAAGCATAGAATTCCATTGTGTATATATACCATTCATCTACTGAGGGGTATCTGAGTTGGTTCCATATCTTAGCAATGGTAAATAATGCTGCAACAAACATAGTTGTACTGGTAGATAGGGTACCTTGAATGGAACACTGGAAGGGAGCTGAGTTGAGTTGGGGCTGGTTCACTAGCTCTGTCCAGGACTTACTCTTCAGTAGGAGTTTGGTGAATGTTGCACTGAATGGAAACAAACCATTTCTGGCTTCCAAGTGGCCTTACTTGGGTAACTTCATCTTTCTGCACCTTAGCTTCTTTCTCTATACTCTGAGAGTAAGAGCTATTCAGAGAGTGTCCTTGCCTTTTTTTGTGAGCTTTCAATGGTAAGGGGTTGATTGCATAAGAAAATGGATATTTTTCCCTCATGGTTCTCTACTGAGTACATTTCATTTTACATGTAAAGTAAGTTGTTCATCCTTGATCTAAATCATGAGAGCCTCTAGAATCAAAGCTTAATTGCTTTAATTTGATAGCTTTGCTAATATTATTCGCCAATACCCATGACTTCAAGGCATTTGCAAACAAATAGCATTTATTTGGATACACTCCAACCACAGGTTCTAACAAAGGCCTCTCCGGAGCCCAGATTTCCTTTCCATATCCATTTTATTCCCACTAGGACTGGTAGTATGGCATTAATTTGGCTCTGGGTACACAATAGAATTTGGAAAGAATGTCCTAGAACATCTCTTTTTAGTTTTTAATTTGTTACTGCCTTTCAGAATTTCTGATTTGATTGACATCAAGACTGGGCACCCACAATTTTTAAGTGACAGTAGCATGGTTGAGACCACGGAGCAGGAGATAACATCTGGGCTGTAGGAACCACACGTTCAGGACAAACTCTAGACTTTCAAACCCAGGCTTCATTCCTCAACAAGCCCAAGAATAGTAAATGGAAGACTGGAGACTAGTCCTCAAGAAAACAGAGCTCCTAAAACTCTCATGACAAACTAGCTCAGTAGTGAAAACAGTTGTCATGGGTACCAGAGTTTACATGTTAGCTAGGGTTATATCTAATTACAAGTGTGAGAAAATCCAAAGTAGCATTGCCTTCAAGGGATAGAAAGGTATTTCTCTCACATAAACACAAACCAATAAGTTTCACAATCATTGCCAGGCTTCTATCTTTTTTTTGTCAATTGTAGGGCTTGAACTCAGGGCCTGGTTGCTGTCCCAGAGCCTCTTTGTGCTCAAGGCTACTGCTTTACCACTTGAGCCACAATTCCACTTCTGATTTTTGAGTGGTTTATTGGAGATAAGCGTCTCACAGGGACTCTTCTGCCCAGGCTGGCTTCAAACTGCAATCCTCAGATCTTAGCCTCCTGAGTAGCTAAGATTATAGGCATGAGCCACCAGTGCCCAGCTAGGCTTCTATCTTTTCATCTCTAATAGCCCAAGATGGACAGATATCCTTTGAACATCCCAGACAGCAAGGAGGAGAGAGGGAAGAGAAAAGATACCAGTATCTCTTTGCAGGAGCTTCCCTAACATTACCCATCACCCATTTATTTATATCCATGTGGCAAGCATTTAGTCAAATGGCTGTGTCTATCTACAAGGGAGTTGACCAAATATAGTCTATCTTGAAAACTCATGACCATGATAAAAACTGGAACTCTTGAGCGGGGAAAAACTCTTGAACGGGGAAAAAGCAAATACTCAGAAAACAACCAGCCTGTGCCTCCAGAGGCCTCATTCCCCCTACTCTTACAACTGAGTTGTAACGATTAAGTTACATGTAAACACTGTGTTTTATTGAGGCCCCTTAAAAAAAGAAAAACACTGACAAGAGGCTATTTTTCTTGCATCCAAAATTTCAGTGTCTCTGGTTCCCACTGCCCTAAAAAATTTAAAAATACCAATCCAACAAGAAAAGTATTCTAAGGGAGTTCTGCAGACAACGAGGCCCTAAATCTCATGCTACCCAGGGTAATGCAGAAGTGCTCTCACTTGGATGAAAAGGACTCGACTCCTCTCTGCAACTTCATCTCCCCAGTTGGTTCTCATGCCAGACACTTGCTTGCTCTTGCTCCTTCTGAAAGCAGCATGGATTATTTTCACTGGGTCATAAATATGTTGAACACTTTATTATACTAACCTTTTAAACCACTTGTCATAAGCAGCTACAAATCACATTTCACAAACAAATTTCTAAGATTCCAAGGTTCCTAAAATTCCTAGATGCTCAAGTTAAATACCTGGGATTAAGAGAGAAGAGTATGTAGATTTTGCTACAAAATTTATTGCAAAGAGAGGAAACATGATCCTCTGGCCTGACTCCGAGTTTGTCTTCTGTTTTCTTTTTTCTTTCTTCTTTTTTTTTTTTTACAACATTTCTACTTTTTCCTGCGCCAAGGCTAAGGTGAGAATCCTTGCCTGCCTCCTTTCCTATGTTGAATGGACTTTCTCTTCCTCCCCAGTGTTCCAGGAGCTGTGGAGGAGGCGTTCAGAAACGTGAGGTTCTTTGCAAGCAACGCATGGCTGATGGCAGTTTCCTGGAACTTCCTGAGACCTTCTGTTCTGCTTCCAAACCAACATCTCAGCAAGCCTGCAAGAAAGATGACTGCCCCAGTGAATGGCTTCTCTCAGAGTGGACCGAGGTATGTATGTCCCCCAGAAAGAAAGAACAAGAGGCATGAGGGAGAAGTTCACTTCCAACACACAAAGAAAGAACAAGAAGAGAATAAAATAGTTCTCATATTTTGGGGCGATCTTTTAGTATCCATATCTATCATAATGTGTAACTAGGCTGCAGGGAATGGGCTATGTAACCAGCCCTCACCCATCGGAAGCTTGAGACTATAAATGGACTCCTCCTGAGTTCTCTTTCTGTCTCTACTCCTCCCCCTCCTCCTGACCTCCCGGCATCTCCTGCTCCCAGATGTTTCTAGTCTCTGTTCAGGAAGGGCAAAGCCTCTCTATTCTCCTCTTCCAAGTTACTGGACAATAAAGGATGTGATTTATTAGGAATAGAAGGCCAAGGAAATCCTGCCTCTTTACTGTTAGTTTCCTGGCTCTAAAACTTCAACAACTTCCCAGAAAGAAAACTTGATTTCCCCTGGTGCTTTGCACTTGGGGAAGTGATGACTCAGCATTCACCATTCCTGACTCTCCTTCCTAAGTGAGGGTTCCCTAACCTAGACCTCCAGCTAACCTCTTCCTTGTAGTTGTTTGTTGTTGTTCTTTGTATGTGTTGTTTGTTCTTTTTTTTTTGGGGGGGGTGTCCGGTCGTGGGCCTGAACTCTGGGCCTGGGCGCTGTCCCTCAGCTCTTCAGCTCAAGGCTAGCACTCTACCACTTGAGCCACAGCACCACTTTCAGCTTTTTTCTTTTTGCTTATGTGGTGCTGAGGAATCAAACCAAGGGCCTCATGCATGCAAGGCAAGTGCGCTATCACTGAGCCACCTTCCCAGCCCCTCCAACTAACGTCTTTTAAAATAAAATAATTTCTGTTTTAACATGCATGACTTAATTTCACTTTTTGAATTGTCCTTAGCCTCTTTGAGTTGCCTTAGCTTCCCCAGTTCTGTAGGCCTACAGGTCTCACACAGAGAAGTCTCAAAAGTATTGCCTCTCAGCAAGAACTGCGATAGAAACAGGTGTGAAGTGAAAAAAAAAATCTGTGTGTTTTTCAAAACTACATATAAAATTCCTGCACTCAGGTGGCTTGCAGCCATAGCAAGACCCTGGGTTAAAAGAAAGGTTCAAGACTTTCCCTTATAAATTAACCTTCCTGACCACCCCTCCATAGTCTTTCTTATTCAGTATGGAGCTATTGCTAACTGTAACACACCTCTGAAACCCTTATTTTGAGCAGGTAAGCTGCCTGTGACAATTAAGATGCCAGGCTCTCAACATGGGTTACTAGAACTCTTGCTGTGTATGTATGTATCTGCCAGTTTAGATTCATCTGATGGTGCTTGCTAAGGGCATTTGCAATTGAGAAAGAAACTATATTAACAGCCGTTGTATAATTTGGCAGTAAAATGACCTCTGGCAGTGTTTTACCCCAGATGTTTCAAAACAGAAAGAAGAATGATTCATTTTTTTATATTTTAAAACAATTGGATCTTGGCAGAATAAAGAAGTAAAAGGGTAGAGAATTAATTTGTATATTTACATGTATGTATATGTGTATATATATGTGTTAGTGACAATTTTTTCATGATAATGTTCATTTGGGATAGGATATTATACATGAAAAAATCATAATGAAAAAGAGCAGGCCTTTGCCAGGTGGCTCAAAGTAAATACATGCTCCTGCTGGAGATTGGTGAAAGGCATTGCTCTCCTCTATCGGACTGTCGTGAGTGGGATGCCAGAAGCATGGCATGTATGTATTATAACTGTTCCCCGTCTTCTTGGAGTTCGGGAACTTTGGAGGATATGGAACACAGAAAATTCAGGAAAAAAATATTTGTAACCAAGCTCTGGTGACTCACATCTATAATCCTAGCTACTCAGGAAGCTAAGATCTCAGGAACATGATTCAAAGCCAGGCTGGGCAAACAAATCCAAGAGACTCCTATCTCTAATTAACTAGCAAAAAGCCAAAAGTAGAGATGTAGTTCAAGTAGTAGAGAGCCAACCTTGAGCAAAAAGCCAAGTGAAAGTGTAAGTCCCTGAGTGCAAATACCTGAACAGAAAGAAAGAAAGAAAGTTTAAACGAACTTTACAACTTTGGCATGGGGTGGGGGGTAGGAAGGGATGGGAAGGGGAAACAAAGGAGGAGGCAACAATGCTTGATAAGAAATGTACTCATTACCTTGCTCATGTAATTGTAATCCCTCTGTATAGTATTTCACAATAAAAAATACAAAAAAGGAAGAAAGAACAAAAGAAAGAAAGAGAGGAAGGAAGGAAGGAAGGAAGGAAGGAAGGGAGGGAGGGAGGGAGGGAGGGAGGAAGGAAGGAAGGGAGGGATGGGAGGGAGGAGGAAGGAAGAGAGGGAGAGAAGGAGGGAAGGAGGGGGAAGGGAGGGAAGGGAAAAGAAGGGAAGGAAGGGTTCTTTTATGACTGCGTATTTGAATGAAAGACCCTTTTAGATGACAAGACTAGTGAAATGGGTCTCATTAAAGTGGGCCTTTAGAAATGTATCTTATGCACTTGAGAGTTCAGACTCAAGGAAAAGCAATCCCACCTCATATCATATCCTAAGTGTGACACTTACTGGTCTATAACTGGGGCTAATTACTTAACCTTTCTATATCTTGTATATCTGAAAAGTAGAAATATAATATTGTCCACCAGTGGGTTTCCATTAAGTTATGCATCTCAAATACTTTGTGCCAGGTAACAGTTCATTTTTATTATGATGATGATTCTCTTCCACTTGATCTCATTGACAGGAAATACACCACTAGCTCTTGAACCACTAAACTCAGCCAGAACCTAGGTCTTAGAAAGGATTTGCTGGTCTTCCCATGATAAGAAAGTCCAGTTTGGGGAAGTAGAGGTGTTAGCCCTAATTAAGTTCTGCACTATCTTGACTGATGAATGGAAATTCCAAACTTTGGAGAATGGCAGGAAGTAATCATTGATTCACTTTGGATTAAACTCAAGCTGGCACCATGGCAAAGTACCCCAGAGGTACTAGCCAAGGCCACACATTAGTCTTGTCATTCTAAAAGCTTTTCTGTGGTCTATTGGCTGAGATAAGACATGCATTCCACACAGCCCATAAGACTCTTCTGGGGGGAATAAGAATCTGGGTGATCTATGATGTTTCATTCTTAGCCATCTAGATTCCATCTCATAGTTACTGCACAAAATCCCTAAGAGATAGAATTAAGCCAAAGTTTTAGTCATTTCAAATAAAATTACTTGCAGATTCTATTCTGAAAACAAGACTTCTCAAAGGGCCAGCCTTCCTTTCTTTCAAGGAAACCCTTCAATCTCCTGACCAGGTTTCCTACTAAATACTTTTAAGTCAAATCTTTATAAACCTTGTCTCACCTCAGAAATTATAAAAGATGTGAAAGTCAAGGTAGTCCATTTTAGAACTGGAAACTCAAGATAGCCTATCATCCATTTTCTTTTCAAATTAAAAACCTTGAAGACTTTTATCAAATAAAATGTCACTATACAGTAAAAAATCTGAACTAGATCAAATAAGAGGTGCTTGGTTTGAAGTGTGGCTGGGAGATCAGATCTTTGTGTGTGGTCTTCCCATCACCTGAGAAGCAGCTCCAGATCATAATCTCAGTGGTCAGGAAACACAGTCTAGAAAATCTACAGATGTGGCTTACTTTTCCTATTTCCAAGGTGTGGATATCAAATCTAAAAAAAAGGTGGTTGTTGATTTTGTTGCTGTGGTTGTTGTTACCAAAGTCACAACTTTGACTATGTTTCTGCTTTTCTACTTGGCAACACTAAAAATCATCAGGCCCCTCATTTCACCTGATCCTTGGATTCAGTGTTGTTCTTTACAATCAAATAAGTGACAAGTCGAATCTGAGATCCACAATCGCCATGCAACAAGAGCTTATGTCTTTTTCTCCTTTGACAGTAATGGGATTTGAACTCAAACCGGTCCCTTTTTTGTACAGGATACTTTAAGATAAGGTCTTTCTTTTTTTTCCCCTGGTGTATGCTTGCCTATTTTATGCTTCCAGTTGTAGCTGGGATAAGGGATATGCAATACTATGCCCTGATAATGGTTGTGATCTAGCTTAGCCTCAAGTTGTAATCCTCCCAATTTTAGCCTCCCCAGGAGTTAGGATTCTAGGCATGAACCACCAGCCTCATCATCACCTTTTGCCTCTTCATTTTCTTTCAGGTGGCTTGTGGCACAGATTAGTGTCAGTTCATAACATAGAACACAACATTATAGTTGCATTTTTGTGTGTTCATTGACATTTTTCATCACATTGGCATGCGGGCAGGACCTCAGTTCAGGCCTTCATCACTTCTAGCTTGGTTAGCAGTCCCTGCACTAACAGCCTGTCTCCCACCCTTCCACACATTGCTGCCAGATTCACCATCTCACCCACCTGCCATCATGCTGCTCCCTCCTTAGTGGCTTCTTTGCTCTGTGGACCTGCCAGAAAATTAGCCAAAGTCTGGCCCATGCTCCTGAACACTGTCAACTCTGCCTCGCTGTTCAAACCAGTTTAGTTCTATATTGAATTCTTCTGCCTGTGGTCTGGAAATTTCCCTACCTCCCACGCTGATCCCAGTTGTGATATAACCACCTAAACTCCCTCCATCTAAGACCTCCATCCCTAGCATATATGAAGCAGTTAATAACTATTAGCATTAATTTTATAATGTTACTTGTTTCTGGTCTTATATTCCTACTAAATTCCTTAATGACAATTCAGTTCTGTCAACAGCTTTATTGTGGGTATAATTTGTAACGTTTCAATGTAGCTTAATGTTTTTAATGGCACATAAAAGAACCATGTTTCTTTTATTCCACTATATGGTGGTACCATACTTTGCTCATCCACTCACCAGTTGATGGACATTAGGGCAATTATAAATGATGCTGCCATGAACTTTCACATACAAGTCTTGGTGTAGATGTGCATTTTCTTTCCTCTTGGATAGACACCTAGTGGTAAAATGGCTGAGCCCTATAGTAAATTAGCTTTTTAGTACACTGCTAACCTGGTTTCTAAAGGAGCTATGTCATTTTACATTCCCGCCAGCAGTGTATCATTGTTCTGATTTTTCCACACCTTCACAATACTTTCTGTTTTCTTTTTTTGTCTTTGAATATTTTTATCACCTTTAAGTGGTTGTACAAAGGTGCTGCCATTCCACAAAGCATTTTATTGTGCATCTTGATCAATGTCATACCTTTTAACATTCTCACCCATTACCTCCCTCCCTCCCCCTTCCCTTGGTTTTCTTATGTTGAAAAATTCGCCATTTACCAAAGCAGTTTATGTATACAATACATCTTGATCTGTGTCATCCCTTTAACCTCTTCTCCCCACTTTAATCCACCCCTTCCCTATTTTTATCGATTCTGTGGTATATACAATAAATTCTTTAAAATGTCTATCCTAGTGAATATAAAATGATACCTCCTTGTCATTTGGACTTACAGTTCCCTAACACACTATGTCCTTTCAACAATGCATTTGGATCTTCACTCCTTATTATTTGTGAAGGGAAGAGAAGGGAATTAGCATTAATTATGATTTATATGCATGGCATTTGAAATACACTGTCTCATTGGGCTTGTAAAATAAGGATAAGAAGGAGAAAGAGACTCAGTTTAAATAACTTGCCCATTATTGAGATGAACTTATATTGGACAGGACTCTACTTCTCAAGTCTAAGACATGGAACAAAATGACTATAGGAAACCTTAGAATTAAAAAAAAAACCATAGAGTGAAATGTATCCTCAAGACAGACATGTATTCTACTTTGCTGTGTTATAATTACTATTTCTTTTCCAGAGGCTGTTGCTTTTTCAAGCATTTTGGGGCTGGGAGGAGAGGTGGGTGATAGTCTATATAAAATAACCATTAGCCTCAGTTCCAAGATACTGATGCTTTTGGCCTTTCTTTCCCCACCAGTGTTCCACCAGCTGTGGGGAGGGCACCCAGACCCGAAGTGCCATTTGCCGGAAGTTGCTGAAAACCGGGATCTACACTGTGGTCAACTCCACCCTGTGCCCACCCTTGCCTTTCTCTTCCTCCATCAGGCCCTGCATGCTGGCAGCCTGTGCCAGTGAGTATGCCAGAGCTCTGGGGATGTGCAGATGGAACCCAACAGAACAGCGGGCATAGCTACAAGGCAAAGACTCCCTGAACCCAAGACCAGTAGGAGTCTGTGGGGCAGCAGAGCCCTGTAGGGGGGCTGCAGGCTGGAGAGGCCAGCTGGAGACAGAGAAGGAATCTTAATCACAAGCAGCCAGGCGGAATTCCCATCCCTCTCAGAAAAAAAAAAAAAAAAAAAAACAGTTTGCAGGGGTAGAGCAAAGTTCACTGGCTGCCATGCCAGACCTGGAAACTGGAGGCAGTGTATTACTAATGAAGTCAAATGTCATCCACTCTGGGGATTTTAACTACTCTAAACAGATTTGTTCTATTGAATATTAGTCCCTAGAGCAGTCACACTTCTTGGGACCCCCTCCTTATGAACATTAGGACCAGGTACTTTGCAAGACCCTAAGGTTGAGTTTCAGGGGAAGATAATCACCTCCTCTTTGTCCTCTGACTCTTTTGATGATGTAAACTTCTCCTTTGGAATACTTTGAATGAAGGTGGAAAATGTGAAATGAGTCTAGAGGAAGGAGCAGGGAAGATGGAGAGAATGCTGGAAGGGTGATCCTGCATGGAACACATAGACATGTTTAATTGTAACTCCCTTATACAACCATGTGTTTAATTTTTTTTCAATAATACATAATACACTTACTCTTTTTTTTGCTTGACACCAGTGGCTCATACCTGTAAGCTGAGCTATGCAGGAGGCTGAGATCTGAGGATCAAGGCGCAAAGCCAGCCAAGTCAGACAAAACTGTGAGATTCATATCTCCCAACCACCCCAAAACATGAAGCGAAGCTGTGGCTCCAGTGGTAGAACACCAACGTTGAGCAGAGAAACTAAGAGATAGTACCTAGACCTGGAGCTCAAGCCCAGTACCAACATCACACACACACACACCACACACACACACACACACACACACCACTTTTAATGAGTGGACCTGCCTTTCACCTGACCTCCTGACATCTAGACCTCAGCTCCTAAGGGACAGAAAGACCCAGCAGGGTACATGTGTGGATTGCCCACTGCACCTCATTAATGCTCCCGTTTTTGATGGCAGCTGGATGATCCACAGCTGGTGGACAGCTCCTCCTTGTTAAACACGGGGCTGGGTAAAGAAAAGAGAACCCTGGCCAAACCGACCCTGCAGAGTTCTTTCCCTCTGGTCCCTTTTGTCCCCTGGTGCTCTGTGCTCACCGCATCTCACTGGCGTTTTCCCCCACTCTCCCCTTCTCTGTCTCCTGTGGTCTGGCATCCTCTCCACCCAGGGCCTGGGCGGCCATCCACAAAGCACAGCCCTCACATCGCGGCCGCCAGGAACGTCTACATCCAGACCCGCAAGCAGAGGAAGCTGCACTTCGTGGTGGGAGGATTCGCCTACCTGCTCCCCAAGACGGCCGTGGTGCTGCGCTGCCCGACGCGCAGGTTCCGCAAACCCCTCATCACCTGGGAGAAAGATGGCCAGCACCTCATCAGCTCCGCGCACGTCACCGTGGCCCCTTTCGGCTACCTGAAGATCCATCGGCTGAAACCCTCGGACGCGGGCATCTACACCTGCTCTGCGGGGCCTGCCCGGGAGCAGTTCGTGATTAAACTCATCGGAGGCAACCGCAAGCTGGTGGCCCGGCCCCTGGGCCTGCCAAGCGAAGAGGAAGCTTTCCTGGTAAGAAAGTCCAACCCCAAAGAGGCCTTGCACACCCACAAACACCAAAACGGCATCTTCTCCAACGGCAGCAAGGCTGAGAAGCGGGGTCTCACTGCCGACCCCGGGAGCCGCTACGATGACCTGGTCTCCCGGCTGCTGGAACAGGGAGGCTGGCCGGGAGAGCTCTTGGCCTCCTGGGAGGCGCAGGACTCCATGGAAAGGAACGCGTCCTCCGAGGAAGATCCCAGCACGGAGCAGGTCCTCCTGCATCTCCCCTTCACCATGGTGACCGAGCAGAAGCGCCTGGATGACATCCTCAGGAACCTGTCCCAGCAGCCCGAGGAGCTCCGAGACGTCTACAGCAAACATCTGGTGGCCCAGCTGGCCCAGGAGATCTTCCGCAGCCACCTCGAGCACCAGGACACGCAGCTCAAGCCCTCGGAGCAGAGGTTTCCTCCTGTGGCCATCCCCCCTCATAAGCATGTGTCTGGCTTCACCAGCTCCCTGAGGACCTCCTCTGGCGAGGCTGGGGCCGGCTCTCGTAGGCCACACCGAAAGCCCACCATCTTGCGAAAGATCTCAGCTGCCCAACAGCTCTCTGCCTCGGAGGTGGTCACTCACCTGGGGCAGACTGTGGCTCTGGCCAGCGGTACACTGAGTGTGCTGCTGCACTGTGAGGCCATTGGAAACCCGAGGCCGACCATCACCTGGGCCAGGAATGGAGAGGAGGTTCAGTTTGGTGACAGGTGAGCCCTGTGGATATCTGGTCTAAGGAGGGATGGGAAGTGGGAGGTGATCCCAAGAGGTCACGTCTTAGCAAATCTGGGATTTTCCCAGTGATAGGAACACAGAACCTGGGGAATCACCTTCTGGGTTTCAGGTCCTAGCTCAGCACTGATACGATGTTGACCTAAAGACAAAGTATTTAATTTCTCTAGATGGTATGTTCTCCTTTGCCTGATGGAAGAGCAACAGCACTGTGTACACACCCACAACCCCAGAGGATCCCAGAGATGAATGTGATACTCTCAGAAGAGCTTTGAACTTTTGGCACAAAGGATACCTTCCCAGGCCAAAGCATTATTATGTTTCCACTTCGTGAGATGAACCATTAAAAAAGCTTGGGCACCAGGACACTGTCTCCAGATGTGTGGTCCCTGGGGCCAAGGAGAGTGCAGATGGCACATGCTGTTCCCCCTGTGACAGCCTATCCTCTGTCTGGGCTAAATAAGGATATTTGTGCCAGAAAGTATAATCAGGTCTATGATGAACTTTCCTAATATCATATGGCATGCCTGCTTTGAGTTGTCATTATTGAAATGACAGCATGGATTACTTACTGGTCTCCTTAGGCTATTACCATTCACCAGTATTGAGGCTTGAACTCAGGGTCTCAACACTCTTGATTGGCTTTTTTGCATTAGGCCAACACCTGACCACTTGAGCTTCTAACTCCACTTCTGGCTTTTTGCTGGTTAATTGAAGATAAGAATCTTATAGACTTTATTCCAGCTGGCTTCATACCAAAATCTTCAGCTATCAGACTCTTAAGTAGCTAGGATAACAGAAGAAGTAGAAGTAATAACAATAATAATATATGTTAACACTACCTATGTGCCCACACTGTGCCTGGCTTTCAACAACATTGTCATTTTGAATATCTACAATGGCTCTGGCAACCAATGTCCCTGGCAAATTTTGCCAGATTCTCTCTTTTACCTCTTTCATTCACTTACAGATGACCATAGAAGGTCAAAACCCATTTATTAATGGGGGGCAGGGAGAGTCTTAAGTACAGTTACTTCAAAACTTGCAGTATAAGTTTTTTTTTGAGTGCTCCACAAAACCAGGAATTCATCCATCCCATGAGTTTGAAATGTGCTCCATTAAGGCTAAACAGATGTATTTATTGCTGCATTTTATGCCTATTTTAATATAGCACTTGATTTTCTTATTATAAGGGTAATAAAAAAGACTATGAAATAATTCAAATGATATCCAAATCTATTAAAAAAGGTACAAGTCTCTCTCATTCTCCCATTCCTTTCCCCTGAGTCTATCATTCTTAATAATTTAGCATACATCCTTCTAGAATTTTTATATATTTAATTATATAAAACATATATACACACAGAGGATTTGGGGATTTTAATAGGATATTAGTCATGTTCAGAAATTTTGACGTGATTTTTATTTCATATGTCTAGGAGATGTGTTCATAATAGTATGTAGAAATCTAGTTCACCTTTTTAACAGCTGATTACTGTTCCTGAATGCATTTAACTGTTCCCTAACTGAAAATTATTAGGAGCTTTCCAATTTTTTTTCTCTTTTAGGCATTGCAATGTGTGGTGCAACTTTCTAGTGAACAATATAGCATGCAGTATTTTTTGAGGAACTCCTTTGATCACTGAAAAAAAATTTGGCTTATAATCTAAAGAAAACCAGTAACTCTCGCAATACTACCTTGACCTTTTAGTTTTTAGCTTAACAAGTATTAGGAATCTAGCCCCAATCAATAGCTTTAAGATGGAGAAAGTTCCGTGAAATTTTATTAGACAAAGCTACATGCTAAGGACACTAAACCTGTTGGGCCTGAAATAACAGAAATAAGTTGTAGGTTCTCAACTACCCAGGACGTTAGTCAGGGAATGTGATGGCTTCAAGAGGGAGCAGATACCCAAGGGCTATGATCAAATAGTTTTTGTCACCATCAAATTGCTTTGTAATTTAAAGTAATACCATGCAGTCAGGAAAAAATAATAGATCTCTGAGACATTATAATTTTTCCTGGCTAGCTAGTAACAAATATGGCAGGAGCTTAGTTTCTAGACTATTTTCCAAGTTCTATTTGAGAGAAGAGTGTGAATGTGTACGCCCAGAACAAGCAAAAAGCTGAGGGCTGTTGATGACTTCTCTGGGGAGTATCATTGCTTGTCATTATCAGTGTGTCTGCTCATGGTTTAGACCCATTGCAACAAGAATACCTACGGGACAGTATATTGCAAATGAACTTTACAACTTCGGGCCGCAAGGGGGGAGAGGTGGTGAAGGGAAGGAATAGTGGGACAACAAAAAGGAAGGGAAGGGGTAACAATGATCGACAAAAATGTACTCATTGCCTTACTCATGTAAGTGTAACGCCTCCAAACAGAATCTTAACAATAAAAATTTAAAAAAACGAAATGCTGTCTTTCCAAATGAGCTCTCAGCATACTCACTAGGCACATTTATAAGTTCTTTTCAGAGACTTTTGTGCCACTTGATTTTTTTATATATTAATATATATTTTATTGTAAACATATTGTACAGAGGGGTTACAGTTACATGAGCAAGTAATGAGTCCATTTCCTATCAAGCATTGTTACCTCCTCCTTTGTTTTTCCCCTACCATCCCTTCCCTCCCCAACTCCCCAACTCCTACCTCCTCCAAAGTTGTAAAATGCATTTTCAACATAGTGTCTTGTACTTCTCATTGTTACAATGGGTCAACCTGTATCCTTATTTAAGCATTTTGTTATTACCCTTCCACTTCCCAAATTATAGAAAGGTATATACAAGATGCAGGACACCGGAATCAAACACAGTGAAAACAGGGATTATACCATGGGGGAAGAACATACAAAACTAACAAAACAATCACACAGCACATTAAAAACAACAGCAAGAAAGATAAAAACCTCTTGTGTTCCTATCTTGGGGTTCATTTCACTTAACATCATCTTATATGGTCATATGTACAAAGCTTTTGACCTTTTCTGCTTATCCTAGACATATACTAATTATTGCAAGTAACTATCCCTAGTAAGGAAACCATGGGACCTACGTTCCTTTGGACCTGGTTTATTTCACTTAATATGATTTTTTTCCAAGTCTTTCCACTTCCTAAAAAATGGGGCAGTGTCATTCTTTCTGATGGAGGCATAGAATTCCATGTGTGTGTATGTGTGTGTGTGTGTGTGTGTGTGTGTATATATATATATATATATATATATATATATATATATATCACATTTTCTTGATCTACTGGGGCACCTGGGTTGATTCAGTATCTCAGTTATGGTAAATAATGCTGCAGGGCTGGGAAGGTGGCTCAGTGGTAAGCACTTGCCTTGCATGCCTGAGGCCCTGGATTCGATTCCTCAGCACCACATAAGCAAAAAAGAAAAAAAGCCAGAAATGGCTTTTTTTGGTAGAGTGCTAGCCTTGAGCTGAAGAGCTGAGGGACAGCGCCCAGGCCCAGAGTTCAGGCCCCACAACTGGACCCAAAAAATAAAAATAATAATGCTGCAATAAACATAGTTGTGCTGGTAGCTTTAGTGTGGTCTTGTTTGATGGTTTGGGTAAATGCCCAAAAGTAGGATTGCTGGGTCATAGGAAAGCTCTATGTGGAGTCTTTTGAGGAACCCCATATTGCTATTCAAAATGGTTTAACAAGTTTACACTCTCAACAAGAATGCAGTAGGGTTCCCTTTTGGCCACATCCCCTCCAGCATCAGTTGTTATTAGAGTTCTTGATTTTAGCCATTCTAACTGGGGTGAGGTGGAATCTCAATGTTGTCTTGATTTGCATTTCTGTTATTGCTAGAGAAGTTGAGCATTTCTCCATGTGTCTATTGGCCATTCTTATTTCCTATTCAGAGAAGTCTTTCTTTAAGTCTTTAGCCCACTTATTAATTGGATGGTTGTTTCTTTGAGGATTTGTTGGGGGTTTTAACTTTTTGAGTTCTAAGTATATTTTAGATATGAGACCTTGTTCACTGTATGGCTAGTGAAGAACTTCTCCCAATCTGTGGGCTTTCTATTAATCTTGCTAGCTATGTCCTTTACCTTGCAGAAACTGCAGTTTCATGCAATACCATTTGCCCAACCCTTCTTTGATTTGTTGTGTTTCTGGGTCTTTATTAAGAATATTTCAGCCTGTGCCAAGAAGCTCTAGAGTTTCTCCTATTCCTTCCTGTGTTTTCAGGGTGTCTGCTTTGACTTCAAGGTCTCTGATCCATTTGAAGTTGATTCTGGCGCAGGGTGATATATAAAGATCTAGCTTCAGTTTTGTACAGGTGTTTAACCACTTTTGCCAGCACCATTTACTGAAGAGACTGTCTTTCTTCCATTCTATTTTTTAGCTCTCTTATCAAAGATTAGGTGGCTATAGGTCTGTGGGTTCATTTCTGAGTCTTCTTCTATTCCATTGGTCCTGAGGTCTGTTCTTGTGCCAGTACCAAGCTGTTTTGATTACTCTGGCTTTTTAGTAGAGTTTGAAATTTGGTATTGATTGTGTTGATGGTGCTTCATATCTAGAACCTGACCAAATCTCTATGTCACTCACATGTTCACCTGTCTGTAGGATCCATAAATAGGTCAAATACATATTGAAAAATAATCTCCAAACTCCAGCATTCTTATCTTAGGAGAGAGCATCCTCTTAGCCATCCAGTTTATCAAGCTAGGATATTTGTTTCTCTTTCCTTCTTTTTTTTTTCCTTTCTTTCTCTACCATTTGAGCCAGCCCTTCCACTCTGGTTTCTTGATGGTTAATTGAACAAAAGAGTCTCTCAGCTTTATGTGGCTGGCAGGTTGCAAACCAAATCTCAGCCTCCAAACCAAATCTCAGCCTCCTGAGTGTCTAGGATTATAAGCATCAGCCACCAGTTCCTAGTTTTGCTTTCCTTCATAGTCCCCAGATCTAGACTTTTCTAGCTCTTCAGTGGGTTTTTGATCCATCCACTTCCTTCAGATTTGACTACCTCAGTTTTGATTGCTTTTGTCAACTCTACATTATTGCAGCAACAATAGCCTTTTAATTCTACAGGTGCCTTCTTTGTACCAGGAGAGGACAAACTACAGCCAGTGGCTTTGACATTTATTAAAGGGTTATTGAGAGTGCCTTTTTAAAGGGTTATTAAAGAAACCAATGCAATTGAGCACAGAGCTATTAAATTAGCTTGCCCAGGCCCTCACATTTAATACATGATAGAGCTGGGAATCAAACCCAGATTGTATAAAGTTACCCAAAAAATGCTTTTTTACATATTAGTGAGGCTATTTAACCACCATCCCCTCTAAAAACAATTGGACTATATAATAAGGACTATAGATGACTCTCAATGCCTAAAATGTTTACTGTGACCTTTGATGACCCCATGATTTAGATCATTCACAATGCCATTTTAGCATCTTTCTAGCAAACCCTCCCATGCTGTTCCCAAGCCTACAGCTCTTAATGGCTTCTTATTAAAAGGTCCAAATGTTTTCTCATGCGATACTGTGTAATTTCTGACACTTCATCATGATTTGTTTCTCATCATTTCCACCTCATGGCACTGAGCTCTGCCCTTCATCAGTACTCAGTTATTGTCACTTATGAATCTGCCTGGGACCTTCCAACCACTGTGTCTTGCTAACTCCTATCCACAGGAAGCCTACCCACAGAGGATGGGCCAGATGTTCCCCCTCCACAACCTAATCACTCTGTATCTCAGCACTTACCACTCTATTGTTGAATTAGCCATTTTCTTTTCTTAAGTTCTCTTCTGGGTTGTGTTTATTTTCCTTAAGGGGAGATGTTGAAGAAGGTGTCTAGAATGGAAATAGTGTAGAATAGAAATAATGTCTATAAATGCCAGGCACACAATGGATACTCAAGTCCATTGAATACTCACAAGAAATTAATATCCATCATCGTCAGTTAGACCTGAGCCATCACCTCCCATTATCTTCTCAGACATAAAAAGTAAGAAACGTCATTTTTATTATAAAGCAAGAGCTTCACTCTTATCTTAGGCAGATGTTCCAATTTGGGGTAGAAAGGTATCTAGGAAAAGAGCTAATGGGGAATTATTAAGTCCAGGCATCAGGAGAGGATGCTCACATGCTACAGACATTCTTTGTTAACATTTCTAATCTGGTAGGAAAGAGAAAACTACAAGTTTTAAGTGCTTATGCTTGCCATAATACCGTTAGGCAATGTTTCAAAGTGGTGCTGAATAAGAGATGAATTGAGAAATATTTCAAAAGCTTTACCTTGGGCAACAAGAGTGTTCACAGATGGAATCTTCGCAAAATGGAAGAAAAAATTAGAAGGAAAATTCTTCTGGGGTCAATCTTAGAGCCACTAATGTGAATAATGATATATGAAAATCATAAGCCCATTAAATGAAGTTTAACTTTGTAGATAATATGAAAACTGGATGCAGGAAAGAGAGAGAAAAATAAACCAGCTTCAATTTGGTTTGCATATTTCCTTTACAGAAAGGAAATAGAGATGACAAATGCTTTTCCCAGTTGAACAGTGTAAGAGTAGCAAACCAGAGAAGTAGGAATCTTCCCAATAGATACTTTGGCTTCAACAAAAAAAAAAAAATAGTAGAAACTGGTACAAAGGTCCCAGCAGTGATTTTCATGTGTCAAGCAGGTAGAGAGTGTTAGAAGATGCTAGATGTGAGTGAGTTAGAGCCAGCACTGTCTATTCCCTAGAAGACTAAGGAGGTGAAGGGAGGCTCAAAAATCCTTCTTGGGGTTAATTTATTCTTCTACAAGGGTGGTCTCAGTAAATGGCTGAGTTCTGAAAAAGTGGTTACACCTTCTTGTATTTATACATTTACGAGGAAATCCATGAGACAAACCAGAAGTGAAAATTCTTCAATTTTGAGGTCAGGGGTCAATAAACCTTTCTTGTAAAGGGCCAAATAGTAAATATTTGGAGGTACGAGGGTATCCCTCCTTTTTAATTCAGCCTTCATGGAATAAGAGCAGTCGTATGCTATACTTAAACTGGTATGGCAGTGTTCCAATAAAACTTTATTTGCAAAAGCAGGTGTTGGCTGGAGTTTGAAGACCTCCATCCTATGTAAATAGGAAACCAAGAAGAGTCATTTCATGCAGAATTTTGTGCTTTGAAATGAATTGCTAACACATAGATAAACTACACATCCTAGCAAATTCAAAGCTTCATGAATTTCTAAAAAGAAAGATGCTAAAAAGTTTGGCAGGAAAAGTATGAGAACAGGGTTAAGAATGTGTGGTCAGGTGGCCTTTTCCATTCCAAAAATATTTTCTATACTTCCATCTGAGCAACTGTGAAGTTCCTGGTATTAAATAGCTTTTAGTTGGCAATTATATTAAAAACAAAAAAGGTTAAAAATGCTCTAGCCAAGTTGGTGATATGAAACTATGAACCTCAAATCAATTTTCCCAAAAATACCTGTACAAAATAAAAATAAATATAAAATATTATATGAAATAAAAATAAAAATCCCCTGCAAGTCTCTGTGATACTATAATTTTTGGTTTCAGGAACAAAAACTTCTTGCTCATAGAGGCAGTCCCCTTGAAGAATTCCTTTTCCTCTTGTTTTAAACTGTTTAAAACTCAAACTTTCGTGATCATCCACTTGCCTAAATAACTACAATCTTGGTACACCTTACCTCCACCAAAAATGGGGCCAAACCACATGCCTTCCTATTAGGCCCCGTAGACCCTGGGATATGGTCAGTTTAAGAAAAGGTCAAAGGTCATTCCCCATTCTCATTCTGCCATACTAGATGAACAAGTTACTCTGAGCTTTTGTTTCCCCTCTGAAATGCAGAAACAATATCAATCAAGTAATAGTGAAAGAATGTATATAAAGCAAACACACTGTCTAAAAAAACATTGGTTCCCATTCCTCCTTTTTTTTCCTAATCTAAGGACCCCACTTCCAACAAGAAAAGAAATCTTCCTGTCAGTATATGGAAAAGACCTCACTTCCCTTCCTAGAAATACAAGTTTGAGGCTGTCTCCACTCAGACTAATTCAGTTTTGCTTATTTTTTCCTGAGTTCAGTTTTCCAACTCTTATTCTTTTGTTCTTTTGGTTTATATACTTTTCTGAACTTGCAGGATTCTGGATACTTTTTTAGTGTCTAAAATTTCTCTCTTTTTTGGCTAATAGTGTTAACACAGTTATGGAATATCTAGTTTTCCCGGTTCAGAAGTTCCTGAGTCAGGAATAGAATTAAGGCAGTCAACCCAGTAAGCCCTGTGGCCCTTGTTTTCCATTCTATTACTTTCTTTCTACATTCTTTCTACTCCCTGTTCTCTCACACAGTAGCACCTTACTGGCTCCCTTGCCTTTAGTTTTTGCCTTCAAGTTCCTACTTTTCTCAGTCATCTATCCATGTCAAAACATCTCCTCACAACATCCAGAATATATAGCTCAGGCATGAAGAATGAATGGTACTGATGGTGGTAATATAACAGCAGCAATAACAAAATAATAACCTATACTTCTATGGTCTAACACATGCCAGATGCCTTTCTATGAACTTTAAGCACATTAACACCTATAGACTCAACAGCCTCAGATAAGTGCTGTTTTCTCATCTTAGATAAGGAGAGCATCATTGAGAAATTAAGTAAATTGCTTGTCCAAGGCTACAGAGCTACTTAGTAATAGAGCTGGAGCTGGAATCCAATCAGCATGGCTCTAGAATCTGAGCTCTGACCTATGTTATTGTGGATCTGATCACCCTCAGTCCCACTGATCTGAAGATTACTTAAAAAAGTATTTACTATTAATTCAGCATGGCAAAATTATACTGAATAGTAAAGGAAGAACTATTTTATAAAGTAAGAGAGTTCCCACCCTTGAGATATGGCTTATAATCTAACCAAAGAAATGAGACTCTAAAGAATGGATAGGACTTGGTAGAATGGCTTAGAACTCTAGAAGATCAGGAAAGGGAAAGATTCTTTTTTTTTTTTTCAGGTAGGAGAAGAAGTTTATTTACTGAACTGCTGCCCTTACCATGTATGATGGAGAAGCATGGCTAAAAAGAAAAGGGGGTGGGGGAGGAAGGGGTCCACCTACCCTTGGGCCAGGACTTATCTAGGCCAGGGACAGGAAGAGGTGTGGCCAAATGGGGGAAAGGTGTGGCCAACTGGATCTGGACATGACCTCAGGGTCTGGGACTCTCCAAAGGTCAGATGGGAGACATGTGACTGGAGGGGCCCAGGCTGTGACCTAGCAGGAGGGGAAGGCGACTGCTTCCAGGTCTGCCAGTTACAACAGATAACTGGGTGGAAACTTAGCCAAGAAGTAGGGAGGTGTCCCTGTGCAGACCTTACATTCCAGCCTTTTGATAATTATGAAAAGGGGTGAAAATTCTCTCTGGCTACTTCCTGCTGGCAAGGGGCATCCACAGTAGAGGTAAAAGGCTGAGATGTGGTCCCCTCTGGGAGAAGGCAGCAGGCAGCAGCTGTCACTTGGTATGAGTGACTCCTTAGATGAAGACTGGAGGAAGTCTCATGAGGCATTGAGGGGCAGAGTAGAGAGGTGGTGTGGACGTGGATGTGAAGGCCAGCAATGGTATTGGTGAAAAGTCTTGTGTGGTGTAACAAGGCAGTTCGGTTCTCAGAAAAGGGGTAGTTAGGAAATTTTAAACATTTCTAACTGAAAAACCCCATCCGAGTCATAGCACCATATATAAGATAATATATTAAATATGTAGGTTTCATTAGGTAGCCGATGAAGAGAAATGCTATTCAGGCAGGAGAAGAAGTTTATTTACCAAACTGCTGCCCCGCCATGCATGGTGGAAAGGCATGGCTAAAAAGAAAAGGGCAAGGGGGAGATTCTTATGGACTGTGGTAGCACAAAGAAATAAAACTTGAAAAGTTCTTAAAGTGAGGGTTTGGAGAGATAGAAAGGAGGCAAAGCAGGCTGCTTCTATCCCATACAAATGACAAAGAGAGTCAAAGAAGGCATCTTGACTGGAGTGACAAATTTGTTTTAGGACATGGAGCAGTTAAATTTGAAAACCTGGGACTCAGTGTCTAGGCCTATCTTGAGGCCTGCATATGGTTTAAGAAAGCTAATTAGGACAAGAGGCCTAAGATGGCATAAGATCATATCCCAGATGGTACTCTGCCATTTCTGATGAGAAATTCCCAAGAGGCTACTTAGGCTACTATCTATACTATTAAAAAGCAAAAGAAGTAGGAGAAAAACAAAGGAGGCAGTAACAATGCTCAATAGGAAATGTACTCATTATCTTACTCATGTAACTGTAACCCCTGTGTACAGTATCTTTACAATAAATATATATATATATATATATATATATATATTAAAAAAATAAAACAACATTTCCTAAGGAAAAAACCCACTAATATATTTATAATATTGAAATTGGTGCTTTCTTACTTGGAAAACAGAAAGAATGAGTCTGTATACCCTTTATTTTATCTTCATAAGAACATGATCCTACTATTATCCTGTTTACAGAAGGAACTTAAGAGGCTTTCGTCTTTGAATGAGAATTGCCCAAAACCACATGACTTCAGATTAGAGTCTAAATTCCAATTGACTCTTGACTCTAATTTGGGAAGTCTTCTCCATACAGCAGCTCATGGCTGGTCATGGAGGTCAGTTTGAAAAGAGGGTTTACATAAGACGTAACAGTCCCAGTTCAGCCAAGAGAGGATCAGGAGGATATCCTGAAGCCTCCCTACTCACAGAATTGCTGAAGATTTCCTTTGTACACTTTGAGCTGCCTCCTTTCCCAGTAAGAGCACTTGATTGATACACATTGCCAATGCAAAGGAAACCTTCGCTTCCAGAAGATTGTACTCAGTGGGACCTATGTATATTTTTCCACATATTCCTCATATGCATGGCAAAGACTTTTTTAACTTATATAGCTAAAACAATTTTTGTACTCTCTCAAGCAATCTTTATTATTTGTAGAATATTTTAAAAGAAATGCTATCATAAAGAAGCTTTAAGTAAATGTCCCAGAAAGCAAGACAGCTCTGTTAAAGAAATAACTTGGGGGTGGGGAAGGGGGTGGTAGTTGTGAAGGTGGGAGGGATGGGATGGTAGGGGGAAAACAAAGGAGGAGACAATAATGCTTAATAGGAAATGTACTTATTACCTTGTACAACATTTTTATAATAAAAAATGTACAAAAAAAAGAAATAAATAACTTTTAGTCCAGAGAGAACTGACATGTAAGTGTGGGATGGAAGCAAGGAATATTGTTAGACCAAGGAATATTGATATGACTGCAGTACCATTTGCTATGTCAGTCTTTACTGTGCCCATTCTATGTCCCCTCATCTTCTGATTTCTTAAATTCCAAAACAACCCCCAAGAAATCATTCTGGTTTTACTTGGAAGGTGGCACTATGTTTCTGTTCCTACACATTCTGAAACAGGCCTGTCAAATTTGCATCCTAAACACAAGCTGACAGAAATCAGCTACTAACAAATTAAGTTAAAATTAATAGAGTAGATTCCTGAAATACAAAGAAAATGTTTTGTTTTGTTTTGTTTCCAGGAATCCTTCTCCCTCTGGCCTGGCTAGATGGAGAGGCTAACATAAAACTTCAGTCTCTTCAGCAAGCCATTTCCATTTGTCTTCTCATGCTTCCTAGAGAGGCCTACATGAAAACCCTCTCCAAAACTCCTGCTTTCCCTACTGGTAGCTCCAAACTCCTAGCTACAAATTTCGTTTCTTTTGTGTATCATATTTATATATTGTTTTATTACCTTTCAGCAAGTATGGAAAGGAGTTGTGATTTAACAAAGCTGTTTATGAGTACAGTGCGTCTTGATCAATGTCACCCCTTTCAACCTTGTCACCCATCCCTCTCAACCCACCTCTTCTCTCACTTAATTTTGTAGGTTATACATTGAATTCTTTTTTTAAATATTTTTATTGTAAAGATACTGTACAGAGGGGTTATGGTTACTTGAGTAAGGTAATGAGTACATTTCCTATGAAGCATTTTTACCCCCTCCTTTGTTTTTTCCCTACTATCCCTTCCCTCCTGGCCTCCCCACCCTCCCCGGCCAAGTTGTAAAGTTCATTTTCATTATAGTGTCTTATATGTCTCATGTTTCAATGGATCAACCTGTATCTTTGTTTCAGCATTTTGTTATTTCCCTTCCCCTCGTCAAATTAGAAAAATGTATATAGAAGATGCAGGGCACCAGAATCAAATACAGTGACAAGAGGGCTTATACCATAGGGGGAAGAGCATCCAAAAGAAACAAAAAAAAATCACATAGTCCATTAAAAACAACAGCAACAAAGAAAAAACCTCTGTGTCCATATTTTGGGGTTCATTTCACTTAGCATCATCTTATATGGTATGTACATAGCTTTTGGCCTTTTCTGCTTGTTTGGTAAGATTATTCTAGATGTATACTAATTATTGCAAATAAGGGAAACCATGGGACCTATGTTTCTTTGGGTCTGGCATACTTCACTTAATTTTATTTTTTCCAATTCTTTCCAATTTCCCAACAAATGGGACAGTGTCATTGTTTCTGATGAAGGCATAGAATTCCAGATGTCCTTAAGTAGAAGAATGGATCAAGAAAATGTCACACACACACACACACACACACACACACACACACAGACATATATATATATGTACATTGAATTCTTGACTGCACTCTCCCTACATCTCCTTTTCATTCATCTACCTCTCTCCTGATAACCCCACCCCTTTCCAAGTTCCCATTTCCTGGTATTTTGTTGAGCTTCTACTTTGCCTTTCTAAGGAATTACACTGTTTGAGTTCTCCCTTGAATCTACCATATTTTGGTTAATACATTTGTATACACTCACATACCACCCATTCTATTTATTTATAAGTTTATAAGCTAATTCTCACTTCTATTTATGAAGGAAAACATTCAACCTTTATCTCTCTGGGACTGATTTACTTAATATAATTTTTCCACTTCTTTCCATTTCTTTACAACTGTATATTATCATCCTTTCTAATGGATGAATAAAATTCCATAATGTAAGCTACCAATTTTATGGACAGAATGTAGCAACAATAGGAGCTAAATTTTTCCTTACCTCTAAAAGGACTAGTGCTTTAACAGATTGTTAGGGAAAGAAATAGAATGTCCAGATGGCCTATGACACACTTATGGGCAGTTTCTGACTACAAAATAAAGCATGATTAAACAATTGAATCTTTCAGTGTCCCCAAAGACCCCAAAGTAGAGAAAAAGTGCTGAGCCAAAAACAAGAAATTGTGATTCAAACTCTGACTCAGTCTCCAAGTAGCTTAACTACCTTTGAGCTCTAGAGCTTATTTTTATGACTATAAATAAGCACAACAAATGACCAGTTCAGGTCCATGTAGGGTTTTTTTTTCCTTAGAAAAATATTTAAGATTTTTATAAAGGCAAAGAGTATAGCTTCTTTGTTTTTCTATACATAGTTTATAGGATAAAATCATACACAAATGTTAAATCTTGTGATCTCTGTTCTTTCTTTTTATTTTCACTGCTTGTATCCTGGTTTAAATCCTTATGGTTATGGATTTCCTCTTTTCTCTTCACTACTTCTGTAGCAATACTTTTTCAAGCTTCAGACTTGGGCAAAAAGCTTTGTGTCTCACTTAGCAATGCCATTGCCCAGCAAAACTGAGTTACAAAAGTTAACCCCACCTAGAAAATGGTTCAAGCCCCATATAAGAAAGGAATTTCTACCCTCTACTTGAGATCAGATACATTCATTAGTTCCATGCAAAAAAAAATCTAATAAACTGGAACAGTGGCCAATATTATGTGTCTTCCTACTCCTTCATAATCTCCTTCTAGCCACACACACGTTTAATTCACCACCACCAGGTGTCCAATCTGTATTATCAACAAGAGATGTTAGAAATATACCAAAGGATGGCTTGAAAGTTATCTGTCTTAGTGTAACAATTCCTGCTGCTGAGCAGAAAATATACTTCAACTGAGTTTTAGAAGTTGAAAGCTAAACCATAGAAGAGATTTGCGATGGCCATTTTACTTAAATGTAGCAGAACCAAAATAAAGTTCAACAGAACTGTTTGAGCCTCCTGCTGAAAGTATTTTAAGAATCCTTTCTATAGAAAAAAAGAGACATGCCACAGTTGTAAGGAGGCAACTTCCCTAACGGTTTAGGAGATTTAGCGAATTTTCATCTCTGCCTTCTTAGGGATGAAACTTCATAGTAACCTATTAAATTCAATCATCCTGAGTAGTCAAGTCTATTAAAATGTAATGAAGCCTGCTTTTGTTATTCTTGTTTAGAAATTGTTATGGATGCATACATAATTTTAGTACATCATAAAGATTTAAATCATAAAGTCAGTTTTTGTTTTGGTTAATCTAAAACAGCTTGAACACCTGAAGAGACTTAGCAGTAATACTGCATTATTTTGCCTGTAATAAGATTACATTGCATCTGATAAGAACTATTGCCGCTATTACCTAAAGTATTGTGTGGTCTATTAAAAAATAAGTACACAATACAATCATCTTTCTCTTATTAGGATCTTTGAAGTAAACATGTAATTGCTTGACTTTTAGAAACAGTTGATGTTTGATGGGTGAATAAATGAATGAGTGAATGGATTCTGTTGCAATACCCTGCAGCTTTCTTGTTTCAGTCCTTACGCAGTGCCACAAAAGTTTGCCTATTCATAATAATACTGGTGATAATGTACAGTGGTACTGAAGCAAGTACAAATCATCCAAAAATCTCTTTTAACAAAAGTGTTACCTTTTCTTCTCCATTTTTACCAGAATTGTTCATACCTAACTTGAGTCATTAGATTTAAGCTTTATTTCCCCTATGGTTTACATTTCTTCTGACCTAGATAAAAATAGCAATTTAATAGGCCCAAGGCCAAAAGCAGAGCTGATGAGACTGATCCATTGCTATACTGGTCACTCACTTCAGAACAATTGAGAGATACCCAGAAGGTGTGCTAAACTTAAAACAATATAGTCTACAAAGATCCAGTAAGGACAAGAGTGAAGAAAAAATAAAAAAGAATTGTCTAGTGGGAAAATGTTGCTGGGGCAGGAGCAATGACTAGTAGTGTTAAATTTAGCAAGTTTTACAACTTTTTCTGACCTTAGGCTATCTCCTCCCACTTCTTGAGAAATTACCTCATTGCCTACTTGCTTCCTAGGGATGGATGTTAACATAATATTGTGTGACCACTTCTTTGAGCCTTTTCAAACTAGAGAGGTGGAAAGAATCACTAAGATGGAAATAACTGACTCTAGAAGCTCAAAAGTTGTCACAAAACCATTTCTGTGAATAGCCTGTTGACCTAAGGCCCTGTCTGGGTTGGGTACTAGCTCTTTTGAGTTTCTCTCTGACCTTTCTAGATCCCCACTTCTGCATACCCATGTTAATTACTGTCAGCCTAAGAAGCACAAAGGCATAGGCTTTGAGCCACCATTAGTCACTAATCTGCCTCTCTACTCTCATGTGCCATGTCCTTACTAGAAATGGCATAAATCCAGGAAAGAAAACTCAACTGAAATTGGAACATGTTTTGAAACTCATTGCAGGCATTCACAGTTTGATTTTTATAATTCTTTTTGGGTAAAGTGTTTGAACTAGACAATAATCATTCTGAAATTTTTGCTCCCTGACTCAAAAGAGCAATTTTTGCTGTCATTCTTCTCTACAAAGGGACCTGTGCAGTTTTGTGAGAATTAAAGCAAGAAAGAAAAACTTCATGTTGTGCTTAGAATACCTATAGGCTAATGAAGACAACAGAACTGAGAGAGTTACACAGAAAATTTCTCTCAAATGTGTGCATTGTAATCCTTTATCAATATTTGCATTCAGACTTCTTCTCTCTTCTCCTTCACAGATGCTTCTTTCTATTACATCAAATCCTACCCACTTTCCAGCTACCAAGCAAGCCCTATGCCTTCTTTATACCTTTTTGTTTTCCTTATTAAGCCTTCCCTCAATATCTACCTAAATCATTTGTTCTAGCATCTTCCCTTGCCTCTGGTGTTGTGCGTGTCATGTGCAATTAGTGAATATATGCTATCTACTCCAACTAGAAGTATTTAGTAGTAGTATTTAGATCAAGCAAGCAGTATGTTTAAAAGCAATCAAAACTTTCTTGTTTGGTATTGTCATCAGAATCACACCAATGGAAGTACCAAGAGAGATGAAACTCCTGAATGTCTTAGCTAGTTTCTCAGTTGTTAAAGTACTATATTGCTCATAACCCCTGAGCTCCCTACCAGTCTTCCCAATATTGAATGGCAAAAAGAAAAGTCAGCTGACTTAACTAGGTTTAAATTTCTTTTCTCTTCCTCCAGGATTCTCCTGCAGCCTGATGACTCCTTACAAATCTTGGCACCAGTGGAAGCTGATGTGGGTTTCTATACGTGCAATGCCACAAATGCCTTGGGATATGACTCAGTCTCCATTGCTGTCACATTAGCAGGTAATCTGAAAATCCCTGTGCAGTTTGATTCAGAAAACTTTTATTGAGTGCCTACAATATGTTAGGCTTGCCCAGGACCACATAGATAAACTTGACCTATACTTACTCTGCCTTCAAGGAGTTTGTATTCTAGTCATAATGGATCTAAAGTTCATTGGGAGGTAGAAAGAACTAAGGGCCATAACCGATAACCACAAAATATATAAAAACCATTTTCTCCTGATGGGAGCTCTTAGGAATGGGGTAAAGAGAATTTTGTAAGTAGGAAGGGAGAATGTATTCAGGGTAGAAAAAAATAATATGAGCAAAGATGATATGGCAAATGTGTATTATATTGGGGAACATGAATTGTGCACTATGATTGCTACATATTCTTTAGAGATCCTGTGATTTCTCCTTGTTTCATCTGTTGCCAAAAAAAAGATTTTAAGGTGTATGGACAAGTAAAAATCTGTGCTCATGGTTTGCAGCAACACTGTTTCCCAGAACTTTTATCTGATTGTTCTTACTTCAACCTCTAGCTCTAATAACAGCACTCTGCCTCTATCCACAGATGTTAAAACAACTCAGGATACAAAATTTCCCTACTATGATCTGGTAGTAATGTGTGTATGTGTGTGTGCGCGCACACACGTGTGCACGCACACGTGTGCACATGTACACATATGTACACGTGCCAGTACTAGAACTTAAACTCAGGGCCAGGGTGCTGTCTCTTAGGGATTATTTTTTTGCTCAAGGCTGGTGTTTGAGCTACAGTTCCACATCTGACTTTTTGCTTGTTTATTAGAGATAAGAAGCTCACAGACTTTCCTGCCAAGACTGGCTTCAAACCTTGATAGTCAGATGTCAACCTCCTGAGTAGTTAGGGTTACAGATGTGAGCCACTGGCACCAGTAATATTCTTTTATAAGGGACAAACCCTTGCCTTTGAAACTGAAATAGATTTTTGTTACCAGCTGGACTAATACCTTCATTTCTCAAAGGCCAGACAACCCTGTCACACAGTTGCCCAGTTAGTGGCAGGAGAAGAGAACTTGAGGTCTCTTTTTTTAAATACATGTTTTTTATTGTAAAAATACTGTATGGAGGGGTTACAGTTACAGGAGTAAGGTAATGAATACATTTCCTATTGAGCATTGTTACTCCCTCCTTTGTTTTTCCCTTACCATCCCTTCCCAACCCACCTCCCCAACTCCTCCCTCCTGAACCCCAAGTTGTAAAGTTTGTTTTCAATATAGTGTCTTGTACATATCATTGTTAAAGATGATCAACCTGTATCCTTATTTAAGCATTTTGTTATTTCCCTTCCCCTCCCTAAATTAGAAAAATGTATATAAAAGATGCAGGGCACCAATATCAAATACAGTGAAAACAGGGGTTATACCATGGGGGAGTAACATACAAAAGAAACAAAAAAAATCACATAATACATTTTAAATACATTAAAAATAATAGCAAGAAAGAAAAAAACACTTGTGTCCCTATTGTGGGGTTCATTTCACTTAACATTATCTTATATGGTCATATGTACATAGCTTTTGACTTTTTCTGCTTGTCCTAGACTTATACTAGTTATTGCAAATAAGGGAAACCATGGGACCTATGTTTCCTTGGGCCTAGCTTACTTCACTTAGTATAATTTTTTCTAAGTCTTTCCAATTTGTAACAAATGGAGTGATGTCATTGTTTCTGATGGAGGCATAGAATTCCATTGTATAAATATACCATATTTTCTTGATCCATTCATCTACTGAGGGGCATCTGGGTTGCCTTCACATCTTAGCTATGGTAAATAATGCTGCAATAAACATAATTGTGCTGGTAGCTTTAGTATGGCCTTGTTTTTGATAGTTTGGGTAAATGCCCAAAAGTGGGATTGCTGGGTCATAGGGGAGCTCTATGTGGAGTCTTCTGAGGAACCTCCGTACTACTTTCCAAAGTGATTGAACAAGTTTACACTCCCACCAACAATGCAGTAGGGTTCCCTTTTGGCCACATCCCCTCCAGCATCTGTTGTTATTAGAGTTCTTGATTATAGCCATTCTAACTGGGGTGAGGTGGTA